>NW_012026812.1:5000397-5001675 GCF_000956235.1 Wasmannia auropunctata
AAAAGAAATACTGAATTCTGATTTTAATTAAGCTTTGCAAATAGACTGGAATTTATAGTTTTTATATTTAAGATTGTTTTACATACAGTGCTAAAATATCATAAAAACCATCACAGAGTCATATTAGCATCGTAAGAAATTGCTTTAAACAATCTTGAAATAAGAAATACTATAAATACCAGTTATAAGTAAGGTAAAAGCCAAAAAATCTCTTACGTATAAAATTTTATATTAATAAGTTATAACTTTTTAAATTTAGCTGCTTTGATGAATCCTATTTCGATTTTTTAAATTTTAATTTCCGATTTGCAATCAGGGATACCTATATACCTACCCACGTAGAAATTGCCAAGGTTGTTTAACTGGCCCAACATTGGCCTAGTATTGGCGGCCAAGAGTTGGCAAACAATCTTGTCCCAGTACTGGTTAACAGCCGTGCCATGTGACGGGCCATTATAAAATACAAATGTGGGCCAGTACAGGCTGCAAGACAGGTCAAGCTCTGGTTGCGACACAGACCCAGCACTGGGTATATATTGCCGATAGTATATAATAACCATTTAATTACAAAATTAATAAGCTTGCAATTTTTCATAATAAAATTATATTAAATATCAAGAGAGTATATTAATAAATATATATTAGTGAAAAATATATATGATTAATATATGTATTATATATAAAAATTAATAAAATGATAAAGTACAGATTTATTTTAAACATAGTTTTTATTTTAAGTTTTATACATACCAATTTTGAAATATTTTATAAATGGAGCAAAGTTATAATTAATTTTTTATTATTTAACTTTGTATAAATGCATTTTGTTGAAATATCTTTGACATAATATCTTTTTACGCTATTTCTATTTTTACGAACATACATCAAACCTACTTCGCGTGATAACAGAGGATAATCAAATACGTCACGATCAAATATTAACTGTTTACCTTCGATTATAACAGATCCAACAGAAATATTATTAATAGTCCGAACAAAAATGCTATTAATTATTATAATATCGCCGTTATTCATAATTGCGACATTGTTAGGGCGAGAAGTTGTAAATGTAAAATTTTTTAATTTAATTCTGAACAATATTATTTTATTATTAGCTGTTTCCACAGGTTGTCCTATCGGCATATCTGTATGTTTTTTAATAATATAAAAAAGTGGAAAACGACATTGTACGGATGAGTGGATCCCTCTCGCATTTCATGCAGACGTCTTGTTATTTGTGGAATAACGTGTGGTGTATTTCTAATTAATTTTTTTATA
>NW_012026812.1:5001725-5002433 GCF_000956235.1 Wasmannia auropunctata
GTCGGCATCTGGTGTTGACAATTCGTCAGCAGATTCTCCCTCCTCTTCATCGTCCGGCGCGTCCGCGTGTCCCGGCTTGAGGTCTTGCACGTGTATGTGCCGAAACCAACGGCCCGATTTGTCCCGTAGGTCGACGATTACCGGCGAAACAATTTTGCGCACCTCGAGAGGGCCCCGGAATTTGGGCGCGAATTTCGCATTGAAAGCGGCGGCTTTGTTGGAGAGTGGGTATTCCCGCTTCCAAACCCAATCTCCTACGCGCGGCTTCCAAAACTTAAAATTATTTGAAAAGACAACGGCCTTAAACTGTTGCTACATATACTTTTGGATGGATTAAACGGTTTATTAAAAAAATATTTTTGTTTCTAGATCTAATCAGATACTTGGCAACTTATATGATGTCATATTTGTTTTTGGTCAACTTTCATTTGTTAAAATAGTATTTTTGGTTTGAGGAAGATGTAGTACGATACTTTTTTATATACTTGGCGTAATCTTTTTCCTTTTTTAAAAAGAATTTTTGTTAAGAATCTCATTACTTTTTGATAAACTTTTAAATTTGTAAAGTAAAAAATATTTTTGATTTAGGAAAGATGTAACGTATGATATTTTTTTATATTGTTATGCCCCCGGCTGAGTCGACCCGTGTGTGCACGAAGCTTTAGCCTGAAAGCTGCGAAGTGTTCTCCGGACGACGCGGCGCGCGTT
>NW_012026812.1:5002483-5003128 GCF_000956235.1 Wasmannia auropunctata
TCTGGGCACTTGGTGGCGCGGCGATCACTTGGTGTGGCAAAGCGATTTGCAGCACTGCTGTCGACAGCTGTGTACAGCTGTGTCGAAAATCTCGTGGCGCTACTTGTCGCACGCGTGACGTTACTTTTCGCACTACAGACCGTGCGGGAAGTGACTACTTCCCGCACGGGCTAGTTACTTCCCGCACGGTCTTGACTTCCCGCACGGTTGTCGGAAAATGGCTACTTTTCGAACCGCAAAGAGTGCGGGAAGGAGCCACTTTCGACGCACATGTAATGAAAAGATTATTTATGTCAAAGTACATTAGATATGAAGACGGTATCGACGGATTGTACGATGAAATATATTTATTATTAGCTTGCGCATACCTATTGGAACACTGACTCAAACCACCGCGTATCCCACGTTCCACAAATAATACCATATCAATATCAGTGAGTAACTCGAATCGAACGCCCGTGAATTTTAGCATGACATCCCAAGTATATCCCGGTAACGTATATAATAATGCGCGGGGTCAAGTCCATAACTATTTATACACGTGTTACGAAAATTCTCAAAAACATCCGCGAGAAGAAGCACATCAGTCTTTAAATACAAATCGCTATAATCACCGAGAGTCGAAAATATTAAAACGCCTCCAAA
>NW_012026812.1:5003178-5004970 GCF_000956235.1 Wasmannia auropunctata
CGTGTGCTCTTCCGATCTTTTATCAATGTATCCTTTCAGCTTATTGGAAGAAGGCTTCATGCCTGAGACATACATAATATTTTTGTTATAGTGTTAAAGTTAAATTTTATTTTTTAAGTGCCATTTTGTTCCAACTTACCTATTTGTAACCAAGTCCCGTTCCAAAATAACTACTATCTTGGTTTACCTCATCCCCACCAAACCTCAACCTCTAAAGTTCACTCAAGGTTCATTTTGGAACGCACCCCAGATGACGTTTCCACTCAAAGAGGCCGCTATGCCTCTTCTACTCTATGTATATCTTTTGGTGATAACACTACTGAAATATAGTAGTGGCACTGCTGGTATAGCAGTGACACTATTGCATTTCAGTAGTGTTCAAAGAGATTATGGCTGCGTTCCGATATTCACTGCCAGTGCTGAAAATCTATAGTGCACGTAACATATATTATAGATTTTCAGTACTTGCAGTAAATATCGGAACGCAACCTATATGTATACAGTAGTGTTTTTACTGCACTAGTAGTTCTTTTTTACTAGGGGATATATCTACTAACAATGAGTATATAGCTTTACCAATATTCTCAATCTAAAGCAGTGCATTTATTGAATATCGTATTATATCAAGCGTGACGAACATTGCGCTGGTATATGTAGGAGCATTAGATTCCCTAGTAAAAATAACGGACAGAAACGGACAAAAACAGGATTTCTATCCGTTTCTAACGGTAAGCTGTACGTTCTATCTGCAAATACAACATGCAGATAGAAAATCTGCATTTGCAGCAGTAGATCCTATCGGTTTCTGTCTGCATCCTATACGTCGCGATTGCTTTCTGCATGTATCCGCAATTACGTATAGGAATCCTATCCGTTTCTGTCTGCATCCTATACGTAATCACATTTAATCTGTAACTATCCGCAATTACGTACAGGAATCCTATCCGTTTCTGTCCGCACACAATTCGTCGCGATTGCTATCTGCATCTGTCCGCAATTACGTACAGAAAACCTATCCGTTTCTGTCTGCATCTTATACGTCACGATTGCTATCTGCATGTATATCCGCAATTACCCAGTAAGAAGGCTGATGTCGAATCGACGTCGTTTCGACGTCGATGTCATCGAAAACTCATCGAATCGAAATTGACATCGAAAATCAGGCCATTTCGATCAAATTGTTTTGATATCAAGAAATACTTGTTTCCAAGTTACCAATGTCCAAAACCCAAAATTAGTCTAAAATTAGAAGTTAATCATGCATATATACCCAGTGAGAAATAATTGTCAAAAAGACGTCGAATCGACCCTAGAACCCAATGAGAAATGGTTTTTAATTCGATGTCGAATCGATGTCAAATTGATGTCGAAATCATCATTTTGAATTGATGATCATTTCTCACTGGGGAGAAAAGAAAAATTAAAATAATATTAATTTGACATCAACTTGATCGAATTTACGTCATTTTTTACATTATGATTAAAATCTAGATTTCAAATGACTAAAGAATGACTTTATATTGACTTTTTTTTATAGTGTCGATCTTTTTGATTTTTAGAAAAATGTGAATGTTTCTTAATTGTACATATATGGCAAGTATTTATTTTTAATTCCTTTATTTCAAATGCCATTTCGCATATACAAAATTAAGTTTTAGTAAAAATTGTAACTTCATATTTATTAAATATTTTATATGCAAACTTTATATTTATAAACAAAATATATCTTAACTAATACATATTCCATCTTTTTGACATCTATTAAAAGATTTATACCATTGGTCCACTTTTA
>NW_012026812.1:5005020-5005398 GCF_000956235.1 Wasmannia auropunctata
ACACCACTCAAGTACTTCAGCGTGTGTTCATCGTCGTTCGAAACTGAGGATATCCATCGTGGATGCCAGTTCTCATGATTAAAAGCTCCAAAAGCCGGTTGATTAGCCGGATGGAAGACTCAGGATCGCACACCGAATAACCCACGTAGAAATTGCCAAGGTTGTTTAACTGGCCCAACATTGGCCTAATATTGGCGGCCAAGAGTTGGCAAACAATCTTGTCCCAGTACTGGTTAACAGCCGTGCCATGTGACGGGCCATTATAAAATACAAATGTGGGCCAGTACAGGCTGCAAGACAGGTCAAGCTCTGGTTGCGACACAGACCCAGCACTGGATATATATTGCCGATAGTATATAATAACCATTTAATTACAAA
>NW_012026812.1:5005935-5006894 GCF_000956235.1 Wasmannia auropunctata
TGGGTCAAGAACGTCGATTGTCTCGACGCGATATTATCTGTACCATCAAAATCAAATCTTGGCTACATTGTGGAGGTCGATCTTGAGTATTCGCCCGATTTACACGATATTCACGCGGATCTTCCGTTTTGTCCGACGCGAAGTAGACCGCCGGGAAAACGAAGTGAAAAACTTCTCGCCACACTTTATAATAAAAAACGTTATGTGACGCATTATCTCAATTTGCAGCAATGTGTGCGTCATGGTTTGCGTGTAACGAAAATTCATTGGATATTGTTGGTAAAGTTGGAGGTGGTGTCGAGGGGGGCGAAGCCCCCGAGTGGTGCTCGGGCGGTGGTCTAATGGGGGGTTCGGGGGGCGAAGCCCCCCGAGTGGAGCCTGGGCGCAGGAAGGGGGGGGCTTCGGGAGGGGCGAAGCCCCCCCCGAATGCAAAAAACAATTAAAAAATTAATTACATGTAATGTCAACATATACATATATTCACACGCTTACACATACATACATATACATACACGCACACGCGCGTGCGCACACATACATACACGCACAGGCACACACATACACACACGCACAGGCACACACATACACACACGCACAGGCACATACACACACGCGCGCGCGTGCGTGCACACAGACACACACGACACGCAGACACGACACGCACACACACACGTATATTTACACATGTGCATGCAGACATACATATATGTATACATATAAGCATTTGTAATCTTATTTATTTAGGAAAAGGTATTTAGGAAAAGGTATTTAAGAAAAGAAGACATAAATAAAATTTACATAAATAAAAATTGAATTATAAATGTATTGTTCTTACAAACGTAATAACATGTCATAAAACAAAAAATGTTATGAAATAAAAAATAAATTTAAAAAAATATATATTTTAATAAGGAGAATAAAATAAAAATAAAATAATAAAAAAAATAAAATTATTTTTG
>NW_012026812.1:5006939-5007619 GCF_000956235.1 Wasmannia auropunctata
AATTCCATTAGGAATATCACGTGAAATTGAGTTTAATAAATTTTGCAGAAGTGTAATATTATGTAAACAAATTCTATGATGTCGATCACCATGAAGAAATTCTTGCAATAAATATTTTGAAACGCCTAAACAGAGAAGATGCATAGGATCTAATACCACTGATTTAATAATATCTAATCCTATAATGTTCAATAAGGGTGATGTTTCTTTCGTAGAATGATGCTCCGATTGTCGTTTATTTCTGAAAGATTCATTCGTGCGTTCCGCATAATTTATACCTTTATATACCCTTTTTTCTTGTATCGTTTTTCCTTTTATTTCGCAACGCTCGCACGCATAAAAACCTCCGTGCCCTTTACAACATTTTACATACGCACGCGCAGGAGTATCGCAGATAAAAGCTTTAATATTAAAATTATAATGAGAATTCCCGATATTTATCTCATTTGTAATCAAATCATTAACTTCGCCAATAAAATTATCTAAAAACTCATTTATTGAAAATGGTTTTGATTCACCATAATATAGCCCTATGAGAAATGGTTTAGCGTCATATTCTCGATGATATATTAGACCTAATATAGTCCAAATATGCTTTTTGGAGCTTTGATGAATAGATGCACCATCAATATTTATCATTAATAATATCTCTTCTGCAGTATAAATACGGGAGATATAAT
>NW_012026812.1:5007669-5008319 GCF_000956235.1 Wasmannia auropunctata
CAAGGCGCGGGTTCGCGCCTCTTTTGCCGGACCGACAGCCGCGTTGTCGAAGCGAGACCGGGATCTCCGGGAGGCCCGAACTTAAACCGCGTGCTGTTATTAATTTGCTTTGAACCTCTTGTATGTACCGCGACACCTCACCGGACCGACGGACCATCGGCGGAGGGAATCCGAGGCCACCGAGCAGGAAGAGTGTTTGGAATACAGGCGACCTGGCGCAGGAGCTAAGGGGGCACGCACCGGGCACGCGGCGAGCAGGTGGCAGAGCGCGCATACGCGGAGCGCGTGACCACGCGCAAGGATGCAAGATCCGCCAGGAGCGCGACCGGGAGGGCGGGCGTTGGAACTGAGGCCCGCGAAGGGCGAAACGGCCGGCGATTTCCCCAGGGCCCGGGACCATCGCCGCGAGCTGCCGGGGCGAGATGTCCAACTCGCCTCGGAACACAAGGGCAAAGGACGAGCCCATCTGATACCACGCCGCCACATCCCGGATATAGGGCAACCTCGCGAGGGCGCGAGGCGCCCACACGCCGAGTCATCTGATTACGCCCGTGCCGCGGCAGGACCCCCGCGGCGCCGTGATTGGTCGCGGCCGACTGCGCCGCTGTGTTGCGCACCCCCGGGCTGGGGGTGCAGGCATCGATCGCGGA
>NW_012026812.1:5008369-5008940 GCF_000956235.1 Wasmannia auropunctata
TAAAATGCATGTATTCTTATTCGTTCTTAAGAAAAAATCAAATTTGGTAGTTTCCAGGACATTTACAAATTGGTGGATTCCGAGACAGTACTTCCAGGGCAGTATTTCCAGGACATCGACTAGAACGGTAGTTTCCAGAACAGTTTTCTATTCATGTCTAATGGTCATTTTCAGTACATAGATTACTTGATTGAATATATGTATATTGTATTAATATCTGTAATAACAAGTATTAACTAATAAAATCGTAAATAAATATGAATTGTAAATGTAAATATAATAATGTAAATAACAAAATTTAACATGTACACATATTTCTATAAACGTCATATCTTAAAACATATTTTAAAATTACGAAAGTTTTATGATTAGTAAACATTAAAATTAATATTATATTTGGATTATATCCAAATCGTATTTATAATATCGTATTTATAAAGATAAATCTTTTAATTTATTAAATTGCAATTAGTATAAAAATTATTTATATGTTCTACATAATAAATTAGCGAATGCATGTTTTTTGAGAATTTATTTCGTCTATTTTGCATTCATCAATTAATGAATGCAA
>NW_012026812.1:5008990-5011421 GCF_000956235.1 Wasmannia auropunctata
CAGCGGCGCCGGCGTATCCAGCGGCGCCGGCGTATCCAGCGGCACCGGCGTATCCAGCGGCACCGGCATATCCAGCGGCGTCTAGCTACGCAGCGGCGCCGGGATATATGCCACCAGGATATAATTGTCGTAAGTATAACTATTGTGTTAGTGTACAATTCAAACTTCGATATTTGTTTTTCCCTTAGAACATATATTACTGGAAGGAGAATAGAGTGCTGAACGTGAAGCCAACATCTGTGTGAGAGAGAAAGGTATAGATTCCCAATTGTCTGTAATGCGCATGTGCCAATCAGACTCCACTTAACCCCGTGTTTAATTTTTGTTTTAAATTTCAAAAAATAAGAAAATAAACATAACGGGCTGAGTAAGGGCTGAATGACACATGCGCATTACAGACAATTGTGAATCTATACCTTTCTTTCTCGCACAGATGTTGACTTCACGTTCAGCACTCTATTCTCCTTCCAATAATATATGTTTGTGTCTAAGGTTTTTCCTCACTTCAAGCGCCGCGTGCTGCAAGTAGTATTGTTTTTTATGAAATGCTGCACTTGGAGTGTGAAAAATGATATCGAGATTCTGTTTTCCTAACATTTACCTGTAATTATGTGTAAATATTTATAAAATTTTTTTTCGTTACAGCACCTGGATACTAGCAATAAAAACATAAAAAGAATTAAAATATTGAAAAAGCAAAATATATAAAAAAGATACATGTAATAAAATATATATATAGATATATGTGTATGTGTGTGTATGTGTATAATATTGTAACGATGCACCCCCGAAAGTGCATCGTTCCCGGCCGAACAACCGCCGGATGCCGCCCGACCGACGAACCGTCGGGCGAAGAAGGCGCGGTGCGCCCCATATTTTTTAAGCGTTCCAAAGGTCGTCGGCTGGCAACTTAAGGCCAGCCGACAAAGACGTTACCGTAAATCATGTAACGGTACCGGAAACCACCGAACGGAGCCGATCGCGGCCGAATGCCGTAATGATAGGGTATATAAGGGGCTCCGAAGCCAGGAAGGCTACCAGTTCCTGACCGTCTCACGAACCGACGACACCGGGGTAAAGAGTGGCTTTGCCTCGGTCCGAGTGATTCTCGGTGGCGTCCCGGTTCGCAGACCTCCAGACACGATCCGCACAGTGGCCCCGAAATACCCAGGAGTAGAGCGTTTCTCTGCTCTTGGCTGAGTGTTTCTCGGCAGGGGCCACTCCAAATTCCTCACACCCGGGGGAACGATACAAGGGTGAAGCGCTACTTCGCCTCGATCCGAGCGCTTCTCGGACGCTTCGCTTCCCTATCTTCCGTCGACACGATCCTAGACTTTGCCCCCGGGGCGCGGAGATTCGAACTCGCGTACGGCCCGCGCGCCGTACGCGCGCACCAATCGGGTACGCCCGCACACGCCACGAGCGCGTGACCGCGTCGTTAGACCGAGCGCTCGCGCCGCGCGCGCGCCTCGAGTTGCGAACAAACACGGCGTGAGGCATTGCGACCGAGACTAACGATACTTCGGGTAGTTGCGGACTATCCTTTTCTTCTTCTATTATAATTAGTTCTCCGCGGCGTTTTCTTTTAAATTATTATCGCTCCTCTATCGGATCCTGTAATCCGCATAGGGGACCGCCCCCGCGAATCCCGTTGGTTCTTTTATATTGCGACGGATCTTTATTACACGTCTTATTGTTTCCGGGTTTCTTTTATATCTTGCGATGAATTATTATTCGATGTACTATTATTTTATTTTATTTTCGGAATATATTTTATTTTATTAATTTACACCTAATTCGTTCGATTTCGTTATTGTTCCGCTACTCTCTCTCCTGAACCTGCTGGCGATCCCTGCCACCCGTTCCGATACCGACGAGCTATACCGCGCATCAACAGCAGGTCGTTTTACATTGTTCTTTGTTATTACTATTTTAAGCATTTTAAAATTTAGAATATTTCTTTTTTTTTTAATTATACATTTCAGAATTTTTAGTTATTATGAAATAATACTTTTTTTCTTTTAATGTCTTTTACAAATAATGCATATATATAGGGGAAACCGGGGCTCGTTGGCACAACCCAATCAGCACACAATATTTTTTAAATGTTTTTTAAATGTTTTTTTAATGTTTTATTTTCATTTCCTAAACTCATTTTGGAAAAAATATTTATTTAACATTTATTTAATTTTTTTTTTCATTAAATATTCGTTTAGAATAATGATTTTTAAAAAACGTTTTTTAAACGTTTATTTAATATTTTTTAAATATTTATTTAACGTTAATTTTACATTTAAAATAACGATTTGAGTATACATTTTTTAAACGTTTATTTAATATTTTTTAAATATTTATTTAACGTTAATTATACATTTAAAATAATGATTTGAGTATACATTTTTTAAACAGATCGGAAGAGCACACGTCTGAA
>NW_012026812.1:5011471-5012658 GCF_000956235.1 Wasmannia auropunctata
TAAGTACAATATTTTTCTATTGTGTGTACACCGGCTGTCTTGTCTGCTCTCGGCAAATTAAATCGGTTTGCGTATCTGCTTGTCCGGCATTCTTGCCCTATATGTCCCGCCTTGCCGCACTTATGGCACTGCAAGCTCGCACTTTGTTCTACTTTCGGTTTACCTTGTTTATTTCTGTATCTATTATTATAGTAATTTGCCTTATTCTGAGGTCTTTTTAATTTCTCTTCCGCAGTAGCTCCCAGAATCGCTTCCTCTGAAGTCGCGTAATTTCGTGAGCGCACAGTTTGCGTTTCCTCACGAAGTCCTAACTCGGGACTGAAATACCTCTAGGGCCATTCCCTGGATAGTCTCCTGTATCGCCTTTTTCTGTTCGATCGTTCTCGCCTTGCCCTCAATCAGGGCCTGATAGAACTCCACTGATAGCTTTTCCACGCGTGCTTCGTATTCGCGCGCGCTCTCGCCAGGCTTCTGCCTTTGCGTATAAAATTCATTCTGTAAGTGCGACGCGCTTCTTTTTGCCAAATAGCACGCCTCTATCTCTTGCTTCAGTTGAGCATACGAGTGAATGTCTCTCGTTTGGAAGTCATACATGGCCTTCCCTGTTAATTTAGTGCCTAACATCGCTCTTAGTACCGTTTTTTTTTGCCGGTTTTATTTCCCTCATCGCGTAATCACACGCGTTTAAAAATTCGTGTACTTGTTTTCGTGACGATCCGTCTGTTTTTGGAATTGATCCGCGTGCTTCTTTCAACTTCATATATTCGTCTCCTCCCCTCTCGGGGAACCCGCGCTGATTTCGTACATCCTTGCTAGTACGCCCGTACGTCAAGTCGAGCGTGTCATTGTCCGGCGGGTGTTATCGCGTTTCGTTGCGGTTCTCATTTCGTGCGCCGACTTCTATCTGGCCGACACGATAGTTTAACGCTTGTATTGCTGCTATTAAATCACCTAACAGCGCATCGCGGCTAGTCCCTGGCTGTTCTGTTGCACTCGGCGGGGCTATCATCTCCCGAAGTTGAATTATCTCAACGTCGATATCGTCGGCTGTCTCTCGGTTTCTTGTTCGACCGATGTTTTCGGTGGCCGACGCGACATGTCTAATTGTGACGCCTCTCTTGAAGCAGTGTAAAACTCTTCTGGATCAAATACGCTACTATCATACGAGGTCAAGGAGAACTCCCGCC
>NW_012026812.1:5012708-5013318 GCF_000956235.1 Wasmannia auropunctata
TTTTGTTTTAATTAAACAGTCGGATTCCCCTAGTCCGTGCCAGTTCTGAGCTAAGCGTTAAATGGCGGCCGAAGAGGACGAGCACGACGGCTCGCGCCGCCACGGAAGCCTCGCAGCAAGGAAGATCCGCGGGAAACCAAGGCACGGGACCGAGCTCGGATCCCGTGTTCGGCGCGAGAACGCCGAGCGTTCACCTCGCCCAGGCCCGGCACGTCAGCCAGATCCGCTTCCCGACCAAGCCCGACACGCCCCGTTCCTCAGAGCCAATCCTTATTCCGAAGTTACGGATCCAATTTGCCGACTTCCCTTATTTACATTAGTCTATCAACTAGAGGCTCTTTACCTTGCAGACCTGCTGCGGATATGGGTACGAACCGGCGCGACACCTCCACGTGGCCCTCTCCTGGATTTTCAAGGTCCGAGGGGAAGATCCGGACACCGCCGCAACTGCGGTGCTCTTCGCGTTCCAAACCCTATCTCCCTGCTAGAGGTTTCCAGGGAACTCGAACGCTTATACAGAAAAGAAAACTCTTCCCGGATCTCCCGACGGCGTCTCCAGGTCATTTTGGGTTACCCCGACGAACACTCTTACAAGGGCCCGAATTGTATG
>NW_012026812.1:5013368-5014330 GCF_000956235.1 Wasmannia auropunctata
TTTATAACAACATCCAATATTTCGTTATGGCGGCGAATGGTATGTTCCTTCATAACAGTGCACTGCCCCAATATGTGCCCCAGCGTTTCTGGCTGGCTCTTACATTTTCTACACCTTACATCCGCCACCGGGCCAGCTCTATTCATTGCTACTCTGTTTGCGGTGGTGTTGGTGCGCATTCTAAGGGCCGTTGTGAATCTTCCAGGCTTTAGGAGCGTTGGTTTGTAAAGCCAGGCGTTTCCAAACTTATCGTCGGTGAGAGACTGAACCGACTTTCCTTGCGTCACCAGAGTTGCCCATGCTGCGAGCTCCGTCTTCTTGGCCGTTATTTTATAGCGCCTTATCCCCTCCAGGCTTAGGGGCCAATTTATCCTGGCCGAGGCTGACAGGCTCTTGAGACGGTTCACCATGCCTGTCTCCTCTGCCAGAGCTCGCATCACCGGATCCGAAGACTTTAAGAATTTAAGTCCTGCCCTGAGACTGGAACTCACCACCAAAGTTTCCAGCTTAGGGAATTCTAGTCCCTCGTCTCTCTTGCCGCAATATATTAATCCGTTCGTTGTGGACTGCGACAAGTGGTAAATGTCTTTGATCATTACCCGTAGCTCCTGATCTAGTTGCCTAAGATAGGTTACTGGCGGTACTGCCAGTACCAACTGGTACAGGTAGTGTGAGACTAGGTAAGTGGAGATTAGATTCACCTTTTGGTATGGTTTCAGCGCCAGCTTTCTTATTCGGTTGGTCGCTGAGCAGAGATTCTCTTTTAGGCCCTTGATGTCTATTCCAGCCCAAGGAGATATTTTAATACCAAGGTATTTTAGCGAAGTACCCGCATCCGCGTACGGGATACTTTCTCTACTTAAAAGTGTCAGCCGGGAATCCGCTAGGTACCAGGAGTCTTTAGTTGTGTTTATGCGGAAGGCTGCGCATTTTGACTGAGTCGACAAGGCACACAGGGGATA
>NW_012026812.1:5014380-5018708 GCF_000956235.1 Wasmannia auropunctata
AGGATGCGTATACGTATTTGCAGACAGAAACGGACAGAATGCGTGTACGCATTTGCTGACAGAAATGGACAGGATGCGTATACGCATTTGCAGACAGAAACGGATAGAAATCGCAGTTGTCCATCCATTTTTGCGGACAGAAACCGATAGATTGTGAACACAATCTATCTGCATTTATCCGTAATTGCAGATTAAGAAACGCATAGTAAAGCAGACAGAAACGGATAGGATGCATTTTCTGTCTGTTTTTGTCCGCAATTTTTACCAGGGTTACGTAAGTTTGTACTACAATTTTATTACAGTTATCCGCTCAGACCTTTACAATACCAAATACAGTAACCTTCCTGTCTAAAAAAAGGTATTAAGTCGAACTCGGAATGTATCGTTGTTCTCGAAGATATGTTTGACTCTTTTCCGCGATGATAATTGATTCTTTCACTGCGCTAACTTCGTGAACGGCTGTCATTGCATTGACTTTTGACAATTGTATGTATTGAGATTGATGTAGAATTATAGTAAATTATAGTAAAAAGTAAAAAGTGCAGTTAAAATAGCACGCGTGAAACGCGCGTCTATAATGCTAGTATGATTAAAAAATATATAAGTGCATCGAGAAAACTAATTGGCATTATGAAAACAAAAGAAGAAGTATTTTCTGTCTTGTAACAGTGAATTTCTAATCGCCACATTAAACAACGCCGAGAATTAAGTTCTCGACAAACGAAACATAATATCAAATTAATTTTATAATAAAGCAGTACTTACATTATAAGAAGCAGCGATAAATTAGCAGTAAAAACTGTTAGAACGTAAAAAAAGCGTAACAAATAAAAACTTGCGTCTTTCGCTTGTCGCCTTCACAAATCCAACAGTGCTACCAACAGTGCTATATATATGTAATGCCCAACGACATATATATATATACAGGGTGTCCCGTAAAGACCGGACCAACGCTTAAGGGTAGATTCCTGAAATCATTTTAAGACAAAAGTTTCAATACCAAAATTTTGAGGGTATAATAGTTTTTGAATTATAAATGTTTAAAGTTAACTAATCAGATCGTCTAAAGTTGGCGCGCTCAGGTACGGCACAACGCAAAGTCCTAAAAACAAAAGCTGACTTATCGTTCCTTTTATTATATATCGATATAAGGATTACATATGTGATGCGACGTGACGTTTTTCTGATCGTCCGTCACAAGGGTCGCAACACCCGACCGAAGAAGAGCGGTTTCGGATCCTGCGTCCTCCCCGATTTAGGGAGGCGAGCGTATCCGCGCGCATTGCGTTTTCAATTTTATTACCGCGCGCTTTATGTAACCTTTTCTTTCCTCGTGA
The DNA here is from genome assembly GCF_000956235.1 of Wasmannia auropunctata. Lineage (NCBI taxonomy): Eukaryota > Metazoa > Arthropoda > Insecta > Hymenoptera > Formicidae > Wasmannia > Wasmannia auropunctata. The sequence goes on from NW_012026812.1 coordinate 5,015,718, forward strand.
GCGTAACTGTAGGAATAAATCGGCGACATAAGGAAATCGTCTACACCAAGCGGCGAGAGGGAGAGAGACATCGGCCTCGGAACGTCTGGCTCACCGCGGGAGAAACGGAGCACGCAGGTCAGATAATATAGTTCCTACGAACGCTAGCTCCATCTTCTCTATTACGAGCTTGTTACTGTCGCCGATTAATTTCAGCAATCCGAGAGTAAATACGGAGGCAATGGACTCGCACGATCTGGCCAGGATCGGGTTGCCGACGGCGAATGGTACGGAAGCGAGACGAGCGAGCAGAGTCGACGCCAGGGCCCGATGAGAGACACGAGCCTAATTTAAAGTCCGCGCTGCCGGCTGCGAGCCAGCTGATCACGTGCGACACCGCGATTCGCGGGCGTCGCGCTCGCAGGGCAAGGGCCAATCGGCACACTATCAGCCGATCGCGTGACCCCCTGCTGCCTGCGTGCTGCCGGAAGGACCGTCGAGCGACACTTGTGCTGTGGTCGCGCGTGGGATAGGACGCAGGATCCCGTATTGTTGCCGAGTGCGAGAAACTTTGAGGGAGAACATCCCCCGTAGCTGCCGTTCTTGGTGAAACGAACGTTAGCGATTACAATTGTCAGCCGCCGGTTTCATTGTCGGGCGGGTCGCGCTATTTCAGTTTCGTTGTCCGGTAAATGTATGTTCGTGTGTAGAGTCCGCGTGTGCCATCCGCCCGGCATAGAGTTACGCGAATCGAGTAGAGTATTTTGCGCTCTCCTTGCCACAGCCGGGTCACTTGTGCGTTAATTACGTGTTATTTTGTGTTTCTTGCGCGTTATTTAGTGTTCGGATTATTGCGTGCTTGCGTGCCGAATGTCGGCAGTACTTAGAGTTATCGCGACGCCACGTGGCGTGTGATCCGTAGTACGCCGTGCGAGGCGTACTCGCGTACAGCGGCGAGATATTTTCGCGGATTTAAAGTAGCGTCAGGACGAGAGCTCGTACACCCGTCATCTCCGGGAGCGTTCCCGGACGTGTGAATCGCGACCTCGGCGATACCGCCGACGGCTGCCGCGGCGTTAGTCGCGGCCGAACAAATCGCCTGTAAACTGCAGCACACGCAAATATATTTGTTAATCATTGTTACTGTTACCGAAATTCGGAGTGTTTTATCTCGCCCTTGCTCTTCCACATTCCTCCGCACCCTACGAACCGCCCCTCTACCGCGTTCTAGATTTCAATTCCGCGTGATAATTCGAAGGGTGGCACGCCCGCTCGTGCCTGGCGCCCAACTTCGCGTTTTTCGGATGCTGCGTAATTGCGAGTTACGGTACTCGTTGCCTTTAGCCGGATCTTGTAGTCCGACACTTGAGAAAGTGCGGTCACAAATTTGGCGCCCAACGTGGGGCCCACGGAAAATTAAAGATCGTCCCTGTGGAGCGAAGAGCAAGGAAGCGTGCATATATTCTTGCGTGTGCTGTACTGCTATTCTTTATGCCATTGCAGCGAATTTATTTTATGCTTGCTTGTATTTTGATTATGCTTTCTGTGTCTGTGTTAATATTCGCTTTCTTTCAGCAGTGTATTGTGCGTGTCGCGAATATTAGATTTCGATAATTGCGAGGAACCTGAAACTTCGTGCAAAATTCTAAGAGTAAATTCGCGTGCATTATTTCGGGAGTGTGCTTGTCGTTTTCAACAGTGGCTCTCGCATTCCATTCGCGAAGTACAGCTGTCGGTCATTTCTTTTTAGTTGTTTTCGACGCGAACGAGTAATTGTTTACATTCGCGCTGTTGCCGGAATCTTTCTGTGTCCTTCGTGCTGCCGCTTAGCTGCGTGCCATTAGAGTTCGGTAATTATTATTTCACGTGTTGTTTTCGTGACGCGGTTAGTGTTTTGCGCGGTAATTCCGACCACGTGTGAGGAGTGACCTTGGGAAGAGGGGAGAGTCTTCGGCGTGCGCGTGTACTGACGCGTGGCCGCGAGTCCCCTGAATTTTTTTTGCTTTTTCTTTTCGGTTTCCGCCAACGACATCATGTCGGAAGGGCGATCGCGATTTAGCTGGATTTATAGGTTGCCGGTAGATCAGGCGCGAGAGGAATTGACGCTACGAGAGCTAAGTCTTGAGGGGGATTTACACGAGATGCGGCACCGACTTTTGCGATACGAATTAGAGAGGCCGTCGGAACCGAGCGGAGCCGTCGGGAACGCGCCCTTGTTGCTGCCCCCGGCGGAGCTGGAAATCATCCGACCCGATAGTCCCGGCCAAGCGATGGCCGATTTTGACGCGATTCCCGGTGATATATTGCGGCTCTGCGAGACCCCCGTGCGCGCGACAACACCGTTGTTTCCTAGGGGAGACGGATGTCTGCCGTCTCCCTCGCGTGACGGATACCGTACCCCGCTTCAGTCGCCGGACGGGCCCGGCGCGGCCGGACCTCCGCGCACCCCCGTCTCAGAAGTTTTTAATATGCTGCGGAAATGGAACTTAACGTTTTCGGGCGCTCGCGGAAGCGGGGCAGACTCGTTCTTTATCCGATTAGAGGAGGGACGTGCTTTGTACGCGGTCGAGGATGCCGATCTTTTCCTTTCTTTTTAACGGACACCGCATTGTACTGGTTTCAGAATCGGCGCGCCGAGTAGCAAAATTGGGACGATTTCGCGGCGGCGTGGCGTAGTCGCTTTAGTAATTCGGATTATCAGTACGCCCTGCGCGATGAAATACTGCGTCGAACGCAGGGAGAAGACGAAACGATTTTCGACTATATAACGTGCATGCAATCGTTGTTCGATCGCCAGAGTCCATCGTGGGCTTTGGAGGCGCAGTTGGATCATGTATACCGTAGCTTGCTGCCGCGGATACAGGGATCCATACGACGACACGAGTTTCAAAGTTTCGCTTCTCTCGAGTTGATAGCATCGCGTTTAGAGATCGTACAGAACGCCGCGACGCGATATCGCGCACCGCCGCCGCCGGAAAAGTCCATACATCCGGAATTAGCGTACAAGCCCAA
>NW_012026812.1:5018758-5019218 GCF_000956235.1 Wasmannia auropunctata
TTTTTCAAGATAATATCTAAATCCAATGATCTTCATTTATTTACTTTCCAAGACATAAAGAAAAAAATTATTTATATCAATGTCGAAAATGGGAAATATTTTTGTCGAATGCCAAACACTTATGAGATTCAATAATATTTTTCGAAATATAAAATGTTCCTTATCTTTTCCTTATTTTTTTATATTAAATATAAAATGTTCCTTATTTTTTCTTTATTTTTTTATATTAAATATATTATTTAAATATAAAGTGTCGACAAGTATTTATTGTTTTATAATTCCTTATTTTAATACTGTCAAACATATAAAAAATGGATTCGGTTATTATTCAAAAAGGGAAATCATTAAATAAAACCAATGCATATTGTATATGCATTGATTTTATTTAACGATTTCCCTTTTTTATTGTATATACATTGATTTTATTTAATGATTATACACACATATATACTATAAACAC
>NW_012026812.1:5019268-5020259 GCF_000956235.1 Wasmannia auropunctata
TATATAATATATATACATATATTCCGACTATCTATGTATAACACAAATTGAATTGAGAAAAGGCTAATACGGTCATATAGTAGAATCTTGGTGCTTCTAGATGCTGCACGATGAGCATCAGTATTTATTAAATTCATTATCAATTTAATAACGTGATAATACTGTTACAAGCAATGAGTTGCGTCAAATCTAAAAGTAACGCCACGCAGTTCGTTGAAACTAGAATATGTATGTAAAATCACATAGAAATATTAGAAGCACCACGATTCTGCTATATAATCTATATAAAAGCTATATAAAAAATGTATTGGTCTTCTCTCAATTCAATTTGTGTTAAACCATAACCTCTTTGATATTCAACATTAACTTACCATTAATGTCCCATGACCAGCTTGTTGTTCACAATAACGGGAGAACCATTCTCTTTAATGACGAGTTTATAATTCATTATTGAGCAATACTTCCACTTTATTACTCGAATGATCTTTCAAAATTTAGCGGCAAGTTTATACACCCGACACTCTGTATCAGAAGCAGGGTGTTTTTTCACCTCACTCAGGTATGTTCCAATGGAATTTGAACGATACAGTAATTCAAATTATACGTCGACTGAAAAATCACTCGAAGAAAGAAACACGCGCACAATTTATTAACACACGACGATTTATTGACACACGAGACGTTCACCCGACGATAGTAAGTAGTCGACTGAATTTATTGGTTTTATGGTTATGTTTTATCATTGTCGAAACGCGACATGTGAGTGAACGTCTCGTGTGTCAGTAAATCGTCGTGTGTTAGTGAATTGTTGCGTGCTTCTTTCTTCGAGTGATTTTTCAGTTGACGTATAATTAATAGACACGGGATTGATAATCATTAACTAATAAATTCGTTATTAAAGTCAGTCGACTGTTTGCTATCATCGAGTGCACGCGTCGTATGTTTCTTTTTTCGAGTGATTTTTTTAGTCGAAAAATAATTAATCAATACA
>NW_012026812.1:5020306-5020865 GCF_000956235.1 Wasmannia auropunctata
TTATTATTGTACGAACTTAACCTCTATCTGCTTTATCATTCTCGGTAAAAATGTCAGTAGTCATCACGTGACCAAAAAGTCGTAAGCCATTGGCTAAGATTGAGATTGAAGATTGAAAAAATAGACGGAATTCTAATTTCCAAACTCCAATCTCAATCTCAGTCTGCTGTGCTCTCATTGGCTGAGCTTCAATCTCGATCTTAATCTCAATCTTAATCTCAATCTCCAATGCGTAGTCTGATACCGGCTTAACAGATAGATGCATTAGTTGATTTTTCGTGATTTCCAGTGAATTGTTAGTATGTGAATCGAGTGTGAAATGTTGAAGTGACACGTTATGTAAAAAAAGGAATTAACTAATAAGGAATTAAATAATAATCTGATCTGTGTCAGTTAGTGATAACGTCTGCATTAAAATTAACGAAAATTTATTAAAATAAACGTTTATTTGGAACTGTACGTGGTCCATCAAAATGGAAATTCCATCTTTCTCACGAAGCTATACAGAAGTCATCAAATCTTTACAAGGTAATTGATGTGAGATCGGAAGAGCACACGT
>NW_012026812.1:5020915-5022591 GCF_000956235.1 Wasmannia auropunctata
ATTTTGCGAATCGCCCGGGGGAGCGTCGCGCGTTTGAGAATACGGACCTTAGCGAGGAATACGTCTGCAGCGGACTTTCCGAATTAACCCCTGACCAAGAGTCACAGTTACAGGAATTTTTAGAGCGTAAATTGCCGAAAACGATCACGGATCCCGGTGTCACTTCTCTCACGGAACACCGCATAGATGTCGGGGGAAGCACTCCGATAAAGCAGCGATGCTATTTAGTCTCTCCTAAAGTTCAGGAGGCAATTAGAGAAGAGGTAGATAAGATGTTAGCTGCCGGAATTATTGAGGCATCCTTTAGCGAGTGGTCAAATCCGATAGTCATGGTTAAGAAACCAAACGGGAAATACCGCTTTTGCTTGGACTTTCGAAGAGTAAATGGGGTATCTAAGAAGGACGCGTACCCGCTTCCGAACATGAATGGCATTCTGGATAAACTAAGATCTGCGCGTTACATCTCTACGATAGATCTGAGTCAGGCGTATTTTCAAATACCCCTGGCAAAGGACAGTCGAGAGATTACCGCCTTTAGTGTCCCCGGTAAGGGCTTGTATCATTTTACTCGTATGCCGTCTTGGATTGACGGGCGCGCCCGCGACTTTTCAACGCCTTCTTGACAAATTAATTGGTCCGGAAATGGAGCCTCACGCGTTCGCGTATTTAGATGATATAGTAATCGTGACTCCGACATTCGAGGAACATCTAGAATGGTTAGAGCGAGTTCTGAATAAAATTTCGTGTAGCTGCAACAACTTCGAATTATATAGAGGTAGCGACAATGGAAGTTCTACTTATAGAAGTAAACCTCGACTTCTAAAAGTCTGACTACTTTAAATTCAGTTACAGAGGCAAAATATATATCTAAATTCCTGACAAATAATTCGAGTTAAGGTAGGTTTTATTTCAATTTATAGTGATGTTTTCCGCAGCGGAGCAGAAGAGGATAAACAAAATTTTCGTATTATAGAGGTTTTCGAATTGTAGAGGTTTGAGTTATCGAGATTCCACTGATATATCGTTAGTATATAACCACTATTGGCTGTTACATACGTAGGACGTGGCAACATGTAGCGCTTGCCATGTAGGTGGATTTTTCGCTCTTATAAGGCCGAGACACAGACTTTTGCATAACGCTGCATAACGCACAAGACATAAGGCATAAGAAAATCAACCAATCAGAATATGAAGGACTCTGGTTGGTTGATTTTCTTATGCTTTACGTCTTATGCGTTATGCAGCGTTATGCAAAAGTCTGTGTCTCGGCCTTTATGTGGCTCGTTCAGAGGGGCGGAAGGGGGGATGCCCAAACGCGCCTATGCGGACATAGTCGATTTACTTCCTAAGTTTTACGTAAACGAAATAATATCATGAATTTTTTATTTCACGTGCTCACGGTTTCCATGATGGGAACATAAACCCTTTTTGATTAGAAATATCATAAAGTATTATTAAATAAAAGAGTCTTATAAAAGTTCACGTACTGTTAAATATAAAACTGTAACGATACACCCCCGAAAGTGCATCGTTCCCGGCCGAACAACCGCCGGATGCCGCCCGACCGACGAACCGTCGGGCGAAGAAGGCGCGGTGCGCCCCATATTTTTTAAGCGTTCCAAAGGTCGTCGGCTGGCAACTTAAGGCCAGCCGACAAAGACGTTACCGCAAATCAT
>NW_012026812.1:5022641-5023012 GCF_000956235.1 Wasmannia auropunctata
ACAGGGAAAATGAAGTTTATGTTGTTGAAGATCCAGTACGAGACGAAGATGCTGGTATAGCAAAAAGAAATTATCTTGTAACTCTTGTTTGATTTGTATTTTATTTATACATTTCCTTACCAATACATATATACTTTGAAAATATATATTTTAAAAATATATGTATATCCTTAATGTTTCACAGTCTTTATAGATATCACATTTAATACTTGAGTTGACAATATATGCAAATAGCCTAATAATATTTCCAATGCGAATCACAAAAAATTAATCATTTATATTTTTTATACGATAATTAATATCTCTTATGTCCTTAACTTATCACAAATATTCTTCTATATCTCTAATATTAAAATATAAAAAGTACATAA
>NW_012026812.1:5023241-5026203 GCF_000956235.1 Wasmannia auropunctata
ATCGAGTTGTTATAGAGTATTATAGGGAATCTAGCTCTTATAAAATATTGTAGCTTTCCAAATTTGTTGTGAAAATATATTATGTTAAATATTACATAAAATAAGAATTATATAATATAATTATTTATGATAGAAAGAGATAAACTTATTGTACAAACTTTCACGTTTAATGGTTGTCGAGGTGTTATAGGATATTATAGAAATAAAGATTTTATAGGATACTATATATCTTTCAAAATTTGTTGTGATAATATATTATGAGAAACGTATTATAAAATAATAATAAATGCATAACATTATTGTTTATAATAGAAAAACATCAATTTATTGTACAAATTTTGATGTTTAACATTATCAAGTTTTTATAGAGTATTATAGGAAATATAACTTTTATAGAATATTATAGCTTCCGAAGTTTGTTATGAAAATATATTATAAGAAATGTATTATAAAATAACAATAAATGCATTATATCATTATTTATGATTGAGAAACATTAACTTATTTTATGAATTTTTATAATTAGAAATATACAAAAGTACTGTATTATAAAATATTATTGAATTAGATAGAAAACCTATTTGCTGCAACATTAGTAAAAGATTCGTCATATTAGTTTACATTGATTTTCTATCCACTTCTTTGAGATTCATTCACTTTCTATCTATTAATTTAAGCAGGGTTGCCAACCCTGTATCTAACCTTGTTTAACATACGGTAAATAACGAAGACAGACATAGAATATCACCGGGCAGACGGTAGACTAAACTACGTACTGTGCGATCCACGTGTTTCGTTTTGTTTGTTCTATTTGCTGTGTATTATTTTGCATTGTTCGCATTATAAGAAAGTAAACAGTGAAAAATTGTGAAAGTGTGAGGCAATTAAATCATATCACGTTGTATAGCTTCAGTATGTACTTCTGGATACGATTCCAATACAGAAAAAGTACACTTTTTTTGCGTACCCAAAGATGAAAATCAAAGACAATTGTGGCTGGCAGCATTAAAAAGAAAAAATTGTATTATCAAACATAAACAGACTTTATGTGAAAAACATTTTTCATCTGAAGATATTTTGTGGAGTCAAACAATTTATAACAAAGAAGGAAATATTCTTGGCAAAGTAAGTTTTATTTCTAGGTTATTGTCTTTAATTAATATAAATAATCATTAATTTTATATTATAACTACATTCATGATCTGTAAATATATCAATTATATTAATTTTATAAAATTAATTTTTGTGATTTTCATGTTTTTTTAGACTGCACCATTCAAAATTCCTTGTTTACGTAAAAATGCTGTTCCAATATATTTCCCTTGGACAGAAGAGACAGGAAAAACGCAAATCAATTTGCAAAAAGAACAATTATCTGAGGAACATGAAATACCTGCAAATATTGAAACAATTGAAACAAACAATATTGAAAAAGAAAATGAGTTTTCATTTAATAATGTCATAGACATTCTAGAAAAAAAAATTTACATTTGCCAAATCAATGGACATATATTAAATATGTAAATGAGGATACAAAATTGTTGGTATTTTATTTACCAATATGCAATTTAATTAACGATAATAAAAATAGCTACACACTTAATCCTTTAAAAGAAGTTATACTAAAAGAAAATATGACGTTACAAATAAATGTTTTAAAACATCGCGTTAAAAATATTTTGTCAGAAAGTATGCAAATATATGGTACTATTGAAAATATAGAACAATTAAAAAAATCATTGTTTTCTGTGGATGAATTAAATATATGTTCAGATGCAGTTAATAGTGCAAATAATATTGAAATACTTGGACATAATTTAGCTTTTAAAGATATTTGTAATACATGGAGGCATAAAGAATGTTTATTATTAATACCACAATCATCAAAAAAATGCAAGTATTGCTTGAACATTAAATTGTCCTTGAATCGAAAGGAACGTCGTATGAAAATGATTAAAACAATTCAAAGAACTAAATTTTCTAATTCTCAGTTGACAGTACCAACAGTTATGACAGAAAATACAAAAAAATTATTATTATTGCAAAAAAAATATTATAAATCAGAAAGGATTAAAAAAAAAAATAAATATGTAGCAGATAAATTGCAGACAGAACTTATGAATTGTATGACTAAAATAAAAGAAATATCTACGCAAAATATCGAAAATCAATTACCAAGGAAGGAAATTCCCAAAAATCAGATTACCGCCATACACGAAATAATACAAGCTGCAAAGCATAAAAATCCAAAAGGTTGAAGATATCATGAAGAATGGATTCTATTATGTATGCTTAAGCATATGAAATTACCGGCTGCTTATGAATTACTTCGAAACAACCAAATATTACCTGTTCCATGATAGGACTATATGCAGGTAAATGTAGGACAAATAGAAAAATACTATAACATAATTTCTATTGTAAAATATGTTAATGGAAGTAATTATTTTTAATATTTTATTCTTAACTCGATAAAAAATTAATTAATAGTAAATGCACTTTTTATTAATTATTCAGAAAAATTTTTAAAATAAAGTTTATTAACTAAATTTTTTAAATATATGTAACATATGCTATATTTTAATCATTACATAGATTTTATATTCTAATTATTCTATCTAAAAAAAGTGTGTAAAATCGATTACTTGCATTTCTCAAAGTTTATTGTTGTCGCTTTTCCGCAATGCCGATTGGTTACATTTTAATATCATAGGCATTAACTTTTTTTAGATATCTTTCTTTAATTGACACACCGTGTGGTTTCGATAAAAATTTTTTGAGATGTTCAAATCAGCTTTAAACAAAAAAGAAGAAAAACAAAAGCATGGTGTAATCCTTCTTGACGAAATCCATCTTAGACAGAGTATAAATGTAAATTCCAAAAAACTTACATATACTGGTCTCGTTGATTTTGGAATTGATGGACTACAAACATCAAATCTAGACGAAAAAGCAGATCATG
>NW_012026812.1:5026253-5027703 GCF_000956235.1 Wasmannia auropunctata
ACGCACGCACACACGCACACACACACACACATATGTAATTAACATCAATGCAATATGTGTAATTTCAAAACCATCTTTCAACTTCATTATCACAGTTTGCGAACAATCTGACTAGATTAGGTTTAGTATATTGAAGTCCAGAAAGTTCTAACTACCGTTAAATCTAATAAAAATAAAAATAAAGTACGAACTGCACCTGGACTAGCATTGGATTGTACAAATTATAAGAGCTAGGTAGCCTAGGTAACTTTTCAGATTAGAGTAAATAATATTTCCTAACTTTTTTAGTACTATTTTGAGAAATTTTAATTACATAAGTTTATCATCTTTTTCATTTAAAATAAATTTGTCATTTAAATTTGTATTATTAATACTGCCATTCAGTAACTTTTTCTTTATTTCTGATACAAATCATTAAAGTTAATTTTTCGTTACTATTGTAAAACCTGCAAAGTTACTTTTGGTTTCTTCCAATTAATATTGAAATGCTATTAAATTCATTTCGTTGCATATATTGTAATTTATAAAGTATAATTTATTTTCGCTTTTTAATAAAATTAAATACTATGTACTATCTCACAGAAACGACAAAATAACATCAAATTTTCAGTACAAGTGTGAAGTCATATAGCATATAAAATTATGGATACAACGGATAAACATTCATTTTTAAAAAGAAAAAGATTCAATAAACTTTTTTTGGACAAAAATACTACAACTCCTTTGGTAGCAATGCAAACTTGGAGACGGTGGCAGTACACCGTCACCAGTAAAGGTATATATAAATAAATATTTATTTCTTTTGACATTATACTGTAATACTAATACGCACATAAATATTTTGCGAAATATTCTTATACATATAACATTTTTTTTTATTTAAACTTTTTGAAAATTTAAATAATATAATTTATTAAACTTAAAAAAAATCTGTTATTAATTTTTTTCTTTTTTATAATTATTTGTAGTTACATGATATTTTTATAAACTACTTTATTAAAAGATTTTATGTCCTCTTATATCGACAAAATAATTACTAAAAGTTTGTATATTTTTATGAACATTATCTTTTATTAAAAGAATTACACCTAATTGGTATAAACCATATTTCTTTCGAAATAAGGTGATTTCGCAAAATATTTATACAGCAATGTGAAAGTTAAATGTCACATGTATTTAACATTCGGTTTCTAAACTGCTTTTTCTGGATAACATAATGCTGAATATTAAAATTCATCATGTGTAACGTTTATACATTTAAAATGAACCTTATTTTAATTTGATTCTGTTAATTTTTGCTGTAGCACAAAACTTTTATAAAAAAAAAATGGAAGCTTTGTGCTACAGCTAAAGCAGAAGCAAATGAATCACTGTTATAAATATTATCAACAATATAAATAATGAATACTTTTCATGAAATTAAATGCTCCTTATCTAGATCGGAAGAGCA
>NW_012026812.1:5027750-5028385 GCF_000956235.1 Wasmannia auropunctata
CCGGTGACGGTGGCGGTGGCGGTGGCGGTGGCGGTGGTGGTGGCACCGATGTAGATGCTGGTGCTGGTGCTGGTGCTGGTGCCGGCGCTGTCACTATTACCGGCGGGCTTAGGCAGCAGCCTAAACTTTTAGCTAAAATGAAATAAAATAAAAAAATTATTAATACAGTCTGTTACTGAATTATGCACACAGGGCGCGACAATGCTTGCCGCGCGGCGGAAGTTGAGGTTGTAGGCATCAATTTACTATTTTTCTTTTGCTCTTGTAGAAAAGTGGTAAATTGATTGGGTACAACACCAACTTCAGGACCGCTGCAAGCATTGTCACGCTTTCAGCATCCCTGGTAAAAATAATGGACAGAAACGGACAGAAACGGACAGGATTTTTATCCGTTTCTAACGGTAAGCTGTACGTTCTATCTGCAAATACAACATGCAGATAGAAAATCTGCATTTGCAGCAGTAGATCCTATCGGTTTCTGCCTGCATCCTGTACGTAATCACATTTTATCAGTAACTGTCCGCAATTACGTATAGGAATTCTATCCGTTTCTGTCTGCATCCTATACGTAATCACATTTAATCTGTAACTATCCGCAATTACGTACAGGAATCCTATCCGTTTCTGTCCGCACA
>NW_012026812.1:5028435-5031401 GCF_000956235.1 Wasmannia auropunctata
CTTCCGATCTTTTAACATTAAATATGAAATGTCTTAAATATTCACTTTCCGATAACTTCATCCTAATACTGTGTAGATACAAAAAGTGGACTCAATTATTGTACAAAAAGAAATCATTAAACAAAATAATTGATTATTAAAAAATGTATATAGATATATAGTAGATTTAGTAAATACACAAATATATTTGTTTTTAATAATTAATATGTCATTTAATCTGTTATTCACTCGATAAAATTTTTGAAAATTTAATACTGAGTAGTTTCAGCTTATCTTTTGTGTATTTGAGACGTAATTCAATTATTTTGCTCATTACTAATTAAAAAAAATGTAAATCGAACAATATTTTAATGCAGGAATATACGTTTCAGAATATAATAAAGAACAGGATTATTCTGAATCGCTTCTTTTATATATATATACATATAGATATATATATATATATATATATATGCATGTTTGTATGTATTGCTTAATAATTCTTTTATTAAATTATTGTTGAATAAATAAATTTTACAGACAATCGTAATGTTTATAATTCAAAAGAAATATCAAATGTTGAAAAAGATCATATTGATAATTCTGAATCAGAAGTGACTACTTCACGTAATAATGTGTACAAAAGTAAAGAGATGCTTGTCTGTGAAGAAATTAACGACACTATTACGAACTGTGACGGAGACAACACCCATGATGATGGAAAGATTTATTCTATAGAAGAAGATTTATTTCAGAATAGATATATGGAAGAAGAAATCGAGGATAATTATTTGCAAATGCATCATACTGAAGTAACAATTACTAATGATGAAAAGACAAAATGTGATAATACCATAATGTTTGAAAGCTCTAAAACAACTGTTGATGAAGTTGTGCAAATGATACATAGTTACTGTGTTCGTTTCAATTGTTCGGATGAAGCAAGGTTTGCCCTATTTAAAATGGCAAGTATTTGGGCAGGTCCGAAGTTTTCAAATTTCATGAATTCGAAATATATGATTAGCAAACGTCTGGATCCCCCAGAAGAAATATTTCAATATATATTTTATTGTAGTAAATGTAACTGTTTACTAGATAGATTTTATAGAAAAAATTTATTAAAAACTATTTATCGATGTTGTAAGAAGTGTCAAGAAAAGTATACAATAAAAACTAATTCGTCTAATTGTTTTGTGAGTATAGATGTAAAATATCAACTACAAGTTGTTTTAGAAAATTCAAATATGCGTAAATTATTATTTCGAAATATAAATGATATAGAGAATAGGCTACAAAATAAAAATTTAAATACTATTGTTGATATACACGACGGTGAATTATATAAAAGACTGTACAATAACAAACGCGAAAATACAGTATTATTAACTTTTAATTTTAATTTAGATGGTGCACCTATTTCAAAAAGCAGTAAAAGCTCTATGTGGCCTATCCAATTAATAATTAATGAATTGCCGCTAAAAGTACGATTTAGAAATATATTACTTGCAGGAATATGGATTACAAACCGTGAACCTAGCTCGCAATTTATGAATTTATACATTAATATATTTATCGATCAGATTCGCGATTTGATGACAAATGGTATTATGATAAACCTTGAAAATGATCAAAAATGTCATTTTATATTCCAACCACTTTGTTCATCAGTAGATTCCGTTGCTCGGCCTATAATACAAAATCGCTTTCAATTTAACGGTTATTTTGGCTGTAGTTGGTGCTATCAGTATGGAGAATATTTTAACGATGCCATGCGATATCCTTTCGTGGATAATGATTCACCTTTAAGAGATCATGAATCATATATTAAAGACATAAAGTACGTAGAAAAAATATGTAGACCATTTAAAGGTGTTAAAGGTTTCGCAGAAATTACTCAATTAAAAATTTTTTATTGTGTTTGGGGGTTTCCATATGATTATATGCATGATCTTTTGCTCGGAGTTGTTAGTACTCTATGGATAAAATTTTGAACAAATAATAGAAAAGAAGATTATAATTTATCTAAAAATGATATAAGAAATATCGAAAAACGATTGTTAAGTATCAAAATGCCAAGTGAAATTCACAGATCACCGCGATTATTTAATAGTGGAAAATGAAAAGCAAGTGAATGGAGATCATGGATATTATATCTTAGTATTTGTCTTTTGGGAATTCTAAAAACTAAATATTTAAGTTCTTTTGGGCTTTTGATTCGTTGTACGCATAAACTTTTATCGGAGAGTATAACAGTGGAAGATTTAAAACAATGCAAAATTGATCTTATTTATTTCACAGCACAATGTGAAGAATATTATGGAAAAAGTGTTATGAATTTTAATACTCATTCATTACTTCACGTTGTTGATAATGTATATAAAAGTGGACCACTTCCTTCTACATCGGCTTTTCCTTATGAAAATGGAATTTTTGTGCTAAAGCAGAAATTAACAGGACCAAAAGGAGCTTTATTGCAAATGTCTAAACATTTAATCCAGAAAAGCATTTTAGAAACAGAGTTGTTAGATACATGTGACAATAAACCTTTACAATACTGTAGAAATATTTTGTGTAATAATATGTCGAAAAAAACAAAATTAAAAACCAATTCAGGTGTTATTGTTTTAGCAGAAGATAATAATGTTAATCAAAATATTATACAAATTTGTAATTATTTTGTTAATATAAAGTCAGAAGATATAAAAACTTTTAATAAAGCAATTTATAAAAATATCACGTACACTACAAGTAATTATAAAAGAGAAAAAAAAACGGATGACGGATTTTTTGAAAGTTTAAGGAATGATATTATTGAAATATTCAAAATTGTTTTATATAAAAATGAATGTTATCTGCTAGGATATAAATATGATGTATAGTCTGTCTATTGAGAACGTGATAATCGATTCATTTTTCAAGATAATATCTAAATCCAATGATCTTCATTTATTTACTTAGATCGGAAGAGCACACGTCTGAACTCCAGT
>NW_012026812.1:5031451-5033868 GCF_000956235.1 Wasmannia auropunctata
ACCATGGGACTTGGATATATAGGCGATAACCAGATCGCATTGATGCCAGTTTCCACGAAATAATCCAACTTTGAAGTTATCCCTGACAATACAGAAAAACATAGCTCTATAAATATCGCCGATGTTGCTTAGCTACAAACGCCTTCAAATTAGGCAGATAACAAAACAGATTAATTGCACAAAACTATAATGTAACAACTAAATAAATGGAATTTGTAGGTTGTTATATATTGATATAATAATTTGTTATTTTATTGTATGCTATACTTGATATAATAACAAATGACAGTGTTGGCATATGCTTACCCTTCAAGTCGCCTATGCCATCGGCGTCCGAGTCATACAAACTCCTCGGATAAATTTGATAAAAAACGGTGTTATTCCACCATGACTTATTACGAATCTTGTTGTGATGATGATGATTATTATTATGGTGGTTCGCCAAAGAACTACTCGCAAGAAGCAAAAGAGCACACAGGCGCATTGTCCACGACATGATGCCGTTTGTACTTGTGTTGAATCTCAAAATCGTTTATATACATCAGCGGCAGAGAGACTCGATATCGCTCCATTATTGTGCTTAACAAAGGTTACGTTATCTAAATGTTGCATTTGAAGAAAAATAAATAAAAAATGGAAGCTCAGTGTAATTGCGTAACTAGAATTTTTCCATCGTGATAACTGCTGTGAAAAATAGCTAATATATCTTTAAAATGGAAGCTATGGTTACTGCGTATGAAATTTTTCCATCCTGATAATTGTCCTGACAAATAACTTATATGTTTCTTTAGAAAACTGCAAAATTAATGATGCTGTCAAACGTATAATTTGACATAAGAAAACGGAACTAAACAACACGTGCGTGCCTAAAATTGGTACATGAGATGTTTTATGTTTAATTTGTTAAATGTTTTATGTTTATATTTTTGGACGTGCTAGATCTATGCGTGCATTATCAGGCATCTATAAGAATAACATTTTGAAGTATCTCTAAAAGTATTTCCAAAAAATTAATTAAAAGTAAAAAAATAATAAAATGGAAGCGATGGTCACGTACAGAATGTTTTCATCCTGATAATTATTCTGATAAGTAATTATATTCCTTTGAAAAATTACGGAATTAATGATGCTTCTCAAACGTATAATTCGGCACACGATTGCGGATCCGAACAATGCATGTCCAATATCGAAACACGAAATACCTGATGTCCCGTTTCTGAATATTGCTACATATGCTATTTGGACATTTGTAAGAATAATATTTAAAAGTATCTCCGAAGTAGCAGTGAAAAATGAAAAGTAATACAGTAGAAGCTATATGTTATAATGATCATTGCGTATGGGATTTTTCCATCCTGATAATTGTCCTGATAAATAATTACATTTCTTTGAAAAATTACGAAATTAATGATTGTAGACTTAAGTCAACGGCTTTATGACTTTTCCTTTTCCCGTGATAAATCGAATACTAACTGATCGCTCGCCACAAACTAAATTAATACATATGTTAAGAATTACGCCACACATATAGCGTGCAGTTTAATAATTTATTTGTTTGCAACAAATTAGCACGTAAAAATCGCTATGTAACGCCCATAATGACATTATTGTTTGAGTCACCCGGAAGTAACGTGAAAACAAATTGTGCTGAATATGACATATTCTCATGTATTTTATTTTACTACGTATCGCAATCGTACATGGAAATATGTCAGAAGTTTCAAGGCGCAAAAATTGCATAATTCTGCAATTTTGTTAAGTAACAGATCTAAGAAAAAATACGAGACATATTGTCCATAAAATATAGAACAAAGCTTTAACTTTATAACTAGTTTTATAAAGTTTAATCATATAAATTAATATTTTTATTTAACTATTTTGATACATACATATAATATGTATATTAGGGTGGAGCGATTTCTTACTCCCTGTTGTGCATGTATTTTCGGAAAAGGCATAAAAAATGATGAATTTTGGTTACAAGCAAAAACTTTTTAATGAATATCTACCCCTCCTAAAAAATAAAAAATCATTGTATTTTTTTCATTTTTATTTTATTTCAATTAATCATCCGTTTATTATGGTACATAACAATTGTTTCATAAAAATAATTAAATCCAATAATAAAAATAATTTATTATTGGAAATCTGTTTTTGTTTCAGTTCTCGGCCGAGATTCGATCATAGTAAATGCCATTCCTTCGCGTTTGCTTGGGGGATACACGATGGGCTGTCTTGGTGACAATTTTAATGTGACGCTCCGTTGTTTGTATTGTAACGATGCACCCCCGAAAGTGCATCGTTCCCGGCCGAACAACCGCCGGATGCCGCCCGATCGACGAACCGTCGAGCGAAGAAGGCGCGGTGCGCCCCATATTTTTTAAGCGTTCCAAAGGTCGTCGGCTGGCAACTTAAGG
>NW_012026812.1:5033918-5034392 GCF_000956235.1 Wasmannia auropunctata
ATTTGATATCAATAAATGGCGCCAAGTTATAATCCCATAAAAATTACGTTACGTTATCCTACTTAAGTCACATATGTATGTATATCATTTGTATACAAAATTTAATATCGAATTTGATATGGATTGTTTTTAATAAGTGATCCCAAGTTATAATCCCTCAAGTTACATTTATTTTCAAAGGAGGTATTAAAGTTTTAAATTGCGCTAATTACAAAGAGAATCTCGTTATCTTGAAAATGAATTGTTATATTATTTTTTTTAAATAACATTCAAGTGGGATAGTATCTCTAATAAAACAATAAAACCCAAGTGAAACGTTTTTTTGAATCATTTAAGACTTTCGATTGCTATTCAAGTGGTAGTAATTGTTTTATTCTTCAAAATATTATTACATAACAAAATTGCGTTACCTTACTCAATCAAAGTATTATCACAAAGAATTAAAGAGGTAACAGTACAAAATTAAAAATTTAA
>NW_012026812.1:5034442-5036890 GCF_000956235.1 Wasmannia auropunctata
TATATGAATTTCAATATGGCGACGAAAGTTGCAAGTTATTCCGTTCAGCAAACCTGGCAGTACACGGAACATTTTTCGTGCTCAACTTTCTTCCCTCTAGCCTATCTAGTTTCGTCTCCTTATTCTTACTTCATGACCGAGAGGCATGGGAATGTTATGTAAATCAGTATGGCAACTTTAAGGCCGAGACACAGACTTTTGCATAACGCTGCATAACGCACAAGACATAAGGCATAAGAAAATCAACCAATCGCAGTATGAAATGAAGGACTCTGATTGGTTGATTCTCTTATGCTTTATATCTTATGCGTCATGCAGCGTTATGCAAAAGTCTGTGCCTCAGCCTTTATGCTGGCTACCCGATCCAGCAGTCTTATATGAGTCTATGTTTATGCTTTGTCATGGTATAAGGACAAAGGTGTGCCCGTCTGATGTTCTCGCGCATGTTGATGCCGAGCGGCCAATCAAAATTGTTAAAAAGCTACGTCATCTCACGCACCTACACTTCCTCCTGTTTTTTTTTTACTTTTTATACTAAGTACACCATGGTTCGCATTTGTAAAATATCAGTGCGTTCCAAAACTCATCTAAATAAAAGCCGAACGATTGATTCCTACCACAAAGTAAGAGAGGAGGAGACTCATCTCCGCTAAGAAAAGTGTGCCAGTTTCATGCGTCGAATTGAGAGGGAATCCGCTGACCGAATAACTTTATTTGAATAGACGCCATTTGCAAAATTAACCTTATCTCACTTTACCTATTGTTTGTCGGGTTTATATGCTTTATATGAAATTTTGTCTGGTGTCTCCCGGTGTTTTATATCTTCATACATGTGAATACATATAACGAGATTGCAGTAATGTCATGTTGAATTTGTTGCTGCATTGCGAAAGGAAACCAAATACAACAAATACGAAAAGGCTACTTCTCTTCCGAAGCATCTTTTTTTCTTCCTTTTTCCCATGTTCGTACATCCACGAATCCAACATACATCTCTGTGCAATCTCGTTGTATACAGGGTTTAACTTAAATAGCGACCACAAATTATATAGCGCTATTTATGATAAAAAATTGAGTCAAAAAGTCCTGAACCTTATTTTGTACAATTCTTAATTATGCCAGTTATTCCCCGAGTTAAACTAATCCAATCGGCTCCGTTCTTTAGACGGGCGCACATCAGTGAGCCGCGGGCGTAGTAGTGTGCGTGAACATAGCGGCGAGATTATAGCGACGTAGCAACGCAGCGCGCAGCTCACTGATGTGCGCATGTTTAAAGAACGGCGCATATTAGATTAATTTAACTTGAGAATAACTATATAATTAAGAATTGTAGAAAAAAATGGTTTAGGACTTTTTGACTCAATTTTTTATCAGGAATAGCGCTATATGATTAGTGATCGTTATTTAAGTTACACCCTGTATATTCACACACATGAAGATATAAAACAAAAGATACTGTGTGGCACCTAATGGGAATCCGAACGCACCGTCTAGTAACATTGGTGGGGACTCTGAGGGAATCCAAACGACTTTGGGTGCCGGGGCAGAGAGAAGCATGAGAGCGGCCGCCGTCCCGGCGTTTTTCGCGACCCCAGCAAAAGTTTTGTCAAAATTTTTGCCGGGGTCGCGAAAAACGCCGGGACGGCTGCTCTCATGCTTCTCTCTGACACGGGTGTGGAATCCGAACGTACCCTAAAGTCTTAAATTATTAGAGAAGCGCAACCGGCTTATGGCAGTATCGCAAAACTACTAGATAATATTAAAAATGTCAAATGGCCAATCATAAGATTGATTTATTCGGCAGCCATTTATAATATCGATGAATCAATTTTATGATTGGCTATTTGCGAGTCCAATCAGGATTCGTAACATCAGTTGCGCTTCTCCGATAATCTAGGACTCTACATAAATGGAGTATATCCATGGTGGAAGGGATAGCATGGTGTGTGCAGTTCGGCCAAACCACGCCCATTTTTGCTCGGCGATGTCGATGTTGGGAAAGTGCTACCAACTGAGAAAAATAAAATTATTTAGCGTTGGCAAGTTGGTCGCGCTGAGTCTATTGTCCTTGTTTCACGCGTTTCCTTAGAGTATCGGAATCTCTCTTTCTATCGTCTGCGACTTGCTCTCTTTACTTTTCTATAGTGCTCTCTGTCATTTAAATGCCCCAACGACCAAAATTGGCGGTAAACGTGGCAGAAGTGAAGTCAAGGCGATTTAAAGTAAAAAGGCAGAATCTTTTATGGTTTGAGTAAATTACATGTTTTAAATTGCGTATTTCTAAACAGTTATTTGTGGAATATTAGTTCTTACATTTGCAGCATTTTCAATTTTTTATGAATCAATTTTATGAATTAAATATGAAACTCATCTCACACAGAGTAATTACATTAAATTAAGAGTGTATGTGTAATAATGAAAACTTATAGTTAGATCGGAAGAGCACAC
>NW_012026812.1:5036940-5039648 GCF_000956235.1 Wasmannia auropunctata
TTCGTATTTGCAGACAGAAACGGACAGAATGCGNGTACGCATTTGCTGACAGAAATGGACAGGATGCGTATACGCATTTGCAGACAGAAACGGATAGAAATCGCAGTTGTCCATCCATTTTTGCGGACAGAAACCGATAGATTGTGAACACAATCTATCTGCATTTATCCGTAATTGCAGATTAAGAAACGCATAGTAAAGCAGACAGAAACGGATAGGATGCATTTTCTGTCTGTTTCTGTCCGCAATTTTTACCAGGGATACCAACGGTGCCTGTACAAATCCTGAGGGTGCCAATGGTGTCTGTACAATTCCTGTCGGTGCTGCCGATGCCTGTGCATACACAGTTGGAATATTTAACAAGAACTGAATGGACCGTTTTTAACACAAATGCAAAATGCTTTTTACCGTGTATCCTGGTAATGCCGACGGTGTCTGTACAGGCATGTATCCTGATGTCGGCGATGCATATAAGTATCCTGGTCCCGGTGACGGTGCTAGTGATGGTGACGGTGGTACATATAAATATCCTGGTGGCGCGGGTGATGGTGCCAATGGTGGATACAAATATCCTTGTGATGGTACCGGTGGTGTGACATGGTGTATGTATGCCGACGGTAGGTATGACGTACCTCCGGCATACATATTTCTTCTTCCTTTACGCCTTTCTTTCTGTAAGGCGCGATGTACCATCTGGTGAATTCGCTGAAAATAAAATTTTTATATTATTTTATTCATCATATAATTATATAATATATTGATAATATTCATGTTTTTGTATATCGTTTGTAATTAGACATATAGGATGTCTTCAAATTTGAGAATAATACAAGCTGTATTCTGAAACACACTGTCAGTACATTTACATTTACGTTAGGCTCATAATAGATTTTTAGTACTGGCAGTATATATTATGTTACTTTTCACACACACAGATAATTCAGTATTCGTTAATGAATTTATTTTATACCTTTATAATTAAAAAACTACTTTTTGAATAAAGAAATTGCATGCACTTTTATTGTTTAATTTTTCACAGATGCACAATCTTATTATTCTCTAATTTGGAGTAATTTTATATGCATACATCGCGTATACAATAAGATAATAAGATTGTGCAACATTTGTGAAAAATTAAATAATAAAAGAGCAATTTCTTTATTCAAAAAGTTAATTGACAGTACATGCAATGTATCGAAATACAGCTTTTATTCTTCTCAATTTTGTAATGACGTAAATATGCATTACACATATGTAATATACTCTATAAACAATATAAAATTATTTGTATAACTTACTTTATTATTATCGTCTCGGCGTACGGCCCGTGGATGCCAAGCCGGCACCGCTATTGCCGCCGTCGTCGTTGTCGCCGTCGGTGACGTCATCGTCGCCATTGTCGACGTCGTCGTTGTCGGTGTCGTCATCGTCGTTGTCGGTGTCGTCGTCGTCGTCGTCATCGTTGTCGTCATTGTTGTTGACGATTGGCTCGCTCCCATATTTTCGAGTTTGGCTGAAAGAGAATTGATCGATAATTATATATGATGGAATATTATAACTCACTCATTATTTTATTATATAATGATAAAAAGCAGGATTGGAATAAGAGTAATACGTTACTGTTACTTAAAAAGTAACGAAAAAGAATTGATCGATAATTATATATGATGGAATATTATAACTCACTCATTATTTTATTATATAATGATAAAAAGCAGGATTGGAATAAGAGTAATACGTTACTGTTACTTAAAAAGTAACGAAAAAGTAAGTTTTTTATAATATTAGAATAAATTTAATTAGATTTAAAATATATTATATGATAATCATTAAATGGAATAATAAATATATATTAGAATTTGAAACTGTATAGTCTGTATATGCAAGTTTTTCTTTATATTACTTTTTTTGATAGAAAGCTAGAATTTATTGTTTTCTAAATATAAATGTATTCCAATAAATTGTTAGTACTGAAAATCTATAATATATATCTAATGTGAATTATAGATTTTCACTATTGATAGTGACTATGGGAATGTACAAAGAAGAATAAAAAATATAGAGTACAAAATATTTTTCATAAAGTAAATTAAAAACATATAAAATAAGAAAATAAAGTTAAAAAAAGTAATGATAAAAGTAACGGCAAATTTGCAAAATGTAACGATATTACCGTTACACGGAGAGAATTTTTTTTTTAATTTACCCTGTAAGTCATGTTAATTATTGGACAATATAGTATTTAGACTAATTTTACTGTGCATTACAATAAGATTTTGCAATAAAATGTATTGTAGTGCACAGTAAAATTTACCTAAATACTATATTGTTTCACAATTAACATGATTTTCAGGGTAAATCTTAAAAGAAAATTCTCTTCGTGTACAGATAGAAAAAAGTAACGATCGTTACTGAAGAAAAGTAACGAAAACAATAACGGTGTTACGGGTAACGCATTACTTCTCAACCCAGATAAAAAGAATATAAAGAATATAAAGAATATAAAGAATATAATAAAATTGGTATATTAAATATAAAAATAATATAAAGAATTGTACTTACATTTACGAAACCTCTTCATTGCTCGTCGATCACTTTTCGTCAAGTCACTTTTCGTCACCTTTGATCCTTCATGGCAGATTTGGAACACAAAACGTGGCTCACCGAAGTCCGTTGGGTGGGAGCAAGACGCAGTAGCCAATCATGCT
>NW_012026812.1:5039668-5040117 GCF_000956235.1 Wasmannia auropunctata
CAAGCCTAATAGACGAGTCATGATATTTTGTCTCTCTCCCTCTCTCTCTCTCTCTCTCTCTCTCTCTCTCTCTCTCTTTCTCTCTCTCTACGTCGCGTAATTAACGCAGCGTCTCGCTGCTTGTCGTGCTGGCTCGCTCAATTATTTTGTATCAATTGCATACAAATATTTAAACATATGTAAATTAATAAATAATGAAAAATAGGTATATAAGAAAAATTTCCGCAGCCAGAACATATAGAAACAATAAAATAATGTGTTGAAATCTTTTATAACATTTTGATTAAAAATCGTTGTAAAACATTCGTCTCTGAAAAACTGTCGTATATTATAAAGAACAGATAAAAGATAGATATTCACATTCGTAAAATTTCTAAACTTATTCTATTCCCCTTTTGTCGTTTAAGGTGTAAGCCTTATTTCTTTAATTTTATGATTAATATTATCTA
>NW_012026812.1:5040167-5040803 GCF_000956235.1 Wasmannia auropunctata
TTGATTTCTCTGAAACTTTCGCACCGGTGGTTCGTATGGACTCGATCAGAACTCTGTTAACCATTGCTGCTCAAGAAAAGTTAGTACTCAAACAATGCGACGTGAAATCAGCATTTCTCTACGGGGAAATCGAGGAGGAAATTTATGTACGACCTCCAGATGAAGTCGACATCGAGGAAGGGAAGGTTTGGAAGCTGAAGAGGTCACTTTACGGTCTGAAGCAGTCACCTCGCAATTGAAACAAGAAGTTCAACAAGCTTATCACAACCTTTGGGTTAACTCGCTCTATTGCAGACCCGTGCATTTACTATGGCAATGGTCAGAGGGGGCGTTTACTGCTGGCTGTATATGTAGATTCTCGTTGCTGGACATCAAGAAGCTGTAGTGACTGAACTGCTGGATTTTATGAAGGCCGCATTTGAGATCAAGACCGAAGAACCGACCTATTTCTTAGGTCTAGAACTGAACGACCGGAAATGGATGTATTCGAGTTAATCAAGAGGGTTACATCCGAAGCATGCTTGCTCGTTTTGGCATGGAAAATTGTAACCGAGCTCTCACACCAGGAGTTCAAGTCAAGGAGCAACAAGAAAATGTTGATGAGACGTCGGAAGTTCAATTTCCATATCGCACGGC
>NW_012026812.1:5040853-5043373 GCF_000956235.1 Wasmannia auropunctata
TTATATTATAATTAATTTATCTTTTTCTTACAAATTACAAAAATACTAATCATTGCGCAATTTTCGTTATAAATAATAAATAACGAGTGTTTTAAAAAATGTTTATTTTATTTATTATAAAGTTGTGTGTGTGTGTGTGTGTGTGTGTGTGTGTGTGCTCGCGCGCACGAGCCTACTCTTCGTTCCAAAGCAAGATGTAGAGGAGCCAGCTAAAAATGCGTGAGCACATAAAAAGAGACAGAAAACGAGACGCCCATCTGCATCTTTGTTCAATCGCGCATGCGCAGTTGGTTTTCACGGTCAAGTGAGGAGATCTCTTTGACAAGAGATGAGGAAAAGAAAGAAAATATTTGTATTAATAACAATATACATCCTATAGAGTATTTTTATTTGCATAAACATTTATAAAAAAAAATTTTGTAATGTTATAATAACATAAAATATTCAAATAAAACATTTTATGTATTTTTTATATATATTCTTTAAATATTATATATTTTTATATAATTATATATATACAATTATATAAAAATAATATTAATAATTAAAATTATATTATAATTATAATAATAATTATTATTATTATTTATAATTATATTATATATATATTTCTGTTATTCAGAATTAAATATAAATATTCTAACTACACTGAATAATTAATAAACTTGTCAATATTTGATAAATTTACTTGACACCTATATAAACTCTGCTTGACACTTGTGAAAATTTCGAGATTCATCAAAGGAATAGGTTGGGTTGTCGATCAATGCACGCGCAACATTAGACAAGGATAAAGATGGTTCTCTCATTTTCTCTCTCTTTCTATCAGCTCACAGTTCCCATCAAAGGCGCCGCCGGGTCTCTTCTACTCTATGTATATAAACTCTTTGGTTCCAAAGGCATCAGCCTCCCCATTAAAAGACGGCCTTCCTTCCCTTGATGCATAAATAACTATTATATACAGGCCATTATCTTGTTAGAAAACATTGGTGCCAAAGTTCATGGTGTTATTACTGATGGTGCAACTACAAATCGGAAATTTCGGAATGTAGTAGGCGTATGTGGAAAAAAAATAATTTCAAAAATATTTTTGATCATCCTACAGAAAATGGTCGTTCTGTGTACGTTTTCTCTGATACACCGCATCTTATAAAGACGATAAGAAATTGGCTATATAATAAACCATTACAGGTACATTAATAAATATATTATTGTCTGTAATACTTTTAAAATTATATAATATGCGAAGATAAAAAAAATGAAAAGAAGATTAAAAATCCCAACAACTGTTATGGATTTATAGAAATATTTTTTAATTATTTTTGTAATTTATAGCTTAATTCCAAAGAAACATTTGTAAAATGGGATTATTTTCGAATACTACATGATAAAGACAAAACATTGCCAGCCGAGATGCGAGTATGTCCAAAAATTACATCAAATCACTTGATACTCAATAATGCTGCTAAAATGAGAGTTCCATTAGCTGTTCAAGTATGAATATTTAAATATTATTTTATAGAGCA
Organism: Wasmannia auropunctata; assembly: GCF_000956235.1. Classification (NCBI taxonomy): domain Eukaryota; kingdom Metazoa; phylum Arthropoda; class Insecta; order Hymenoptera; family Formicidae; genus Wasmannia; species Wasmannia auropunctata. The sequence continues at coordinate 5,042,380 of NW_012026812.1, forward strand.
AAAAAATACTATGTGCAAAATATATTGAAGTATATAATTACTTTTTTATCTGTATAGGTTTTCAGTAAATCAATGGCTCATGGTCTACGATTTTATAAAAATTTCTTACCTGAATGAAAAGAATGTGACAACACAGCTAATTTTTGTGTCTGAATAAATGACTTATTTGACGCTTTAAATCAGATTAAATCTTCTGCAGGTGTGACGATTGAAAGCACACATTACAAGGTAAATTTTGAATAATTAGTTAAAAAATAATATTTTATTAATTATATAAAAAATGTTATAATTATACAAAAATGTTATAATTTTTTTAGATTTTAGAAGAATCTCTTAAAAAATTGAATATTTGGGAGGAATATATTAATAATGGTCTCATTTCAGAAGATAATTTTTTGACGCAGCAAACTGCTAATGGACTTCAAGTGACTATAAAATCAACGCTAGATTTAATAAAATTTTTAACACTGAATGCTGGTTTTGAGTCTGTATTAACAGGATGGTTAAATCAAGATTCTCTGGAGGTTGGAACTTGACAGTTATTAATTAATGTATCGTAATGTTTTTAGATTGGAATTATACCGGCTTAGTTATTTCCGTAATTTCTTGTTGATTATGTGACGTTTGTCTCACTTATTCTTATTGCTGTATATTAAACGTTGTTTCTTTGTAAGACAGATGGCATGCGCACTTGTCGTTATCATACGATTGTCTTTTGTTTGTATGTATTTTTATTATTCTAGGTTAGTCTGCTTTACGCCTTGTAACAATACACACTCTGCAATAAAGAAATCCCAATAGATTATGGGCCCAGGCGTGTGAACTGCAAGATATCTAAGGAAAGATAAAGGGGTACAGTGTGCAAAGAAAGACAGAGGTCCAAGTATAACGTCGCTTAAAACTGCAAGGATGGAAATAAATTTGAAGTCTGTCACGCAACTGAACTCGAGCAGTTACGTTCGATGGCGTTTCGAGATTCAGGCTCATCTGGAAG
>NW_012026812.1:5043423-5048686 GCF_000956235.1 Wasmannia auropunctata
TTGGTTCCTTTATATATTGCGACGGATCTTTATTCTACGCCTTATTGTTTCCGGGTTTCTTTTATATCTTGCGATGAATTATTATTCGATGTACTATTATTTTATTTTATTTTCGGAATATATTTTATTTTATTAATTTATACCTAATTCGTTCGATTTCGTTATTGTTCCGCTACTCTCTCTCCTGAACCTGCTGGCGATCCCTGCCACCCGTTCCGATACCGACGAGCTATACCGCGCATCAACAGCAGGTCGTTTTAGTATATGACAGGGTATTCCCAAATCTTTAATTGCAGCATCTGCGAACATATATCCTCGGATTTCATTGTCTAACATTGATCGTGAAAAAGCAGATTCGGTCAAATTTACGTTTTCTCAGTCGATTATGTCTATATAGTCGTTGCTATCAAAGTTTATACAATATACGGTGACCATACGGTGAAAACGTAAATTTGACCGAACTTGCTTTTTCGCGATCAATGTCAGACAATGAAATCCGAGGATATATGTTCGCAGATGTTGCAATTAAAGATTTGGAAATATCCTGTCATGTACAAGCAACGAAGCGTCACATTAAAATTGTCACCGAAACAGCACATGTGTGCCCCAAGCAAACGCGAAGGCATTTACTATGATCGAATCTCGGCTTAAAAGACCGAGAACTGAAACAAAAAATATTTCCAATAATAAATTATTTTAATGAAACAATTGTTATGTACCATAATAATACAATTATACCGATGATTAATTAAAATAAAATAAAAATAAAAAAAACGTTTTTTTATTTTTTAGGAGAGGTAGATATTTATTTAAAAAAAATTTCTGCTTGTCACCAAAATTTATCATTTTTTATGCCTTTTCCGAAAATACATGCACAATAGTGGGAAAGAAATCGCTCCACCCTAATGTATATCGTATATATAAAAATAATTAAAAATATTAATTTCTCATAATTTTTTTTAGATTGAATGATACAAATTTAACAAAATTGCTGAATTATGCAATTCTTGCACCTTGAAATTTCTGACATATTTCCACGTACAAATACATATATGTATATGTATTATGTATACAGGGTAGATACTAAGTATAGTAAAAGATTTTTGAGGAGTAATTTTTTGCACAAATTTAAGACTTCATACCATTATATGACCGAAATGGCTTAGTTTCAAATATACAGGGTGTCAAAGTTGAAGGAAAAATTTCACTTTTTTCTAGAAATTTCGAAAACTACTTGGATTATTTTAATGAAGCTTTGTGTTTCAAGTCATCAAAATAATTCGAGTAGTTTTCGAAATTTTTGAGAAAAACGCAGTTTTTTCTTTAGTTAAAAGAAAAATTAAGTTTCTTCCAAAAATTTCGAAAATCTTTCAGATTATTTTGATAAAACTTGAAACACAAATAAATAGAAATAAAATGTACATTCCTTTTTAACAATTTATATTAATGTACGTAAATTTTTTTATTAACTGTTTTTTACATAGTAAATTTAAAATACTCTTTTAATGAAATATTTCTTGTACATTTATTTGAATTCTATAAAAATTTTATAAAATAAACGTTCTCTACTTAATCTTATAAAATAAAATTCCAGCATTAACACACATTATTATATAGCAAATATAAGCACCTTTTAAATTGCCTAGGCCATTGTTATTCGTATCTATGAAACTTTGTGGATATATTTGATAGAATATCAAATTTTTCTAATATCCTTTGTTATGTATCGCAGCAAATGTAATACTGATAAAAATCAAAACGAGACATGTCGTTCGCAACATTTCAAGTTTACCATTGTCTGCAATCAAAATCGCTAATATAAATATACGGAAATGAAAGATAAAAGTACGATAAATTATTTTAGTACTACGTAAAATAAAACAGATTAAATTAATAAATGTGTCACAATTTTCAATAAAATAACAAAAAAATTATTCATCAAGCTTCGGAAGTCAGCACCCCAAAATTTAAATTCTATAGTTCTGGTTAGAATTTTCGCTTCATTTTGAAAAAACGAAGAGTTCCTTATAGTTTATAACAAGAGTTCTGTTAACAATTTTTAATTTAAATTTTGATAAGAAGTTAGCACCCAATTTTTTTTTAATTTAAATTAGAAATTGTTTAGAGCCTTTGTTATAAATAAACTATAGAGAACTCTTTGTTTCTTCAAAATGAAGCAGGAGCTCTAAACAAAACTATGGAATTTTAATGTTGGGATGGTTATGTTGTGTTGTTTGTTAGCATCTCTACATTAAAATTCTATACCTAGTTCTAATAAGTGTTTCCGCTTCATTTTGAAGAAACAAAGAGTTCTCTATAGTTTATTTATAACAAAGACTCTAAACAATTTCTAATTTAAATTAAAAAAAAATGGGTACTAACTTCTTATTAAAATTTAACTTAAAAATTATTAACAGAATTCTAGTTATAAACTATAAGGAACTCTTTGTTTTTTCAAAATGAAGCGGGAATTCTAATCAGAACTATGAAATTTCAATTTGGGATTGTGTATTGTGGGATGCTAACTTCATACACGCGAGTTAGCATCCCAACATTAAAATTTCATAGTTCTGATTAGTTTCCGCTTAATTTTAAAGAAACGAGAAGTTTCCTATAGCTTATAACAAGAGTTTTGCTTAATAACAATTTTTTAATTTAAATTAAAAAATAGGTTTTATTAAAATTGAAATTGAAAATTGTTATTTATAAGCAGAATTCTTGTTATAAACTATAGGGAACTCTTTGAAATCTCTTTAAAATCAAGCGAGAACACTTGCACTATCGCAAGTTTTGCAACTATCTCGGGGCTCATTGGCACGTAACATTGGTTACTCTTCCAGTATGCGATTGGATTAATAAAGACTTATGCGTTTATTGCGATCAATACAGCGTTCAATACAGGGTGTCCCGTAACGCTTAATTAATATTTCAAGGCGTAAAAGAGAATGAAATTTTGAACTAAAAGTTCCTCTTTCAATTTTGGCTCAGACCATTATTTACAGAGTTAGAGAGACCATTAACGAATAAAGTTAATCAATCAGATCGCGCTTAGCCGGAGTACGCAGGAGCGTAGCGTGTCGTACGTGCGGTTCTTCGCGCTCACTTCACAGGAGAATGTATGTGAAGTGAGCGCGAAGAGCCGCACATACGGCACGCTACGCTCCTGCGTACTCCGGCTAAGCGCGATCTGATTGATTAACTTTATTCGTTAATAACTCTGTAAATAATGGTCTGAGCCAAAATTGAAAGAGGAACTTTTAGTTCAAAATTTCATTCTCTTTCACGCCTTGAAATATTAATTAAGCGTTACGGGACACCCTGTATATCGACACGTTGATTAATTTCAGTCGTGAAGAAATTTGCCACCGTTACACCGTATGCGTACTGCAGGCAGTCTATGCCAGCTAACAATAAATTATCCCAATAATTGTTTTATAACTCTTACGAAAAAAAAACTTGTGGCACTATTGAAATGACAATTAATGAATAACTATTAGTGCACACATCAATAGTAATTTTGCGCACTGTTGGAATTTGTATTAGTAGTGTTAATTAATTACTATTGATGTAGTATGATGTACTATATATTGATGTACTAATAGTTACTCAATGCATACAGAATGTATATAACCAAAAATAATTAAAAATAAACGATTAAATAAACGTTTATGAAACCAAAATAAAAATCATAATAAGACTTAAGGTGATTTTATTGTTCAACGCCAACTCGATAGTGTGACGTTGCCACATAAACGTCATACAATCGCATATGTATGTGAAATGTTTTTATTGAATTATTAGTCATATGGAGGGACTAGCTTTTGACTGGGATTTGCACAATAAAACCACCTTAAAAAAAACAATTTACGGTGTTTTCAAGAAGATCATTCCCCCTAAATAAATATTCAACATCTAATCCAAGCTCCATGACCGCTATCAACGTTGCTTGACTTCTTTGATCGAGAACTGCAGACACTTCGTGATGATCCATTATTACTCAATGTTAATGAATATACATACATCCCTGATAGATCGTATTAATAAAGTTATTAAAAAAATAAAAAAATTTTTTTTTATTAATGTTAATAGGATACTGCAGTAGTGTTAAATACTAATAGTATCACTGCAGTAAAGCTGAACACTATTAGTGTCACTAAAGATGTGTTCTATTTCATACATTATGCACTTGATGATAATCATCATTCAATCGTATCATTTTATCCTGGTTTAATATTCAGTGAAAACCAAAAATAAAATGATACATAATCTACATCATGCCTGAAATGGACTCTAAGCATCACTAGTGTAGTAGCAAACAAGTATTTACTGCAGTAGTGCTGAAACACTATTAGTACTATTACACACTGTACAGAATGTGCACTATTAAGGCGTAATCACACTACAGATTGCGGGCTCTGTTGCGGTTAAGATTACGGTTGAGTGTTGGAAATCAATCAATCAGAGCGAACCAGTTCGTCGGTTGGGTTACAGGTTATGATTTAGACACGATTCTATTTTTCAACCTTGCAGTTACAACCGTATCCAATATATTATTTATATTCTCGGCAGGTTATGTATTACGTAGTGTATGTATGTACGTAGTACGTAGCTGTGATTATTTGCAATGCCTCCCAAAATGAATATATGGTCTAATGAGGCCGAGCAATTATTAATAGACTTAGTAGAAACAAAAAGAATATTGTGGGACATTACAGAACGTCTTAATTTATGTTTTTCCTTAACTGCTACAAGAAATAGTAGACAACACGCACGTACAAATCTACGTTTTCGTTCTTTTATAATAAATTCAATGATTGTTGACATGGTTATAATTCAGAAAAGCAGAAGATAAAGGTTATCAAAGTCGGTACAGCCAATCTGTAGTGTGATTGATCAATCTGCAACTGTTAACCGTAATCCTAACTGCAACCGAGCCCGCAACCTGTAGTGTGATTACGCCTTTAGGTTGGTTTAATATTGCACACTTCTGTACACTAGTGGTTTGTACTATTTAATGATTGGTATAAGAATAATATATACTGTTAAATGTTTGCAATAGTGGCTATTTCGGTAGTTCTTACCAGGGTTGGGTTTGATACGCACTCTAGAGGTTTTCTACGTATCCTACGTATGATTGCGTATCATACGTAAGATACGTATTAAACTATGTATGATACCTTCAATATTAACCTTAGTCTTAAATCATTTTTGTATTTTTTTAAAAGAATTAGTTTATAAAAGAATTAGAATAGATCGGAAGAGC
>NW_012026812.1:5048736-5050587 GCF_000956235.1 Wasmannia auropunctata
AGGCAATGTGGATTAGGGATCTTATAAGGAAGTTGATGACATCTCTTGAAGGTCCGACTATGCTCTATTGCGATAATGAATCAGCCATCAAGTTGTCAAAGTCCGAGGAGATCAAGAAGAGATCGAAGCATATTAATGTTCGTTTCAATTTTCTGCGCCAAGCTGTTGGAGATAACATAGTGGAGGTTAAGCATGTTACTGGCACAGAGAATCCGGCAGACATGCTAACGAAACCGCTGTTCCGCCCAAAGCTGCTCAACTGTTGCAAGATTCTTAACATAGAGTGAGACTACGGCAAGAGGGGGTGTTGATTATGTGACGTTTGTCTCACTTATTCTTATTGCTGTATATTAAACGTTGTTTCTTTGTAAGACAGATGGCGTGCGCACTCTTCGTTATCATACGATGTCTATGTATTTTTATTATTCTAGGTTAGTCTGCTTTACGCCTTGTAACAACACACACGTATCACTCTGCAATAAAGAAATCCCAATATTTCTCAATAATTATTGTGCGTTGAAACATTTTTTTTACGTGTGCATATTAGAGATTTTTTAGAACAGTAAGACAAGCAGCAGGATCGAATAATCATCCAGGAGTACCAACTTTTTTTCAAATTTATAAAATTTTGAGTACTTTTAGTGTGATTAAACCACCACAATATGGGAATTGCATGGTTGTGAATGATGAGGGACCAATGGTTGTCCTTTCGGATATAAAGAAATCAGGAGACGCGGTAGCGGCTCCCGCCAAGTATATTTTTTCATTACATGACGGTTATACAGAGACGCTACAGTGTATCCTTTACCGGACGGATAACGTTTCTGTAGGAATAAATTATTATATCTTTTAATTATATAAATATTATCGATAAATGCCTATTTTGTGAAAAAATTTATATTTTTCCAATCACAATGCTGTAATACGATGTTCATAAGTGCATTTGATGCATAGGCGCATAAAGTGTATGTATTTTTTTTGCCCGATTTTATGTCATTCAGATACGTCGTCGTCGTCGTTAACGTCGTCGTCGTCGTCGTCGTCGTCGTCGTCTTCTTCTTTGCAAAATTTTTCAATCTTGTCCCCTTTCGTCTATTGTTCGATACGCTTTTTGACCGCGTCTCGTTAATATCCTTCTCGTGAAGGGACTTGCTTGCTCCGGCGTAGGAATTTTCCGCGAGGCGTCCACGCCATTGTATTCGGCTAATTTCGGGCCCCGTCAGCCCCTCTTCGCGCATGCGGCGCTACCGGCATCGCCATTGATTCCGCCAGAACAGGATCGATCGTGATCGCGATATCAGCCACGTGCGACACGTTATCCATCCGAGCGCAAAATATATTCGCTGTGTCATCCAGATACGCGTACTAGCTATCGTACGCATACGCGCGTTACTGTAAAGACGTTGTTCTGTGCAAGAAAGCCGTACGACCGGCCGTTGAGTGCAAATAAATACGTAGTTCAGAAGAAAGTGTTCATTTTCTTCGTCCACGTTTTTCCGAAGCATTCTCCCGGGGGGCTCTCGTGGAAGGTAGCATCCTCCGCTACTCAACAATTTTGGTCCTTCGAGCCGGATACTACACATCCGTGCCCTCAGCGTAGCACCGGTCGGCAGGATTTTGGCAGAACGACATCGGCAGACATATTCAATCGCCTCAGCAGAATATTAAGACCAGAAATCTTCAAGGCCTTTATCAAGCAAGCAGATCTGTTCCTGAAGGAGAGCTACGAGTATCCGGACGACGCCAAGGTCATCGTCCGTCAACGAGAAATAGTGCCAGTATCCGGATGACGCCCCCCTGCCGCCTCTCAACCACGGGAGGATCTACCCACGTCGTGCTGTTTTCCAGTTT
>NW_012026812.1:5050637-5051013 GCF_000956235.1 Wasmannia auropunctata
AAAGAGCTGTTGAAATCCAAAGGATATTGCGCAACTGGAAGTGAAGATTTCTTCTGCGAAACTTGTGTTTTTGGAAAGATGACCAAAGGACCATACAAGACAACTGTTAATAAGGATTTCAAGCCAGGTACAAAAATTCACTGTGATTTCAGTGGAAAGGTCTTAATCAAATCTGCAAGTGGTTATAAATATTTTGCTGTCTTTGTTGACGAGAGCTCCGGCTACAAGAAAGTAGCTATGTTAAAGAAAAAGGAACTCGTCGAAGAATTCACAAAGGTGATCAAGGAAGTCAAAGAAGAAACGGGACGTCCAATTGAAATTTTGCGAACTGATCAAGGAACGGAATTCACAGGGACATCAAGATCGGAAGAGCACA
>NW_012026812.1:5051060-5054785 GCF_000956235.1 Wasmannia auropunctata
AGACGTGTGCTCTTCCGATCTCTAGTTGCCTAAGATAGGTTACTGGCGGTACTGCCAGTACCAACTGGTACAGGTAGTGTGAGACTAGGTAAGTGGAGATTAGATTCACCTTTTGGTATGGTTTCAGCGCCAGCTTTCTTATTCGGTTGGTCGCTGAGCAGAGATTCTCTTTTAGGCCCTTGATGTCTATTCCAGCCCAAGGAGATATTTTAATACCAAGGTATTTTAGCGAAGTACCCGCATCCGCGTACGGGATACTTTCTCTACTTAAAAGTGTCAGCCGGGAATCCGCTAGGTACCAGGAGTCTTTAGTTGTGTTTATGCGGAAGGCTGCGCATTTTGTCGCCGAAATTTTCATACCTAATCCATTCAGGTAGCCTTCCGCATAACCCAGCAGATCACTGGCCTGTGGTGCCGTTTTTGCTGTCAGGATGATATCGTCAGCATAGGCCAGTACAGAAACGCCTGCTTCGTTTCCGATTTAGTATTCCGGCTGACTCTCCAGCGCTTTGAGCATAGGCTGCATCACAAGGTTGAAAATTGACGGAGATAAGGGGTCCCCCTGCTTGACCCCGCGTTGGAGCTTTATCTCTATATAGTCGTTCTTGTTCTTAATGACTGTTCTCACATCCTCAAAGGAATCTACCACAAGCCACAAACTCGGGTAGTTCCTTCTTCCGTAACGCAACTCCTATGACCTCATGCGGTACTGTGTTAAAGGCTTTGGAGACGTCCAATTGCGCTACGACCAGGCCTTCTGATACTTTGGCATGTCTAAGCAATTCATTGAGGATGTGGACATTGTTGAAGCACCCGGCTTCAGACGTGAACCCTTTCTGTCTGGGTGTCATTGTGATTACACTTCTTAGTTTCTGATCAACGATCCCCCAGTATAATCGTGACAGAATTGAACTGATAGTGATAGGTCTGTAATTTGTTACTTTACTCTTGTCCTGCCCCTCTTTAGGTAGGAGTGTTGTTCTGTTTACCCTCCAGGCTGCTGGTTGGTATCCACGGACCATAATTATATTGTACCAGAGCCGGAGGACTTCTATGTCTGCCGCACGACTCACATCCCTCTTTATGAGTCCGTCCGGACTCGGCGCCACATTGGCCTTTATCCGGGCAAGCCGTGTCTTCACTTCTTTTGCCGAGATTGGGGTCAGCACGATGTCCAAGGCTGTTTCAGGCTCGGCCTTCCCCAACTCAGGTAGTTTAATATGGGGCTTCCTGCCCCATAATGAGTTGTACAATTTCCTTATTTCGGCCGTTTCTAGGTCCGCTTTGGGTTCTTCGGCCCAGCTGGTACCTTCTCTCGCATGTTTGGCTAAAAGGCTTGGATTTTCTTTGTACAACTCTTGAGTCCTGGCATATATGTATTCTTTTCTACTCCTGTTTTTGCGCTTGCTTCTTTTATTCCTTGTTTTGCGGGTCTCACCGTTTGCACTCAACACGTTGCATACCTCTGCGTCCACTTTCTCCAGTGTTTCTTCTGATGGTAGCTCTCCATGGTTCTCTACTATTGTTGCCAGGACTCCTTCAAGCAGCTGGACGCAAGCTGCTGCCCCGGGTGGAATAGCGTTGGGGATCTCCACGTTTAGTACCATTCTTGCTATTCCCTCTCTCCATGCGGATACTGGTAGAGAGTCCGGGGACTTATTACCGGACACCGCCGTGTCGGTGTCCGTGCAGGCTTCTCCCGCATTGAGATGCGGCGGAACCCCGGGGGGGACAGGCAACTCGTCAACCACCGCGGGCACATCTATTTCCTCCTCCTTATCTGCTTCCGCTTCGGGATGTGGCGGAACCCCGGGAGGAACCGGCAAGTCTCTCGCCTCCTCGGGCACATCTCTCCTTTTCTCTACTCCTTCTTCTTCTGCTTCGTCCTCCTCTCCATACTCTGCAGCCAAGAACTCCGCCATCCTTCTTTTATATACCAGTGTCGCCCTTTTGTCTCTTATTTGCTGGCCGTTTTCCCTGGCAGGTGTTCTGTCATTCGTACTGCTATGTTCCTTACTCCTTTGTACATTATTTCTAGCTCCAGCATCCTATTTTCCTCCTCTTCGGAGAAGACTTTGTGTCTTTAAGAAGGTGCTTTCTTTTCCTTCGCTGTCCCGCCTGCCCGGGCTGCGTTTCTCACCTGCTGGTGCCTTTCGTGCTGCGAGAGTCCATTTTTTGTTTGGTAGACCTCTCCGCACACTCCGCAGGTGTGCACTTCACCTGTAACCGGAGCCTCGACAGGAGGTGGTGCTGGGGCAGCGCACTTCGGCACATGGCATAGTGCCGGATGTTTATTCATGTACCTTTTTCCACATTTTCCACATATGAACACCACTCTCATGTCTGCATGGCGCTCAGCCGCGTGCCCGATCTCATCATTTAAAATGAGCACCAATGAAGTTCCCCGAGCCGCTTCTTAAGCACTCATGGCAGCTTCTCCTTTCAAAGGGAACTCGTCTCTCATAATCCTCATTCCTTGCCTGGTCGCCGTCGGCAGTCCCCTGTCTGTTCGTCGAGGGAGTGGGACCGTGTCCCTCGCCGTCCAAGGCTCTGCGCATTCTCATTCGAGCGACCTAAATGACGCGGCAGGGGATGCTGACCCCTGGCCGCCTGTTCCCTAGTGCGGAATGGCACCGGTAGCACCGGCCATGTCTAGCCGGCCCGAGCTCTAGGTGCGTCCGGTGAGGTCTTTTAGACCCGTTCGCTACAACACCATTTAGTCACCTCACGCATAGCGCGAGGGTCCAGGAGTACCACGTGGAGGTAGGTGCGTGACTTGGGACTCGATATCGGCTATGTATTCGCCATCGAGATCCCCAACTATGACTCTCTTGCGGCGTGTTGCTTCCGCGCGGCGTGTTGGTTATGCGCGGCGTGTTGCTTTTGTAAAAAGCCCTTAAATGGACTTGCCCCAGGAGCACAAGACCCACGGAGGCATAATTTTTGTATTTGCTACAAGAGAGGCGAGGCTGCCTTGATCATTAAAATCCCTTAAATGGCCTTGCCCCCGGGGCACGCGGCCCACGGAAGCATAATATATATGTATTAGCTACGTTAAAGCCCCGAAATGGGCTGGGCCTGGCTGTAAAAGGCCTAAGCGCTACGCGCACTCCGCCGCAGAAGGGGATCCGCAGCTAAGCGCGCTCACGCTCTTAAACCACCTCCTGCACGCAGGAACCGTTGAGTTGGCATCTTCAGCCAGCAGCGTTCCCCTCGCGTCGTAAGATACAACACGCCGCCGGCTTCCAAGCCAAGCTTGGTCCTCTAGGAGAGCCAACCTTAGACAGTCCCACACGTGCGCGCCTGGAGGCGGCCCGTTTTCTTCGGACGCCCCGAATTCAGTCGGGCGAGCAAGGCGAGCTCAGCACCAGACCATTCCAGGGCTCCTGCAATCCAGTTTATATTCAAAGCAACCTCACCGTATCCTTAACACATCTTGTTCTTTTTGCAACACTTCATATTGTTTATGCCGCTTCTTAAGCCAATCTATACCTCAGTTTAAAACGCGTCACTAATCAAATGACGAGGCATTTTAGAGAGTCATAGTTACTCCCGCCGTTTACCCGCGCTTGCTTGAATTTCTTCACGTTGACATTCAGAGCACTGGGCAGAAATCACATTGCGTCAACACCCGCGAGGGCCATCGCAATACTTTGTTTTAATTAAACAGTCGGATTCCCCTAGTCCGTGCCAGTTCTGAGCTAAGCGTTAAATGGCGGCCGAAC
>NW_012026812.1:5054835-5056080 GCF_000956235.1 Wasmannia auropunctata
TTTGCCGACTTCCCTTATTTACATTAGTCTATCAACTAGAGGCTCTTTACCTTGCAGACCTGCTGCGGATATGGGTACGAACCGGCGCGACACCTCCACGTGGCCCTCTCCTGGATTTTCAAGGTCCGAGGGGAAGATCCGGACACCGCCGCAACTGCGGTGCTCTTCGCGTTCCAAACCCTATCTCCCTGCTAGAGGTTTCCAGGGAACTCGAACGCTTATACAGAAAAGAAAACTCTTCCCGGATCTCCCGACGGCGTCTCCAGGTCATTTTGGGTTACCCCGACGAACACTCTTACAAGGGCCCGAATTGTATGCGCTTCCGCTGCCGGGTTCCGGAATAGGAACCGGATTCCCTTTCGCCCGATGGGCGTGTATCGTTCGCTCTCTCTTACTTTTTACAGTAATCGATCCATTTTGGCTAGGACAACACTAGAGTATAGTACGTCGTCATTGACATAGGATTTCTCCTAGGGCTTAGGATCGACTGACTCGTGTGCAACGGCTGTTCACACGAAACCCTTCTCCACGTCAGTCCTCCAGGGCCTCGCTGGAGTATTTGCTACTACCACCAAGATCTGCACCGACGGCGGCTCCAGGCAGGCTCGCGCCCAGACCCTTCTGCGCACACCGCCGCGACCCTCCTACTCGTCAGGGCTTCGTGGCGGCGCGTACGGCACGCGGTACGCCCCGCACGGCCGCCCCACTTGCCGCTGACGGCAGAGTATAGGCTCGACGCTTCAGCGCCATCCATTTTCAGGGCTAGTTGCTTCGGCAGGTGAGTTGTTTACACACTCCTTAGCGGATTCCGACTTCCATGGCCACCGTCCTGCTGTCTTAAGCAACCAACGCCTTTCATGGTGTCCCATGAGCGTCGAGTTGGGCGCCTTAACTCTGCGTTTGGTTCATCCCACAGCGCCAGTTCTGCTTACCAAAAATGGCCCACTTGGCACTCTGATCCGATAGAGAGATTCTCGTGGCTTCATAGTTCAAGAAAGCCAGAGATCTCACCCATTTAAAGTTTGAGAATAGGTTGAGGTCGTTTCGGCCCCAAGGCCTCTAATCATTCGCTTTACCAGATGAGACTCGCGCGCGTTCCGTGCGGAACGGCCGAGTGCCAGCTATCCTGAGGGAAACTTCGGAGGGAACCAGCTACTAGATGGTTCGATTAGTCTTTCGCCCCTATACCCAGTTCCGACGATCGATTTGCACGTCAGAATCGCTACGGACCTCCATCAGGGTTTA
>NW_012026812.1:5056130-5056598 GCF_000956235.1 Wasmannia auropunctata
GTGAAATTAAAATATACTAAAGAAAAATATATCAGAAATGTATCTAGATATATTAGAATGTCGTCATTAGAAGGAAATAGATTAGAAGCAGAGCGTATAGTGAAATGGTGTTTCTACACAAGAAAACTTTATATTAATCAAATGAAAAGATTATTTAATAAGTGTAAACAAAAAGTTGAAGTATGCTTGACACGTGCAACAGAATTTTCCACGTCAGATATCTTAGATATGAATACACCAGATATTATAAATTACACGAAAGTGTTTTGTGGACAGTCTAAGCATACAGCTTCCACAGAATCATATTTTGGTGAAACTACATATCATACTTTAAAATCTTTTGAACCAATTATAATGAATTCTGAAGGTAAAGTAATTAACGTTTTACCTGTTATAAAATTCAAAAAATAAAAGAAAAGTAATAGGACTTTGTAGCTCTGTTTGTAAATTCAAAGGTATCATTATTAA
>NW_012026812.1:5056648-5058624 GCF_000956235.1 Wasmannia auropunctata
TTCTTAGTTCTAAACTTGACGCGATTACAATACGCGAATGGCAAACGTCTCTTACGGGCGCCGAACTACCCACGTTAAAACAATTTACCAATTTCATCACGCACCGATGCCAAATGTTAGAGGCTACAAATAAAACGGTCGTCGTGAGCACGAAAGGTACGAGCGCGCGGCCGCAGGCAAACGCCAAACGTCAGACGTCCTGCGTCGCGACTGTTAAATCTAAGTGCGGTTATTGTTCCGGTGAGCATTCCATATATTACTGCAAAAACTTTATAGCTCCAATTCCTCAAAGAGTCTCCGAAATCCGAGCTCACAAATTGTGTGGCAACTGTTTGCGTTCGTCTTCACATTCCTCCAACAAATGCCCGTCGGAACAATGTCGAGTATGTCAGGGCAATTCGTTGCTTCACATCGCTGCTGACTCGCCAGGGTCGGCGGACCGCAAAGCCGGCGAAAACGAGAAATTAAAATCTAACGATTCATCCCCCGTGTCGGTAACGCAGGCTTCGGGAGTGACCGGCAGTAACAACGTTATGCTATCGACCGCGGTAGTACACGTCTACGATCATGAGGATTCGCGGCGACCTTGCCGTGTATTACTTGACTGTGGTTCTCAGGCGAATTTCATATCGCGAAGTCTCGTAACGGCACTGGGTTTAGAATCGCGATCGCTTAACGTTTTTATCTCAGGAGTGAACGGCATAGCTTCGACCTCGTCCCAAGTAACTAAAGTGAAAATACAATCGCGCATAAATTCATATTCGGTGAATATTGACTGTATTGTTGCAGAACGTGTAACCGACAAGCTTCCCGCGTTCTCGTTGAAACGAAGTAATTACGAACTACCAAATAATCTTGCCTTGGCTGACCCGCAATTTAATGTATCGGCATCGGTCGATCTCCTAATCGGCGCGGAACTTTTCTGGGATCTGCTATGCGTGGGACAGATCAGGTCGTCTGACAAACATCCCACCCTCCAGAAAACGCGACTGGGATGGATTCTAGCGGGGCGACTAGTCAGCGCGGAACAATCTACCTTGAGGGTACAGTCCTTTCACTCATCGATAAATAACGAACAGCTGCACGAGCAGTTAAGTCATCTTTGGAAATTGGAAGATGATCGCGAGGCATCTACTCAATATACATTTGAGGAGAATTTGTGCGAGCAACATTTTCTCGAGAACACGTTTCTGGGACCGCAAGACCGATATGGTAAAACTTCCCCTTAAGGAGGAGGTAGTTCATAAGCTCGGTGACTCGCGAAGCATCGCAATGAAAAGATTAGTAGGAATCGAGAAACGTTTCAAACGCGATCCCGCTCTTAGAGCACAGTACGTACAGTTCATGCAGGATTATCATTCGTTGGGGCATATGCGATTAATAGATCCACCCCCTGACGAAAACCGTTAGCAGTCTATTTACCACACCATTGTGTGTTTAAGAATACGGGTCAAAAATCGAAGATTCGTGTCGTGTTTGATGCATCATGCAAATCGAGTACCGGCTTTTCTCTAAACGACGCGCTCATGATCGGACCGGTCGTTCAACAAGATTTAGCAAGCATTCTGATGCGCTTTCGAATTTTCCGTTACGTTATTACGGCGGATATGATCAAGATGTACAGGCAGATTTTAGTGGACTCTTCACAGACGCGCTTACAAAGAATATTATGGCGTACCGACCCTTCGGCCTCCGTCAACACGTTTGAATTAACCACCATTACTTACGGTACTTCATCAGCGTCTTATCTGGCTACGCGATGTCTCAATCATCTGGCCGAAACATACTCGAGTGAATTTCCGGTCGCGGCAGCACGTATTAAGCGCGATTTCTATATGGATGATCTGCTCACCGGGGCAGACACAATACATGAACTAAAATCGATCCGCAACGAAATAGTACAATTGTTGCAACGAGGATCTTTAGAGTTAAGTAAATGGGCATCCACTGCCCCGAATTACTTCAGGACATGCGAA
>NW_012026812.1:5058671-5059718 GCF_000956235.1 Wasmannia auropunctata
CCCAAGCTATCGATTAAATCTAGTTAGAACTTAATCGGTTCGACCGTTATTGAGATCTCAAAATCTCGGGTGCTCGCAACGCGACGGCTCGCGTTAAGAGACCCGGCATGGCTTGTTTGAACACTTGACACCAAGCCACTACCGTGTCTCCTGATGTATCGTACAAAAAGCAAGAAAAATTGTAGGACACTATAAACATTCCGCGCTGGTCACGTAAGAGCTACATAAGCTCAAATTAAACTTAATTTTCTGGAAGAAGCATTGATTCAAAGTTGTTCCACAAGATGGAATTTAACATATTATATGTGCAAACGGCTATATAAAAATAGAACTCCTATTTTGGCAGTACTTAATAATACTTCCGTGACAAAACCAGTGCAAGCACGAAATTTAGAAATGACTGCAAGCGAATGGTCAATTATAAATGAATGAGTATCACTTTTGAAGCCTTTGCAATGTGCAACTAACATATTTTGCTCCTCATCCGAAGTTACGATATCTATGGTTCGCCCGTAATACGCGGCATCATAGACAATCATTTGACAGAAGATATTTTGGGTGGAAATCTCATTTGTACATTGAAGTGTATACTTCATTAATCAATAAGAAATAAGAGGTACGAAGTTCCATTATATATATATATGTATGTACATTTCATGTTATTTGCAACGTTTTGCAAAATAAAGTATTGTTTAAATGCGATGTGGTCATATTAATTGGCATATTGACTTGTTGATAGAAAAGTGATGCAAGTAAATATTTAGCATTTTTGAGACTCTATAGGATCGATTTTCTTTCATTATTTGAAAATTACTTATTTTTTACTTGCATCACTTTTCTATCAATATAGCGATATTGTCGTAATATATAAATTTTTTGATAACAAATGGTTTCTTTGTAATTTTCTTTGTAATTTTCCTTTTTGTATTTCTATTTTTACTTTTTTGCAGAATAATTAAATTTCTATTGACTTTATTTTACTTGGTAAATTTTAATTTAAGTTTTAATGAAATAGAGTTAATAGAGTAAAGGTTATATTAAATATTT
>NW_012026812.1:5060779-5061681 GCF_000956235.1 Wasmannia auropunctata
ACCGCCAAGTATATTTTTTAACGTTTTTACCTCGAAAAAATTGTATCAGATTGAAAAAAATGAAACCTTTGTATTATCTTAAATATATAATACGACCTCGAAAAAAAGACTGTTGTCGAATTAGAAAAAAACCTAAGTGGCATTATTTTCAATATATAACAATCACGCAAAATCATTTTGTAATTAATATACATCGAAAAAAACTATTGTATCAAATTAAACAAATAAAATCCTTATTGTATTATTTTCAATGTATACGTAAAAAATAAAAACAAGAAATGCAATAGATAGCGTAATGAGGACTGCAGAAATTAAAGAGAGATTTCGATAACAAGTAGCAAATTACGTGACAGAAAAATCAAAGATTGAAAGAAATCTCCAGCAGCAGCATACTTGGCGCGCCCGTTTTTTATATACATTATAATATTATAATATAAATACATATATGTTATATTATATATATATATATCAAGCGCTGCGGTAGCGGCGCGACGCCAAGTATATAACATAAAATAAGTATATAATATAAAATTTATATTATAAAAGTCGGGTGATGACTTGTGAGTATACGGCACTGGCACTGCGCTACCGCTTAGCTTTATCTCGAAGTTTTGCCTCGTCAGATTTCCGATTTTTAATATCTCGGAAACGAAAGTTCTAATGAAAAATCTAATGACACTTTCGTTATATAATGTCGATACGAACTTTCAATTGAGACCAGTCCGAATAAAATCGGTGCAGTCAATCCTGAGATCTCGAAATCGAGTCTATAAAAATCTATAAAAATGCCACTTTGGCTTTCCAGTTTTCAGTCTTGTTGTTCAGACCGTCCCTCAAGGCGCATTCACAAAGCGAGCGACAAGTCCGTTAAGATGCGTTCTTATGTGTGAGATTATATGCGC
>NW_012026812.1:5061731-5063864 GCF_000956235.1 Wasmannia auropunctata
AATGAAATCGATTCATCAATTTTGGGTATCCAGTGGAATCAAACCACGGACACATTCCATTTCTCTTGTAAACTCAATCCGTCGGAAAGCATTACTAAGCGCACCATATTATCTGAGGCTGCTAGATTGTACGACCCATTAGGTTTTCTCGGGCCAATCACCGTTGTCGCAAAACTTCTTCTTCAAGAGCTATGGCAATCTGGTGTTGACTGGGACGAGTCGATATCGCAAGACATCCACGCTTGCTGGTTGGAATTTAGATCACAACTGGAGTGTTTAAATCAATTACAGATTCCCCGCTGGGTCGAATTCATTTCGAACACAAATTGTGTACAGATACACGGTTTCTGCGGTGCCAGCCAGCGCGCATACGGAGCTTGCGTGTATGTTCGTGCGAAAATCGGTCCTAATAAATATCATGTCAAATTGCTGTGCTCTAGATCTCGGGTCGCTCCGCTCAAGGCAGTGTCCCTACCACGTCTCGAATTATCCGCGGCTTTGTTGTTGGCACGTCTGATCGTTAAGGTTAGCCAATCCCTAAACGTAATGCAGTATTAAATATTTCTCTGGTTCGATTCTACTATTACGCTAAATTGGATAAGCTCGACATCCCGTCGATGGGCAGTTGTGGCTAATAGAGTCGGCGAGATACAACGGTTGACCAGAATCGAAAGTTGGCGTCATGTCGGCTCAGCCGAAAATTCTGCGGATATTCTGTCGCGCGGATTAGGACCCTCACAGCTGGCCGCTGCCGTCATGTGGTGGCATGGTCCCGCGTTCTTGCTAGCCGACGAGGATCGCTGGCCTATCAACGATTTCACTCGATTGAAGGAGCTCCCCGAAGAGCGAAAGATCATATCTACCGCCGCTACTATAGATCAATGCACGGTAGGCGAACTATTAAACCGATGTTCAAATCTTAACAAGGCGTGTCGCATTTTAGCATACTGCTTGAGATTCGTTAAAAGGAATCGTTCAAAAGAATCTACGTTATCTGTTAGCGCCTCGGAAGTAACTTACGCTTTAAGTATTCTGTGTAGAGTCGTGCAGAAGCAGGCGTTTGCTGCTGAAATCAAGGCTCTAAATGAGGATCATACGGTCAATTCATCTAGCAGGTTAATCTCACTATCTCCCTTTCTCGATGAAACCGGCTTGATACGGATAGGAGGCAGATTGAGACAATCGGACCTATCGTTCAATACTCGACATCCGATACTATTACCACGTGATCACAGACTAACTTATCTTGTGATAGAGCATGAACACTTACGAAACAAACATGCTGGAACACAGGCCACTATGGCTTCCATCAGGGAACGGTTTTGGCCGCTTTTGTTACAGTCTACCACGCGTCAAATTATACAAAAATGCATAATATGCTTTAGGGCTAAGCCTCGGTTGTCCGAAGCGATAATGGGCGCACTTACCTCCAGTCGCGTCACACCATTCTCGCACTGTGGAGTGGATTACGCGGGACCGGTCATTTTACGGGAAGGGAAACGGCGCAACGCGCGCAACCACAAGGCCTACATATCAATTTTTGTTTATTTTGCCACGAAGGGAGTTCATATAGAACTCGTAAGCGATCTGACGTCGGACGCGTTTCTTGCGGCGTTTAAGCGCTTTATTTCGCGCAGAGGCCGACCCGTACACATGTATTCATATAACGGGACCAATTTTGTCGGCGCTCAGAAACAACTCAAAGAATTCTACAAAGTTTATTACAATCAACAAACGAGATCAGACGTCGAACAATTTCTAAGTCGCGAGGGGATTGTCTGGAGTTTTATACCTCCAAACGCCTCACACTTCGATGGTTTGTGGGAGGCGGCGGTTAAATCCGCGAAATATTATCTGGAGCGTATCGTTGGCGCCGCCCATTTAACATTTGAGGAAATGCAAACTGAACTTTCCGAAATAGAGGTTACACTTAACTCGCGCCCGATCACACCGTTGAGCGCGGACCCAAATGATCTCGCGTATCTTAGTCCAGGCCATTTCTTAATTGGTACTACTCTGAGCAGCTTCCCTCAGGCGGAGGGACCTCCGTTAACCTTAACGATGTTAAAGAAAATAGGCTAGTACGGTAGCAGCGAGTGGAACAGCTCCGACAACACTTTTGGCGCAGGTGGA
>NW_012026812.1:5063914-5064921 GCF_000956235.1 Wasmannia auropunctata
TCTTCCGATCTGTTTCGAAAGGGAAATTATCAGAATAAAAATTCGTGAGAACGATTGTATGACAGTATGGAATAGTTTTATTAGTAACATGGGATTAAAACTTAATGAAATTCATGTTGTTTGCACATATTGTAATAAATATTTTAAAAATAATAAAATGCCTCCTACGTGCAAGTATAATAAACTCGAAGTACTACCTGTACCAAAAGAAATAGAAATATTAAATGAATACGAACGAATTCTTATACAACGAGCAAAAGCATTTCAAACTGTACAAAGAATGGGCACTGTAATAAATAAAAATTTACCACATAAACATATGATATCGAAGGTAAAAGGTAGAACTTTTCATTTGCCGTTGCCTTTGACAAAAACATTAGAAAAGATTTGTCCTTCGACTGAACCTCTTAATTTGAATCATGAACTATATATATTAGTTCGTAGTATTCCAACAAAGGCAAATATAGTCTGGGAAAATTTAGTTGATATAAAAAAAGTATGGAATGCTTTAGTATGGTTGAAAGAAAACAATCGTATATATTCAGATATTGTATTACCAACATCTCCTGAAAATTTGTTGAATTCTGAATTACAGGATATTGAGTTTCAAGAAGAAAATAATTCTAAAACTGATGATAAAAAAGAAAAAAACGAGGAAAACGATAAAGAAGAACATACAGCATTATTAACGCAAATGTCGCAATCTGATCAATATTATGAACAATTTACAATATATCCTATGTATGAAAAAAAGAGTTGTGAATCTGCAACTACACTTTATCAAACGCTTAAAATTCAAGATGTTCCATTAGATAATCGTGATAAAGATTTGGATGTAAAATGTTTTCCTGATATATATCCATATGGTGTCAACGGACAGCATGAAGATAGAAATATTCAATTAACTGATTTTGAATATATTAAATTGAGACTTAAATCGCAACATTCTCAATTTCGCTTGAATAAACAATATCTTTTCCGTTCATTACACGATAATAATATAAAAC
>NW_012026812.1:5064971-5067360 GCF_000956235.1 Wasmannia auropunctata
AATCAAATGGTGTTAATAAAACAGCAAAACCTAGCACCGTTGCAATGGACTTTAGGGCGCGTCCAGGATATCCATCCCGGCTCTGATAAGGTCGCGAGAACTGCCACTGTCAAGACTGCGAAAGGTATTTTTGTAAGACCACTATCGAAATTGGCGATACTGCCCTTAGAAGTTTAAGATAAACGTATATTCATTTGATACTAATTGTAAGTTGCGTCGCGATATATGTATTCATTTAATATTAAGGTATCATATTCCCTCAGCATTATTAAGATAAGTCATATTCTCCGTATTTATAAAAGCGCGTAATTAGTTATAAGTTTTGTCAAAGCATGTCAACGACGTATTTTTTATTTTTACGATTGTTAGCTCCAAGATCCCTTTTGAGCTCATCCTTCGACAGCGCTACACTGTTTGAGCAATATTATTTACTTATGTTATTGTAGCCGTATACGACATATTGAAGGTTGTTCCTTTTCATGCAACATATTGAAAGTTGTTCCTTTCAAGGGGGACAGCGTGTTCGATACGCTTTTTGACCGCGTCTCGTTAATATCCTTCTCGTGAAGGGACTTGCTCGCTCCGGCGTAGAAATTTTCCGTGAGGCGTCCACGCCATTGTATTTGGCTAATTTCGGGCCCCGTCGGCCCCCCTTCGCGCATGCGGCGCTGCCGGCATCGCCATTGATTCCGCCAGAACAGGATCGATCGTGATCGCGATATCAGCCACGTGCGACACGTTATCCATCCGAGCGCGAAATATATTCGCCGTCTCATCCAGATACGCGTACTAGCTATCGTACGCATACGCGCGATACTGTAAAGACGTTGTTCTGTGCAAGAAAGCCGTACGACCGGCCGTTGAGTGCAAATAAATACACAGTTCAGAAGAAAGTATTCATTTTCTTCGTCCACGTTCCTCCGAAGCATTCTCCCGGGGGGCTCTCGTGGAAGGTAGCACCCTCCGCTACTCAACATCTATAATTTATAATTTTGCCGCCTTTGTTGTCGCCGTTTTTTTCTTCGCTAAATTTTCGTAAAATTTCAATGTTGTATGGTCTCTTTGGTCTGCTATATCATCGTCGTCGTCTTCTTCTTCGCTAAAATTTAAATCTTGTCCCCCTTTTCGACTATAATTTACTAATTTTGTCGCCTTTGTTGTTCGCCGTTCTTTTCTTCGTTAAATTTTCTTAAAATTTCTAATGTTGTATGGTCTCTTTGGTCTGCTATATCATCGTCGTCGTCTTTTTCTTTGCAAAATTTCAATCTTGTCCCTTTTTTCAATCTTGTCCCACGTCTCTCTCTTGGTTTTCTCGTTTCTCTCACGGTTTTCTCGTCTGTTTCTCTACACTCTCGTCTCACTCACAACTCTCTGTGGTCGTCGTCGAGGAAGTGAGTGTCTACGTGTTTGTCTTCGAGGAATTAAATGTCTAAGTGTCATCTAGATCTTCGCGGTCGAGGAAGTGAATGTCTACACAGTCACCGTCGATGAAGTGAGTGTTTACGTGCTTGCCGTTGAGGAACTAGGTGTCGGATGATGTCTAGGTCTTCGCCGTCGATGAAGTAAATGTCTAAGAGTTGTTTAGGCCTTTGCTGTCGAGGAAGTGAGTGTCTACGTATTCGCTGTCGACGAACTAAGTGTCTACGTGTCATGTAGGTCTTCGCCATCGAGGAAGTGAATATCTACGTGGTCGTCGTCGAGGAAGAGAATGTCTACGTGGTCGCCGTCGAGAAAATGTGTATCTACGGGTTTACCGTCGAGGAACTAAGTGTCTACGTATTGTTTAGATCTTTGCCGTCAAGGAAGTAAATGTCTATGTAGTCGCCGTCGAAGAATTAAATGTCTTCTAGGTCTCGCCTCACTCTCGTCTTTCTCTTGTCTCTTTTACAGCTCTCTCTTTAACAATTTTCTCGTCTCTTTTTCAGAACCCTCATCTCTCTCATGACTCTCTCGATTCTTTAACAATTCTAACGTCTCTTTTTCAGTACTCTCGCCCCTCTCACAACTCTCTTGTCTCTTCTACAGTTTTCTTATCTTTCTCACGGCTCTCTCGAATTCCTCACATCTTTCTCGTCTGTTTCTCTGCTTTCTCATCTCTTTTTTAGAACTCTCATCTCTCTCCCGACTTTCTCGTCTTTTTTACGGCTTTTACCTCTCTTTCAAGACTCTCGTCTTTCTAACAAGTTTCTTGTTTTTTTCTCGGTACCCTCATTTCTCTCACAGCTCTCTTGTCTCTCTCACGAGTTTCTCGTCTTTTCCACGACTTTCTTATCTCTGTCACAATTTTCTTGCTCTCTTACGGTTCTGTCATCCCTCTAACAGCTCTCTTGTCTCTTTCATGGTCTTAGTGATGATATACGATTCATTTAATCATTAAATTAAAATAAAA
>NW_012026812.1:5067410-5070593 GCF_000956235.1 Wasmannia auropunctata
TATCATGTTTCTTTATTATCATTCTTCCGAGCTTTGGAATATCAATGAGATTGACACCCAATATCACTGATCCAGGCAAACCAATGCCTTTACAAACTCATTTCATTTACGATGTAACAAAAAGTCCGCAGTATGAACTGACGTTTATTAGTCAATCTATTTATATTATTGTCGCCATAATGTCTTATAGTGGAATCGATAATTTTCTCGGACTTTTGGTTTTCCATATATCCGGACAATTGGACATTCTCAAAAATCGTTTGACACAATTTGATAAATATACCAATTCTTATGATATGATAAAAAACTGCGTGACACAACACATTCGTTTACTCAGGTTTGACATTTATATAAATTTGAACAAAATGTATAATTAATATGTATATTACAAGAGATATATTTTATAGAGCCATTGACGTTATAGAAGATACGTATAACATAATACTTCTAGCGTTATTTATATATTTTGCAATACTTTTTGCTTTCTACGGTTTCCGAATAATTAACGTAAGTATTCAAGTATAGATAAAATTTGTTTGGATAAATTAATTATTGACTATTAATAATAAAAACGATAAATGTATTACCATACTATAAAATTACTCTATTTATACAACACTTTTTATAAATATTAACACACATACAAACACCTAAAATATTATTAATACATAAATACTATGTCTTTAATGCATACTAATTGCTTAGCTATTTGATGAAGAAAATGATCTATCCGTAACTAGCTTGATATATTTAATATCCAACGTTTTTAATATATTTACACATATGTGCCTATATTGTGCCCTCGGAGAGATTTTGATGGCTCAGGTAAGTTCCATTTTGTTCATTATATATAAAAATGCTTCAAATTATTGTATAAATAATATCAAATAATTTATTTTAAAAAACCTTGATTTATAATGTTTGTTACATATATATGTATAGTAAAATTTAATAGTAATTTCTTATATAATATATAATATTAAAATAATGTGTGACAATATAATTTAATTATATTTAAATAGTTATTTACAAAATTTACTATAAATGTTTAAGAATATAAATTTAGATTGTGTTGAATTAAAATATATAGAGAAGAGAATTTGAAAATAAAATAAATCTCGAGCAATTTCTTAATAAATTTAAAGAAAATTAACTACTTAAACATTATATAATACATTAATTTGTAATTTATACGTTATATTTATAATTTATTACGAATATGTAGTATAATTATCGGCTAATAATTTAGTTATGGGACGAATGCATACAGGATTGCCGCTCATATTGTAGTCAAACTTCTTTTATTGTAAAATTTTTATTTTTATTTATATTTGATGTTTGCCTTTGTCTAGAGCACTTACGTAATATATATAATCTGCACATTAACGTGCGGCGGCCCTGAATGCACGTAATAATCGATATCTAAAAATATTGTTAATATTTTTAAGTGTAATGAAATATATTATGCGGCATATAATAATGAATGGTATTCCATGGATCCAAAAGTTGCGAAGAACTTACTACTCCTATTGATAAGAAGCGCTAAACCGGTTTATCTTACTGCTGGAAAAGTGTTCCCTATGACAATGGTCACTTTTTGCGGTGTAAAATATTTTAATGTTTGATTACAATTATTGCAATTTAAAGCATTTAATTGTGACTAAAATCTCACATACAGTAATCTATGTTATAGCAATTTTTTATAATTTATATATTTTATTTTGTTTGCACTTTTGTGCGTGTGTGTGCACAAACTTTGTGACTGTTATTAATTATATTACCATTAATAAATATATATTTTTCAGTTAATGAAAACATCAGCCGGTTATGTATCCGTTTTGCATACAACGAGAAGTTAATAAATGAAGGACATAAATCTATTTAGATAAAAGTATTTTTCAATATTATGCAATTTTTAATAAAGCATAGTGTAAGTCGTAAGAATTGTACAATCAAGCGCTGCGGTAGCGGCGCGACGCCAAGTATATATAAAATAATATATATAAAATAATATATATAAAATAAAAGTCGGGTGATGACTTGTGAGTATACGGCACTGGCACTGCGCTACCGCTTAGCTTTATCTCGAAGTTTTGCCTCGTCAGATTTCCGATTTTTAATATCTCGGAAACGAAAGTTCTAATGAAAAATCTAATGACACTTTCGTTATATAATGTCGATACGAACTTTCAATTGAGACCAGTCCGAATAAAATCGGTGCAGTCAATCCTGAGATCTCGAAATCAAGTCTATAAAAATCTATAAAAATGCCACTTTGGCTTTCCAGTTTTCAGTCTTGTTGTTCAGACCGTCCCTCAAGGCGCATTCACAAAGCGACAAGTCCGTCAAGATGCGTTCTTATGTGTGAGGTTATATGCGCGCAATTCGAAAACATAACGTGTCCTTACGTGTCATCATCATCTTTGTTGTTTGTGAATACAAATAATAAAATGTTTAACGCAATACCCTTTTATAACAAATTAACGATGATATTTGATAATTGTTAATTATAATTAAGATTTAAAAATCAAAATGAACTATCGCATTTGTTTAAAATTTATTATTTAATAATCGGGTTTTAACGATGATATCTGAGATTTGTTTGTATGTAAATTGTTAATTAAAACTGAGAAGTCGGACTAAACTATTACATTTGTTTAAAGTATATTATTTAATAATCGGATAAAGATATTAATGATCCACTTTGATAATTGTTATTTAGTATTAATAAATTCAACGAAATAAGTTCTAAACCTCTCACATTATGCATTTGTTTATAACGCAATATTTAGCAAGTTAACAATGATATGTGAGATCTGTCTATGCAGTAATTGTTAATTAGGATTTAGAAATCGGTCTAAACTATTGCAATTGTTTAAAATCCATTATTTAACAATCGAGCGAAGATATCGATAATCCACTTGTTTGGTAATTGTTATTTAACATTAATAAATCGAAGGGAACAAGTTATAAGTTTCTCTCGCTATCCATTTGTTTATAATGCAATATCTAACAAATTAATGACGATATCTGGAATCTGTATATGCGGAATTTGTTAGTTAGGACTTAAAAATCGAACTATTAAAATTGAATTATTACAGTTGTTTAAAATTCATTATTTAACAATCCGAGTAAAAATATTTGATGATCCACTAATTGTTTGGTATTTGTTATACGCTATTT
>NW_012026812.1:5070643-5071029 GCF_000956235.1 Wasmannia auropunctata
GGAGTTCAGACGTGTGCTCTTCCGATCTCACTAATTGTTTGGTATTTGTTATACGTTGTTTGTTTAACGCTAATTAATAAAACGGAACAAATTCTATACTTTTATGTTATTTTCGATAAACAACAAAGATATAATAATACATTATGCGTATCATGTGCTTTACGGAACTCAGTCGTTAAGGGCTGGCAGGAAAGACAGGCAAACTCATTTACATTTCATTTGCACTTTAATCACAAGTGCAGATACATATTTTTATTTTACCATATTTTATTTCTTAGAAGTGTAATATTTGTTATATTCTCTTCTACGGTCGTAAGCGGTGCTGTAGTGGACATATCGGTTGAGACACTTTTTTATTTGATTTCGGAACGCACTATTATTTTGCA
>NW_012026812.1:5071079-5073166 GCF_000956235.1 Wasmannia auropunctata
TGAATTATCAATTTACATTATTATCAATTACACATCAGAAACCATAGTGAATTATTTCTGTCACAATATGCCGCATATACAATTCTAAGCTTGAATAAGCTGACATGATTTTTATATATTTACATTTTAAACATTTTTTATATTAAGAATGTGATAACATGACATGATTTTATTTTCCGAAAGTAGCAACACTTTTTTTATAGCTACAAAGTTTGAGCTATTTTTAAATATAAGATATGCATTATATGGTCATATTTTATATAATATTTTAACAGTTTTGTTTACGTAAGTTTTTATTTCTTTAAGATCATATATTTCACGCATAAGATAAAAATGTTATGATTATGCATATAAAATTTATGTATATATATCGAATATTATTCTAATATACAATGTTAATGCTTTTATATCAGATAAAATCATGTTTAGATAGCATTTTTTTCTATATAAGCACTACGCACCAAGTCAGAAACGTGCAGACAAATAGAACTTGAGTTTTAATAAACCCTTGAGTTTTCATAATGCGACTATTATATCTATCGTTGGCTTTTGCCACAATCCTGGTTATGATCATAAGCGCTTCAGGATCACCTGAAGCGGAAGCAAACGCCTTCTCCGATGCTGATGCAATCGGTGAAGCCGATCCAATAAATTTGAGTGATATCGTAAGTAATTTTTGTAATTTTTTAAACAATCATGATAAATATAATAATATCTTCTCACATTTGCGTTTGCAATTATAATTTTATGTGAAGAATTCTCGCTCTCTCTCCCTCTCTCTCTCTCTCTCTCTCTCTCTCTCTCTCTCTGCCGTGCCGTGAGTATCGACAGACGTGCTTAACTTCGCTCTGTATTTGTGACTTGATTTCTGCCGCTGCTGCCCTGTGGGGCGGTTCTTTTTCAGTGCCTGGCATTTTTGGGGCAAACTCTGCTCATTTTGTGAAATCGTCTTGGCCTGGGATGAGTCCTGCAATGTGGTAAATGGATTTTTTCGACTCCAGCCTGCATCACGTTTTAGTTGGAATCCGGATTTTTTCGATTGTCATCGTGCGGCATCACGCGACCGTGCGACGAGCTGATTGGCTCCTCCTGACAGTCGGGTAACACTGGCGGCCGTAAGATGTCGGGGTGGAATGCCGAGAGGCATGGTGAGGCGCGAAATGGAGAAGCGTCGGATAATAACATCATTGAAGACGACTTTGTTGAATGTGC
This sequence comes from Wasmannia auropunctata, assembly GCF_000956235.1. Taxonomy (NCBI): domain Eukaryota; kingdom Metazoa; phylum Arthropoda; class Insecta; order Hymenoptera; family Formicidae; genus Wasmannia; species Wasmannia auropunctata. Next base: position 5,072,292 of record NW_012026812.1, read on the forward strand.
CACCGTAAATGACGGATTGCCCACGTTTAATACGTCCAGGGTCTTAGAATTGCGTAGTATGGTAAAAGAACACAACGATAATGTATCTAAATTATTGCTAAGTGGTAAAGATACGTTGGATAGAAGAACTCAGATTGAACTTGCATTCAAAGAGTGCAAGGAGGCTTTCCTCGAGCTCTCTGCTGGGTACTTATTATTATTGGAGAGTAAAAAATCGGCACCCTCCTTGTCTAGTGAGGTGAAGAACTTTGTTAGTAATACTGTGTCTAAGAAGTTAGACTCTTTGTTATCACGCACCACTGATTATTGTATAAATTGCAAAAATTGTGATAACGGCTCTGTATCTCGTGGGTCTCTGTCTCAGAGTGCAAATAAGCGTAGCTATGCGAGTGTAGTGGTTTCTGATCCTTCCAAAATACGTATGGCGCGAGAGCATACTCTAAATATTTCGAAGTCCACAAATTTAATTATTACTCCTAGTGCAGAAAAAACAGAAATATCATCGTCAAGCGATACAAGAAATACGGTGCAACGTATCTTGAAGCCATCGGAGTTTAATCTTAAAGTTAAACGGATACCGGCTACAAGGAATAATGGAGTTCGAATTGAGGCGCACTCAGTGGACCTTGACAAGATTAAGGATTCGTGGGTTTTGGAGAGAGCTGGTCTCACATTGGCGCAAGAAAGCAAGATTAATCCGCGGGTTCTAATACATGGTGTCCCTTGCCACATGACAAGGGAGGACATCAAGTTGGATATTATAGCACTAAATTTAAGGGATGTATCATCGACGGAATTGGCGCAAATTAAGGTTGTTTACTTGTTTACAGAAAAAGAGGGCGCAAAACAACTAACTGTGTAATGGAGGTAACTCC
>NW_012026812.1:5073216-5074311 GCF_000956235.1 Wasmannia auropunctata
TTATCATTACGCATCAAGTAAAAATTGAAAAATATTTGATATAAACAAGATAACCAATATGGAGGATATTTAAATAATCAAATTATTCTACATGCAAAAGTAATACTTTTTTACCTGTGTATAAAAACAGATTTATAATTTTATAAAGTTTTTAACATATGTAATATATCCCCTCATTTCATGAAAGAAAGATGTAGCAATCCACAGTGGCTCCTTAGTATAAAGAGCTCAGCTTGTCACCGCAGGGTTCGAATCCCCGCATCGTTCAAGGATACGTACAAGCACCCCTAACGTTACACACAGACACCACTGGTACTTTTAGCATGGATACATACAGGCACCGCTAGCAGATTATTTATAAGTTCCCATTGAAAATGTACGCCAAAAGTGGCGGATAATCAGCGAAAAAACGGCGACAACATATATTGACTTATAGTAAAGCCACTATGGATTGCTATTTTTTTTTGTCTAGAATATATAAAGTACATTTTAAAGATGTAAATGGTTTTTAACTTTTCAAAAATATTTATATATGTACATATATTAAATAATAAATATGTATAATGTACATATATAATATTAAATAATAAATTGCCTGATATTGTAGAATAATTTTATTCGATATTTTCAACTTACTTTTGCATGTAGAATAATTTCGGTTACACCACCCATCCTAGCCTGTCTTGTTTATATAAAATATTTTTTAAATTTTTATTATGCGTAATGATAGTGTAAGTGCATATCACATAATATCAAAAGTAATAGCATGCCAACATTACTGCTTTTCTGCTCTGTCATTTTTATTATTATATTAAAAGAAATAATAAAGACCAACTAATTTATTTGTTTTACTTTATATATATCATATAATAGAATTTGTAGCATAGAGATGTTTTTGTTGATGCACAAGCGTTTACTTCCGCGCGCGCGACGTGACGATTATAGTGACGTCACTGTTGTACTTTTAATCAGATATTTATTCAATTATACTCTTACAAAAGGGGCGGTCAAGAGCGATCCTGCCAGGTTGAAAGAAAACTAGAGAAAGTACTAAAATGGCGGGGAAAAGAATAACTAATGCCAATCCATACAAAA
>NW_012026812.1:5074361-5075554 GCF_000956235.1 Wasmannia auropunctata
AAAATCAGATAAATTTTAATATAAAGTTAAAAGCAATTGTAGATAATGAGATTTAAAATATTTAAGATTATTAGAAAATTGTGTCATATAGAGAATTATACATAAGTATTCTATGTAATATTTAAAATTTATCAATACGTTTACTTTATTAAAGCACTTTATAAATTCCTGTTATATGAATTTCTGAATACATGTTTATATTAAGTAGATGTATATATTTATATTTATTAATATATATGATATTAATAAAAAGATGATGTAACAAAAAGAAAGAGAAATAGTTCTAAATCTTTTATCATTTTCTGTCGCTGTTCACGCATGAACGTGATATATGCCTTCATGTCAAGTAACATTTAAGTCCTTCTCGCGGTTGCGAGAGCGCAAGGAAACCTCCGTCCGGTTGTCCGCTTCGGCAAACAGCGGCACGGGGCGAAAACGCCCTTGTTTTCGCGAACGCACGCCGGAGGCAGCGGCCCGACACGAGTCGACCGCGTGCTTCCGCCTCGCTAATTGGATCCTTGCGCTCTCGCGACTCGCACGCGAAGAACCCTGATTCGCCCGTTCTTCTACCCGGCCCGGGGTCCGCGGCGCCGGGGCCGAACCTCGTCAGTCCGTCGTACGCTCCGAGACGAGTCATGCATATTTTGTATAAACGCTAATTCTCTCGGCCGCATTATCTAAAGCTAAGTGAATCGCTATCGTGCGAAAGGAATAAATCTGTGTAAACATCCAATTCACGGTTCTCCAGTTATTGAGCACCCGCATCCGCCCATCCTACGTTTCGTCGTCAAATCAAAAGTCAGTGCCTCGCGCCGAGAACGAAGGCTCGCGCGAACAGTCGCTTATTAGTTTTTTCTTTTTCACTCGGACTCTTCCTATTTTTCCTGCCTCAATTTTTATTAAAATACACGATGTTTCATTAATAAATACTATAACATTACGTGGATAATTTACACAAGGATACGGGTAAGGGTTTTGCTACAGATATAATTTTATTATTTTCTTTTAATATTTAGATTCTATCTCAATCCTTATGTAGTAATAATCATATTTTATGTGTGTGTGTGTGTGTGTGTATATATATATATATATGTATATATATATACATATATGTATAATATATAAAAATTAAAATAATCTGAATATAATAAACATTAAAATTGTTTATTGACGAGTTAGTAACGAGTAACTCA
>NW_012026812.1:5075604-5076902 GCF_000956235.1 Wasmannia auropunctata
GTTTGTGCCTATATACATAATAGGAGACAGGCTGTTCGTGATCCGGCGACGGGTGCTAAGTCGTCTGATGCAACAATTCCTGCTGGGGTTCCCCAGGGCTCGGTCCTGGGACCCCTTTTCTTTGTTTTGTACCTAATTGACTTTATATCAGTCTTGAAATATTGTAAATACAACTTTTATGCGGACGATCTTGCCATCTACATTTACACTGAGTCTAGATGCCTGAGCGAGGCCATAAACCGGTTAAATCAGGATATTTCGAGAATTGTTGACTGGGCAACAGCAAATAAACTGACTTTGAATCTAAGCAAGACTAAGGCCATAATTATGGGCACGGCAAGATACATCAACGAACTAGGAAACACGCAGTTGCCACGTATTAAAGTGAATGATGACGTCATACCCTATAGTGACTCTATTGTCCTTCTCGGTCTCTCCATATCGAGTATCTTGTCCTGGGAGAGGCAGGTTACGGGAACTGCCTCTAGGGTGAATGGAGCCTTCATCGGCTCAAAGTGTGCAAGCATCTCTTACTGCTGGCACTGCGTACTCGATTAGTATCAGTGCTCATCTTGCCATTTTTTGATTACTACTGCTCTGCCCTTACAGACATCACGGGAGAACAGAATTTGAGGTTGCAGAGGGCTCTTAATGCCTGTGTACGTTTTATTTATCAATTTATTTATCAGATGGGATGAGCATGTCACCCCATATTACAACCGACTTCGCTGGCTTAAGATTCATATGAGGCGCAATTACTTTATGGTTAATATGATTTTTTTCTATTCTGCACTCTGGGATTCCTAATGTTCTCTTCAGTGGCTTTGAGTACAGAAGTGATGTGGTCCAGCGAGATACGAGAGCGTGTAAGGACGATCTCCTGATGCCTTTGTGTCGCACAGAGTTTTATAAGTGATCGTTTAGATGTAGCGCGATTGAGTTGTGGAACGGTCTCCCATCTGAGCTACGTAACTCGGAGACGCAGTGTGTTTTTAGGGTAAAACTGTATGAGTACTTGTTCAACTCAAATGTTTAGTTTTATTTTTATTGTTCTTTTCTGTTGTTATCTGCTTTGTTATATTTCAGTTTATGTTGTTAATTTTTTGTTTTTGAATTCTTTGTCTTACACATGCATGCGTGCATGCGCATGTATACACATCCACACAACATGCACACACACAAATATACATTAAATCCTACGTATATTTTCTTGTATATCTTTATATACTGTTGTACTATTGTATTATTAGAAGCATCATTTGCATATGTATATATCGATGTAATTTCTATTCTCTGCG
>NW_012026812.1:5076952-5080549 GCF_000956235.1 Wasmannia auropunctata
TCCAAAACTCTTTTTTAAAAAAAGAAAAAGATTACGCCAAGTATATAAAAAAGTATCGTACGTTACATTCTTCCTAAACCAAAAATATTATTTTAACAAACAAAAATTGTTCAAAAACAAATATGAGATCATACAAATTGCCAAGTATGATTAGAATAAGTTTGATTAGACATAGAAACAAAAATTTCTTTTTAAAAACCGTTTAACCACTCAAAAGTACATGCAGCAAAAGTTTAATGCCAGTCTTTCCAAATATTTTTAAGTTTCATAAAACAAGCTTAAAGTGACTAAAATGACCAATGGGATCACAGTGAAGCAAAAACTTGGCGTGCCCGGATTGCATTAATATTTAATTGATAAGATAAATACATATATAAAATGTGGGCACGCCAAGTTTTTGCTTCACTGTGATCCCATTGGTCATTTTAGTCACTTTAAGCTTGTTTTATGAAACTTAAAAATATTTGGAAAGACTGGCATTAAACTTTTGCTGCATGTACTTTTGAGTGGTTAAACGGTTTTTAAAAGCTCTTCCGATCTAGAAATTTTTGTTTCTATGTCTAATTAAATACTTGGCAACTTGTATGATCTCATATTTGTTTTTGGATAATTTTTATTTGTTAAAATAATATTTTTGGTTTAGGAAGGATGTAACATACGATACTTTTTTATATACTTGGCGTAATCTTTTTCTTTTTTTAATATATCTTATTTACGAATTATAAACCTTACTTGCATAAATTAATTGAAATGTGATGCGGATTTTATTATATGAAGACTAATTTGAATTATTTAATATATAATTATTTACAATCAAACTTTTTAATTTACATTCGTCAAGATCAAATTGCCTTTTTAACGCTTCTCTTCAACCTATATTCTTATTTTAATAGCACATGCGCTGAATAAAAATATCGTTGATTAAGTTATCGATAAATGACATTAAGGCGTACACAGTTTCTCCATATTTTATCAACTTTTTTGTTTTATGCGTTATTACTTGGTTACAATTAAATATGAAAAATCGGAGGAAACAATAAGAGAAAAAAATACAAAGCATTTAGAATAGGAATGGCTCACAATCAGTGTGTAACCACATTGATTCGTAATCGGCAATCCCGAGTTCGAGCCCTTATTTCACGTATGCTTCTGTCACGTCCGACGGTTTGCGAAGGACGCGGAGGTGGAATCGTTCGAGGATTTGGAAGAATTATATAATTTAAAAAGGTGTACGATAAAAATTTTGGCGAGTCTCGGGGGCCGAGCGGAAACCCATTGCGAAATGCCAGTGCACTTTTGTATATTAAGAATGAATATTACGTTAAATCGAATAAAATTTAGAATAAAATTTCGATATAATTTATTATTTCAAAAAAGAAAAGAAAGAGAAAGATATGATCTTAACTGGTGCAATCTGTTCATCATTTCGTACTTTGTGAAAGAGGACGATGAGGAAAATTACAAAAAATTCTTCTTGATTGTTTTTTAAATTTTCTTATTTCCCTTCTTCTTAAGTAGTCGTATCTAAAAATTATATTTTAAATTTTCAATAATATGCGACGACCTTTTAGGTGGATTTTTTCTTTTCGGTAAGACGTGGCGCGGCGCGGGGATGCTTGTCGGCCCACCGCTGGTCGCGTTTCCTTTCGTATGAAGGGTTCGTCAGTCGATCGGGAGCTCTGGAACAATCGGAGGCTCCGACGCGACGCGAGGGGCACCGCAAGTGGTTTCCGAAGAGGAAAAGGAGGAAGGCTCTGCGGTAAACACGGCCCTACACTGAAAAAAGTAATCTTGCAATTATAGAGAGAATTATTTAGGTACGAAAAATTATAGCTAAAACGGATAAATGATTAGTAAACACTGCGATACCATGTATGTTTTGTATTTTAATCAATATAGATAACAGAGACAGAAATTATATCTAAACTATTTGTCAAATTTACCAAGAAAATTCCTCTATGACGTTTAATCAGTCCAGACTCCAATCCAAATTCCAATCACATTTTGTTATGAGACCTATATTTTCTTGCATATATTCTTAGAATATTGCTGTTATAAATTCGACGTATGACAGACAATTTTTTAGCAAATACAAAAAACAGCGATTTAATTTAAGTATAATATTTAGAATTCTAGCTGGAACAACGAAACGTTTCCTTGAGTGTATAGCGCAAATGGCCCGGGCGATGGGAATTTTGATTCAAGGTCGCCCCGCAGAAGCGGAGCGTCGAATACGGCAGGGTCGAAATCTCCGCTTTGGAGAAGGGCCTTGCGAAGCCGTTCAAATTGTTTCTTCCGACCTCCTTTATGGGGTCGGATGGTCCTTAGAACAGTGTGATAGATCCATGACTTTTCCTTTCTCCCTTTATAATATTTTCTACGTGTCAGAATTTTGAAAAGACAAAGTGACTATTGCCGGTATTACTTGTACTGATATAGCTTGTATGGGCCCATGTACGTATACTCGAGAACGCGTGGTGTGTTTATGCAAAAAGTAAGAGCGCACGGGTTAATTGTTTAATAGTATTTCGAAGAGTCGAAGGCAAGGCGTTAGTTAAACGATCGGGATGACTTAAAAAGAAAGTGATAAAAGAAAACTTCCATTTTTCAATGTTTCTAAAATTGTGGTCTGTACTGCCGTTGAAGTCAGAGAGGTAACCGGAGCATCAGAAAATTTTCGCAAAAGAGAAAGATTATGGGAGCGGAGTAAAAGCGGAGAGAGAGATAGCGAGGAACACCGAGTTGACTGACACGAAGAGGCTTAAAGAGCGGAGCGGCAGTGACGTCTAGATTTTGTGCTAGAATAAACTATATATCGTTATTCGAAAGGGATAGCAAGGAGCACCGGATGACCGGCACGAAAGGGAAAGGTTAAAGGGAAAAAAGACGAAGAGAGATAAAAAGGAGGATAGAAAGGAGGATGACCGGTACGAAAAGGAAAGGCCAGGGAGAGGAAAACGAAGAGAGATGGAGAGGAGCACCGGATGGCCGACGCAAAGAGGAAAGGCTTAAGGGGAGGAAAAAAGTAGCGCCGGGGGTGGAGAATGAATGAATGAATGTTTATTAGCTTTCTTAGCTATTTGCATACATAATATGTAACAATATCTTAAACTATGATGTGTGTGTGTGTGTGTGTGTGTGTGTCGTGCGTGCGCGTGTGCGTGTGTGTAGTGTGTGTGTGTGTGTGTGTGCGCGTGCGCGTGCGCGTGCGCGTGCGCGTGCGTGTGCGCGTGTGTGTGGTGTGTGTGTGTGTGTAAAAAGTATTTTTATAATATAATATTTTAAAGTGTAATATAATAGTTATAATAGTAAAAGTATAATATAATAATTTAATATAGTATTTTTATAATATAGTTGTAATAGTAAAAGTATAATATAATAGTTTAATATAGTATTTTTATAATATAGTATTATAAAAGTATTTTAAAACATAACTTAATATATAAAATGCATATATATCTACTAATACGTCTATCTAATTGTCATAAATTTTATTTAAAAAGAAATTGTTTATTTTCATATAAAAAAACTAAAAGGTTGACTGTATCTGGAGCTAGGCAGCTTCGTTTACGCGTAACAATATTTCCTGCTGAGGAA
>NW_012026812.1:5080599-5083252 GCF_000956235.1 Wasmannia auropunctata
TTAAATAATGGATTTTAAATAATTATTACAATAATTACAATAATTATCCAATTTATAAACCTTAATTAACAATTACTGTACAAAACTACAAACAGATCTCAGATATTGTGATCGTTAATTTATTAGATATCGCGTTATAAACAAATGAATAATGCGAGAGATTTTGAAATCTCTTATTCTATTCAATTTTTTTGTGTTAAATAACGTTACTAAAACCTTCTGTAGGTCATTCAAAATCGTGATCTTGATAACATACATTATTAAGGTCAAGGTTATCGCAGCGGGATCTCTGTTCGACAGTATTACCTTCAACTTTTTATAATTTTACTCGTTTCTTGGCCTTTAAATCTTTCCTTATTGTTTTACCATACACGATTTTGAAATTTAACTATTATTAAGGCTCTTTAGTAAATCGAGTTATTTTAGAAATTTTTTATGTAATAAAATTGAAGTTGAAGTGCCGAACTTAACGCGTGCAAAATTTTAGAATAGGATATCAATGAAATAAGAAAATATTGAAAATATAACTTTACGTATAACTTACAATTAGTGAGAGTTTGAATTCAAAGACGCTTCTTTGACTGCACACAAACATTATTTAAGATTTAGAAAAAACGAGATTATATATAATAGTATAATTTAAAAAATATAGTATAGTTTAAAAAATTATGATTTTAATGGTCACAAAAAAGTAATCATTTGCCATTCTGGAAAGATGTTTGAAGTTGAAATGTCATTAATAATCTACATTGTACACTCGGTCACAAAAAGGTTGCAACACTTTATTTTGGAATGCAGTTTTCTCGTGGAGCAATTAAATATAATTGATTAGATCTATATTGGTAGGAACCAATCACTCAGTAAACAGACTATGTTCCGAAAACGATTAAAAAAAACGTGTTGCAACTTTCTATGAGCGAGTGTACCTCACTTTTCTATCCTCGTTTATTGTCGCGCGGGGTATAGCAATATCGTTTGTTGCATACTACATATTTCATTAGATATACATGTAGTTTTAATATTTTACAAATATTATATTCGTTAAAAAGAACGCTACAACTTTTATCATATTAAAATTGTCACTTTACTGTGCAAAAATTAATCATCTCTTTCCGCTCTCTAATGTAGATAATATTTTGAAGTGATCACTGTGCTTACAGTAAAGTTTAGCCTAAGCCGTTTAATTTAATATGATATTTATTAGGTTTATTTCTATTAGTTTACGAGATAAAAAGGGGTGGCGGGATACCTTGTATATTAATCATCACAGAGAAGTTTCGCAGATTGAAGTGACAATTGTTATCACAGCTGGAGGGGGATCACTTGTTACGTCTCTTTACGTGAAAACTCGATTTTTTTACATCCAAAACGAGTGTCATTTACGTAAAACTGTAATCAACCTTCCTCGGCTGGATCAACCTTCTTAAAATACCTCGTATAGTGATCACTGTGCTTATACAATAAAGTTTAGTTAGAGCTGTTCAATTTGATATTATATTTATTAGGTCTATCTCTATTAGTTTACGAAATAAAAAGGGGTGGCCAGTGGCCACTTATACGGGAATATACACCCTGTATATCTCATTATAAGGTACCATTTGGCATACAGTCCAGTACCAAAATTGAGTATCCAAGAAAAACGGATAAAAAAATCACCTTTTTTTTGGGGTTATTCTTTTCGGCACTTTATACTAAAGAACCACCTTAAAAAAGAATCCCGCTAGGGTCGGATTATGAAATTGATTAATGTCTTGAATAATCAGCTAGACTGCACGCGCAAAATAAAATAGGAACGTTGTGCTTGAGTTCAAATCTTACAATTAGATTAATAAAGCCATTTTGCAAACAATTAAAGAACGAAATAAAGGACCAAAAGAAAAATCACGCAACTGATTGCAATAAAGTATGAAAATTCGTTTGGTAGACTCACATAGACGAATGTAAACGTTCGGAATTACCATAGTAAATTACTATAATTATTTCTGTAGTTGTTTAACGTAATATAGTCATATCTTTTTTGAAAATTGAAAGGCGATAATGCCAAGTTATTATACATTCTATAAATGATATAATTTCAGTTTAATAAATAATAAATGACAATTAAACAATAAATAATTACATTAATTTTCATTATATATTTAGTGATTTATAAATATAAATAACGCAAATATTTAAACTTAAGTCTAAGAATGCATAATAATTTGACATTTATCGCGTTTCAATTTTCAATTATATAAGTTTTCGCTCAGATATGGGATTAGAGGAAATTTCACTTTATAACTAGAATACTTTTTTTTGGTGTATGTAATGACGATAGTAATTTTTATATTTGCAACTAATTTTGTATATTACGTTTAATCTATCATTGAGGATGACCGTAATTCAAAAGGTCGAAACGTCTGATACCTATAAACAACATGACACGTATTTATGTATTTAACGTGCGATAAAAATATTGAAATATATTGTTTTAAGCATTCACAACATCCCGCGTGGCTGATTAGCCTCTTTTTATTACATATTTGAAAGTTAATATTCACTCATATAAAAAAGTATGTATGTAAAAGTTATTCTTGCAATAAGTAAGAGAAAAAAATTTATTATTACTTACGTTGATCATAATAGCAAAAAGAGTATATTAATCAGTATCACA
>NW_012026812.1:5083302-5083825 GCF_000956235.1 Wasmannia auropunctata
TTCTGAGTAGTCCACTCAACTGGTAGTACGAACTTGTTCCGCCTATATCGAGCGACGTCCCAAACTTGTTGATCGGCATTTCGATGTTTACTAAATGATTCGTACTGTGTTGTCTAATTTATAATAATACCCGCTTCGCGAAGTTCCTCGATAATCGACAGCATCTCGTTGTCGTGCGCATTGTGACCAGCTTGGCGCGAGGCCTCGAGCAATCGGAGGCGATCTACAAGCTCGTTGGGATCGTCCCAATGAAAGTACTTAATCTTTCTATCATTTACTGTCATGGTGCGCGGTATACCTTTTCCAATTTTTTTACCGCTTTTCACATCTTCTGGCAACAGGAACGCGATTATATTCTTATACTTGTGACCCTTGTTACCCATTATCTGACCCTGCGCGCTGCGATCGCGTCTGTACGCGTTTGAAGCTAATAGAATACTCTGATATTTCTGTAAGTCATCGTCATTGTAGACCGCTTTATTTGGATAACACATAAGAATCAATTCGTAAAGTCCTTGTGTTA
>NW_012026812.1:5083875-5089901 GCF_000956235.1 Wasmannia auropunctata
AGAGAGAGAGAGAGAGAGAGAGACGCCTAAGTTCGACGCGTTGCCTTTGAGTTTTCGAAGAAAAAAAAACTAAATAATATTTAAATGATTTAATTCGTGCTTTTTTTGCTTGCAGGTTGATAGCTCTATCTGAGCATCGTGTATGATCTGATCGGAGTTATTGCGAGACGAAGTCCAAATTTTGCTTTAAGAAATATGATATGATGAGATGAGATACGCTATGCGTGAGATGAGAATTTTACCGCTAGGTGATTATAAATTACAAGACTGAATTACTTGATTATTACATCAAAACAAATATTAATAAATGTTATATATTTATAAACATATAATTTTATAATCTGTTGGGCCAAATTTACATAAAACATTTCTAAGAATTGTAGAACTAAGAAAGTTTAAATATCGTGTTATTAGTTAGTTTATAAATAATATAAAACGTATTTCATTAAAAATAATTGTGCTTTTTATGATATAATATAAACTCTTCTATATGAAAGTTAATGTTTAATTCTCAGATTTATTTATGTTATCTATAATAATATGAAAAACGTAAATAATTACCCATCATGAGATGAGTCGAAGCTCGACTTATTTCACTCTCTCTTAATTCTTATCGCATCCTCCAAACACTCTCGCCACCAATGAATCATCGTTAATTGAATTTAAAAACGTGTTTATTTTGTTTTTCCATTCGCTTTGCCATTCGTCATCCATTAGTTGACGGTCAATACTGCGACTGTAAAGATTATTTCGCTAATTAGTACGAAAATCGTAAAATATTAAGAAACTTCTCCATTCAGTTTAACTCACTAGATCGTGAATAATGGAAGAAATATTAGAAAAAAGAATAAATATAATAATTTTATTTTATCGGAAATCGTGTATTCCACACATTTCGTGGCGTCGCAGTTATTTACGAGACAAGTCGCGGAAAATTAACATCGTTTCTTATAATTTTTGGGACGAGAAATCCAATGGTGCTAATTAAAATTACGTCACATGTCGAGAAACACATCAAAAATTGAATTTAAAGTGCGAATCGGAAAAGTGCGTGGCGTCACAATCATTCGCGAGACAAGTCGCTACACTGCATGTGTTGATATGCAATGTATACATTGTTTTTTCATTACATATAAAAGAATTTGTTATAAAAATACTATATTTAATAGTAAAAATATCAAGCGCAACAGTAAGTCCCGTGCGTCTGCATGAACATATTTGAGTCGCGACTTCCCGTAATTTAACGTAATTTTAACTAGCACCATTAGATTTCTCGTCTCAAAAACTATAAGAAAGGATGTCAATTTTATTTTCCACGAGCGAGAACATCCTTCTTTCAAAATATATTATTCATGGTTTTACAGATATTAAATTTTATTTGTTGAAAATTATGAAACAATTTAATTTGTCTGACAAGCTTTAACCAGACATAATATAATGGTAAAATTATTTATTTATGCGTCGCAATTGACCACGCGTTGCGATTGCCCACGTTGCTCAATGTACAATTATCATTAGATCCTTATAAAAAAAATGTATGCATGTATGGGAATATATCACATGTATGGCATTCGATTCTTGTTTATCTGTCATTATTCACGTTTTTTATTTTGTCAATAACTACTTAGAGGATAATGATATTTATTATGATCATTACACTCATATTATACCGTCTCTATACCATATGTCTCTCCTCATGTATTTGAAAATTCTCATCATGTGCCTGTATGAATATATACGACAGATTTATTAAATAAAAAATAATTTAATAATATTAAATAATTGTATCAGGAAAATGAATTCGGTGTGAACCTCCTCACCTTCAGTATCGAAGTTTTACTGCTGAAATTGGACTCGATACTAGAGTATGTGTTTTCAGGAAAATAAATAGTTTCAAGAATAATTAGAATAATCAAAAATCTAAACTGATATGAACAAATTGATTCCTTTTAAAATATAGCAATTAACTTTTACGATGACGTTACCTACTTGTAAGTAAAAAAAAGTACAAGTTATATTTGAATGCTTGCATGTTGCAAGAGAGTTACAAATGGTACGTAAATTGTTTTTCACAACACTATATGTTTTAGTATGATTATATTACGCAACACACACAAACACACCTTACCTGCAATGTATGATTATTAATAACTTTTTTAAAAACTAAATTATTTATATTATTGTATATCATTAATCAGGACAAAAAAATATATCAATATTTTATTTTCGTTTTAATCAATTTTAAAATTTTTCAACTTGTAAAAAATTTAATTTCTAGTCTCTATACTTTTTGCCTCAAAAAATATTATTTGGTAATTAAAAGACTAATATTTAAGTTTCTTAATTAAACATTTATTACTTTTATATTATTTTAAATTAATACATTTGTAATATTTCTTACATTATTAATCACTATCAATATAAATGATTAAAATAAAAGATGAAGACCGTATTATCTGCGACGACACACGAATCTATGTATAAGTCCATTACTAAAATGAGCTAAGAAACATTATAAGCTATAGCTAATTGTAAAAACGTGTGAACGTACCGAATGTGTCTTTTCTTCATCCCCCATCTTAATGACAACCTGTTATTATGAATATTTTTTACTACTTTACGTGATGTTTGGCGATAAAATGTTGAACATTCAAAACAAGAGGATACAGAATATTTAAAATACTTTGTCACAAGTTGATCGCTCGATACTTCCAAGAAGTGGCATAAAGAGCGTGCGCGCGAAACTTTTGCTGAATAGCAGATAAATGCTGTTTTCTGGAAAAGAAACAGATGTCAGTCTTTATATAATATTCGACATGGACAGTTCGAAATATACCGCATATCAAGGTGCTTGTTCTTGTAACTGACTTTACAACTGACTGTTGTAATTGAAAAAGAGAGTAACTTTATAAAAATGATTTCTATTTATTATACGAGATGGTGGTGATATTTAATGTCAACATTTTATCTTGTCGAATAGAAATATTGTATTATTCTTTTAATATTATGATAATTATTAACATATTTAAATATTATAATAAACATTAGCCATTTATCATTACAGATATTTGAAACAAAAGATTTTATTGTTCTCTGTTTATTACTTTCTCAATTATTTTTAGATTTGAATAGTTAATTTAATATATATAATTAATAAAACGATAGGTTTTTAAAGTTAATATGTTTTAAGAACCTATTGTTTTATTTTATGCATTCTACTATACACACATAAACATAATATTTTGTACGTTTGCATTAATAGTTAGCACACGTGATTAAAATTCTAAGAATACTTTTTGTGAGCTATGATTTACTGAAGTTTCTACAGGTAGATTTCGAATGGGCGGTGAAACTGAATCGTATCACTTTAGATTTTATTGGGCTTTGGCCTATAACCGCGCAAAATCCTCTACAGAAGTTAATGTGCAATTTTCGGGTGTTCATCGTTTTCGTGGCTATAGCTTGTGGCGTTCTGATTCCTTCTATACATTCATTAATAAGAATTTATGGTGATATCATATTAATGCTAGACAACTTACAATTTTCTTTACCGGCTGTAAGCTGTTTGATAAGAATTGGGGTTTTTTGGTGGAAGAAAGAAGGTAGACAATTTTTTGTTATAACTTTTAACTACAAATATCATAAACATAAGCGGTATAGCAAACTTATAATAAAATTGTAACAAATTTTAACTCAAAAAATTGTTTATACATTGTGTTTAGATTATTTAGATTTTTATATCAGTGAAATTACTTTTTAAATATATGCATACACTTATACACATATACGTATATAACTGAATTAATTTATTTTTATAAATAATTTAATTAACATTAGAGAACGCGTTTAAATTACAAATTTATAAATACTTTAAACGAAAATTTTACATTACATAATTTTGTTTCCGATACTTAATAGTTTATTTTTTATCTTTTCTTTTACTACCAACTTTTCTTCCAAAACTATAATAATATATAATCTCTGCTAGCTCTGTACGTGAAAGAGATGTATTATTTGGTCACAAAATTACAAAAAATAAGATATGTATGTCTTTCGCACATTGCCGCATAATATACATATATATAATAAAATGTTTAGCAAACGCAATAAGATAGAATTGAAAAGAATTGTATATACATATATATATATATATATATATATATACATATATGTATGTACATATACATATATACATATACAATTCTTTTCGATTCTATCTTATTGCGCTTACTAAACATTTTATTATTTACTATCAAATTTGTTATAGTTTCTGTTCCAATATTGGTAAATGTGCATTAAAATATACAATATTAACACTTTTGAAGCTATTATACCAATCATAGACATGATTGCGGAGGATTGGGTAAAACCAAAAAATACGCAAGAGAGAAATATAATGATCAGAAGAGCGCAGAGTGCACGCATAATTATTACGTGCGCATATTGCATTATGGTAGTAACATGCATTTTTGTTATTATTCTACCTGCCTTTGGAATATCAATGAGAGAAACGACCAACATTACTGATCCAGGCAGACCAATGCCTCTACAAAGTCATTACATTTACGATGTAACAAAACGACCGTATTACGAACTGACGTTTATCAGTCAATCTATTTATATTATTCTTGCCATGATGTCCTATAGTGGTATTGATAATTTTCTCGGACTGTTAGCTTTTCATATATCCGGCCAACTGGATATTCTCAAAGAACGTTTGATACACTCGGATGAATACATTAACTCTTATGACATATTAAAGAAATGCATGGCAGAACACATTCGTTTACTTAGGTTTGATATTTATTGAAAATATTTGTATATACAGAAATAATTTGCACATGTACAATTGTACAGTGATTTTCAAGTTATATTTTATTTTAATACATAGAATATCTTTCGTAGAGCCATTGCCATTATTGAAGATGCGTATAATATAATACTTCTCTCATTATTTGTATACTTTGGAATACACTTCTCTTTCTACGGTTTCCGCATAATTAATGTAAGTATGCAAATGTTTAAAAATAAAAATGTGTTTATTAATTAATTTTGCAAATATAAATTTTAAAAATTATTAACGCAAATAATATCTGAAAACAATACTTATTAAATATATAATTATTACTATTTTAAAATATTTTGTTATAAACATCTAAAATAAATCTTATTTATAAAAAATCGTATTTCTTACGCAACTTATATTATAAATTAATTAGCTATTTGACGAAGAAAATGACTTGTCTGTCACTCAGTTGGCATACTTTATATCCATATTGCTTAATTTATTTGGACATATGGGTCTATATTGTGCTGTCGGTGAGTTTATAGTGATCCAAGTAAGTTGTATTTTCTTTTCTATTATAAAAGTTGTATAAAGTTATAAATCACGTACTTGGCCTTTATATATTTGTATATATACATATAATATTGTATGCATTAATAATAATATTTTTAAAAAATTGCAAATAATACAGTTTAATATCTTTGCTATGTGCACAACATTATAAGTATCAAAAATAAATATTGATAATAATGTAGTTTGTATTAAATTTAACGTTGTGAAAATTTAATATAAGCTTTTAGAAAATAAAAATTAGTTATAGTTTATTGTATTCATTATTTATACACATACATTAGTTTACAATTTAAATAAGAACGAAAATTGATTTATAATTAATGATTAAATTTATTTTATTATATGAATTAACGTATATATGCAATTTTTATCTAAAAGTATTTTTAACTTTTTAGTGTAATGAAATATATTATGCGGCCTACAGTACTAAATGGTATTCCGCGGATCCAAAAATTGCACGAGATTTATTGTTTTTGCTTACAAGTAGAGATGCGCACGAGACGAGATAAATCTCGATCTTGTCTCGATCTCGTCTCGAAATCGAGACGAGATTCGAGATCGGGATTATTTATAATATTCGAGATCAATATCGAGATTCACCACATCAAGATCAAGATTATTGAAAATTCTCGTCAAGATCTCATTGAGATCTCGACAAAATATTTTA
>NW_012026812.1:5089951-5090735 GCF_000956235.1 Wasmannia auropunctata
GTTCCTTTCTTATTTCCCCGCGGCGTTCCGGTGCGCGTGCGCGAACGCGAGTGCGGAAGCGCGAACGTTACGCGACCGAGTGCGTGATCGCGAGATTCACCGCCCCGGGCGTAACAGTATATATAATTCAGATTAATTTTTAGAAAGAAGCTTTTTCAGAGAGCCTGAATTTTATAAACTTTTAGAAAATGTTAGACTAGAACTACAATGGGAAAGATCATTCAATAACATTATGACTTTATTCTTTGTGATTTTGATAAATTCAATTTTTACACTTCCATTTCGCTACGTTTCTTTAAATTATTATTATTATAGAAATTATCATCCGATATACACTATAGTATTGTACGTTGCATTTACTTATTTGTTTAATTTCAGGTACTTTATACTGTCTAGTCTTTGAATATCTTTATTTTTTTTTTGCTTAATTTTATGTGATGAAGATGGCAATGATTTAATATGTAAAATATATAATATTTAATGTTTATATATATGAAGGAGATTATAAATACTAAAACAATATATCACACAAAAGGAGAAAGAAATAAATTATAAAACACACTTCTCAACAAAATTAAAGCATCACTTACTCTACCCTCCAAAAATAGGCAAAATTCAAGAGAATGTAACTTCGTCAAAAATGATCGTATCGAGATGTTCAAAAAAGCATTTTACAGCTTGAAATCTCTACTTTCCAAATCGGTACTTGAGAAAACGATCCTACTGATCTTTCATGGAATTACACGGATAGAAAGGGAGAACCGACGAATCTCAAAATTTTTAC
>NW_012026812.1:5090785-5091112 GCF_000956235.1 Wasmannia auropunctata
TATTATTGTACAGCTATTTCATTTTTTATTTTAATTCTAATGATTGTTATTTAGTTACTATTTCTATTATCTGTAGCATTCTATTATCTCTATTATTTTTTATGTATTGTTCTATTATTAGTTGTAGTATTATTTTAGTTGTAATTATTTGTATTTAAATGCTTTTTGTATAATGTAGTGCAATTTGGATTGTATGGTTGTATAGCGCTTGAGAGGACGATGTTTCTAGAGCGCTCAATAAATAACGATCTATCTATCTATCTATCTATCTCTCGGCCGCGATTCGCCGCGGGGGGGGGGGTGGGAATTGAGGTCGCGGCTGTACCG
>NW_012026812.1:5091162-5091521 GCF_000956235.1 Wasmannia auropunctata
CACTCTCTCTCCCCTCTCTCTCTCTCTCTCTCTCTCTCTCTCTCTCTCTCTCTCTCTCTCTCCCTTCTTTCCTTCTATCACTATTTCATTTCTTTAAGGGCCCTGCCTAGTCAGCCACGATTTCCGCGTTGACGGTGGCGGTAAATATACCGATGAAGGGAGGCTGCTCCAATGACCTTACCCTTTATATATGTTGTCAAGGTCATGACCCCAAGTGACCTTCAGGTGGTTTTAGCCGTCGCTCGTTATTCGTTAAAAAGTTATTAACAAAATATATGTGAAAATATGTGTGGACGGAATAGGCATAAATATAACTATAATAATTAAAAAGTTATAAAAACTAAAGGACTTCGCCCCCC
>NW_012026812.1:5091571-5092858 GCF_000956235.1 Wasmannia auropunctata
TGTTATTAAGCGACAAACATGTATATGTAAATTACTATGCTTGCCGTGTCTCTGATTATGTAAAAGTCCTACAATGCTTTAAATGTCTGGCATTTGAACATTTCGCCAAAAACTGCAAGTCTGCACCTCTCTGCGGCCACTGCGCTAAGCCGCATGAGACAAAGGAATGTACGAGGAGGAAGGAATCGCCGGTGTGTTGAAATTGTAGAAGATGGACATCGCAAGTTGCGCCGCAGCACTCTGCATTGGATGGTAAATCGTGCCCTATTTTGCGTAAGAGAATCATTGATAGAATCAACAGTATTAATTATGGCTAGTGCACCGATGAATACTGCGAATATCTGCCATGTAAATGCTCAGTCTTTGCTGGCGCATTTTGATGAATTTCGGACTTTTTTCGAGGATTCAAGATTTCATATCATCTGTGTGTCTGAGACGTGGCTCAGGCCCTCCATCCCTGACCAGATGATATCTCTACGGGGAGATCACATTTTGCGACAGGATCGCGTGGGCAAGATCGGCGGGGGAGTAGCTATCTATTTGCAAGATCAACTCAGAGGTAGGATACTTGAACACTCTGACAATTTGTATTGTCGCAAGCCGGAATTTTTGATGGCAGAGGTCTCCACGGATCTGTGTTCCAGGTTCCTCCTTACTGTTGTTTATCGGCCTCCACACTGTGGCTACCTATCAGATATTCTTAATATCATTGCTGATAGATTTGTGCTATATAAGCACACTCTCGTCTTGGATGATTTCAATGCGGATCTTGATTCTTGTTCGTATGATTCCGAACTTATTAAGTCTTTTGCCAACTCTGTAGACTTCTATTTGGTACCCTATGCGCCAACGCACCACACGCGCTCGTCTGCCACTCGTCTTGATTTGTGCATGATTGATGACGTGGACAAATTAACTTACTATGGTCAACAGGATGTCGGTTTTCTTTCCTCACATAATTTGATCTACGTGGAATACAGACTCGGTATGGGGAGTCTGCAGAAGCGGAGCATTTGGGTGAGAGATTTTAGATCCTTCGACTCTGACCGCTTCCTGAGTAAGCTCGATTCCTGTGATTGGAACGCATTGTATGAGATCGACAATGTTGATAGAAAGTTGGGTATACTGAATGATTATCTTCTGGGATGTTTTGACAAGCATGCACCACACCGCAAGATTAGACCCAGGCATCTCCCAGCTCCATGGCTGTCTGACGTCATCAGGAATAAAATGGCTGAAAGGGATAGAGCGAGAAGAAGATGGAGAAGATACAGGACTGACATCAAT
>NW_012026812.1:5092908-5093811 GCF_000956235.1 Wasmannia auropunctata
TCTCGAAGTAGGCAACCTGATATAACCGGTAAATAAAGCTATGCAGTTCGGCCTTGCTCTTGGTGGTGTCGCTAATTGCCAAACTATTTAGCATACTCATGAGTACGATGTGCATGAGGAAAACGAATATCACGAACACAACTCTGCTCCACACGGAGTCGTGCTTCGTGAATGGAACATTGAACTCGCCGGTGAGCATGATAATAGTTTTGACTATCGAGAAGACGGAATTGGAAAAATTGTTATCCTTGTTGTCCTTGAAAAGTTTATGGAAGATAAAAGCAAATGCGCCGATGAGGAATACAAATGGAAGGAGTAAACGTACAAAATTAAAGGAGATTATTTGGAAACTTATTATAGAAATGTTGTGATATTGAGTGATACATGATAACCATGGACAATTACGGCTAATCAGGATCATGAATTCCCAGGTGGATAATAGGGTTACTATAATACCGATCTCAAATCCCGCGCCAAGTAGCAAGGCGATGGTCAATACGATTAGCAAGATTCTGGAAACCTTCCAATCTTTCACGTATAGATCAAAACAGCAAACGAGTTTGAGGAATTCTCGCAAGATATAAATTACCAAAAATATTAAAATGGATATCCATAACCATATGTAATCGGAATCTTCTATAACATTTCTACTCTCATTATCTAGCTTTACTGTATTTTCATGAGGCTTTAGGTTAAAAAAAAATTTTCTAAAAGAAACTACGCTATTATTCCCAATATCATTAACAAAATGCGTACCAGTTTGTCTCGGAGAACTATCATTTATTGCCATACGATAAATGTAAAAATTTAGCAAGACATAAAAGGAAGTGTTAATAAAAAAATTAAAAATTAAAAAGTTTTGTATACTATGCCATTTAAGGTAAAGAAAAGATGAGAGCAGCG
>NW_012026812.1:5093861-5096353 GCF_000956235.1 Wasmannia auropunctata
TGTGCTCTTCCGATCTTATATCATAAATTGGTTTAATTTAATAAAATAGTGAAGTACCTAAATACTTTAGAAGTATTTTATGTTATTTATTATATGAGTCCAATAATACCGCAAGATTTTAAGGCTTGTCCCTATTAGTGGCCCTATTAGCTCTCCTGTTTTCACTGTCAGGCGGCTAACTCGGCTAACCCAAAATCTAATAAGGACACACCAATAAGGGACACACAAATACGGACAGGTACAGTAATAGAAGGCACATAAATGTAGACAGGCACATAAATTGGGAGGCTATTAATATGGCCATCGCACCGTGGAGGGGCACACTAATTGGAACAAAACATTGTTTTTATTTTTATTAAAATATATTAAAATATTAATATTTTTTACATAAACAAATTTTATAAAAAAAAGAAATATTTGAAAAATCGATATTAATTTTAAACAGACAAATTGAAAGCTTCAGTATTTAGTAATTAATTCAGTAATGAACGAATTTTCTTAAAGGCACACTAATAAGAGACAGAGACATCCTATATAAAAATCAAAATAGAAAAACGATGCTTCCAATAAAATAGTATAAAAATACATGAATTATAAGAGAACATATTTTTGTGTAATAGTCTGCGTGTATTATGACTTCGATTTATTTCTGTTCGATGTTTTTTCTTTTTTTAGTTTATGATGTTATAACGCATTGAATATTACAATAAAATGTGTAATTAAAATAAACCTTTAAATAATTTTTATTGCATTTATTAATTCTTATCAAAACTGTTTTAGGGAACTATCTCACAAGAATTCAGACAAAATGCTATCATGCTATGTCTTTTATTTTATCCTATGCAGTTGTTTATTTATGAGAAATAAGAATCTTGCTGCGTCTATCTGGTGACTCGCAAATGAATGAATTTAGTGAAAAGTTATATAGTTTATAGTTTAAAAAGTACAAAATAAATAAGGTTAATAAAAGCCAAAGCAGTTTTTGGTGCTCAAAAAAATATATTTACAAATATTAGTAAGGGAAGGGGAGAAGGCAAATAGTGACGGATTCTTTCCTCTCTCTCCTACAAGCTAATTTCAATTTTACAAGATATGATTTTTCACTAAAAGAGTACTTTCCACTTTCAAATATACAAAAAACTTAATTAGAGTTTCCATAAATCATGTATACGGGCTAGATTTTCATAAAAACTGAAACCTAGATTTGTCATTATTTGCTCCATTCTATGGGTAAATAGTGACACCCTATGGAACAATTACAAAATACATAATTCTTAACTCTTAATTAATTTTTTTTTTTTTTGAAATTTTGATTAAATAAGTTAATTAATATTAATTTCTATACTCTACCATATGTAAATTTTTATTTATTAATAAATAATAGTAGTAATATTATTTGCTAGCATTTCTGATTGAAAATCACATTTATTATGGATCTTGCCTTGTAACTAATCTCACATTAACCCAAATAAATTAGAAAAATCATATTTCAATATTAAAAAAGCTTTTTGATTTGTCATTATTTACCCAACTAAAAATTGTCATTATTTGCCCCAGAGTCTTTTTCCTTTAAAACTTTATTGAGAGAAATAAAATTAATATACAAGCATAGGAATTATATTAAAATAGAGGAAAAAGATACCGAATGACATAGAATAGGTTAGTTCTCATTCAATGATTTAGCAATTAAGAAAAATAATTTCAAATATCCAAAAAAGATCCAGATTTTACCTTATTTCACAAATGCAATATTTTAAACTTTTCTGCTAGTTATATTTGGCTTTTGAGTTTTATGACTTTTTTAGAAGATGATTAGATGCTTGAGAACTGCAGTCTTTCTATTAACGAGCAGTGGTAAAATAGACGCGGGAAAGAGAAGAAATTTAAAGTGACACTATTTGCCCTCTTCCCTTACATTAAAAACGAACGTTTCAACTCTCTTTGGAGTCATCCTCGCGTATGTGTATAAGGAAATTTGATTACGGTAATTGACCCTTGTTTCTGACATGTGTGAATCACTATAACAGTTTCCAATTCGGCAGTGGAATCCTTAAGAATTGCAGAAAAAGCAAATCCAGATATGAATTGCTTCTTTTACAAGGATTAATGTATTTATTCAGATATATAATCGTATAGATATTAAATAAAGAATAATTATAGGAGCGATAATTGACCTAACGTAGAACGATGATCTTCTGCCAGATGAAACTTTAGCGGAAGGAATGGTAATGTAAATAGGCATAATAATGTAAGAATTTAATGAGATTAGAAAGTATGTGATGCCACTGAAACGTTTTTGATTGATTATTGTTTGATTTTTAGCCGGGCAGAGAGAAGGGATTACAGAGGAGCAGACACTTTATAGCAATGCTCGATTACTTGTGAGAATTACTTATTACAAGAACGAAATATTTATTGTACGAAAGACAATATACATAAAGAAAAGAAACTTGAACTGTAAAAAGAACTTGTGCGTGTGTGCACTGAGACGG
>NW_012026812.1:5096403-5097062 GCF_000956235.1 Wasmannia auropunctata
AACTTCGGCTCGCTCGTGGAGACGAGCGAGAAATCGTCGATCGGTCGCGGTCGCTACGACGACGGCGGCGGCGGCGACAACACGTCGAGAGACGCGAGAGTGAGCGTTGGCGCAAAACACCAGGGGGGAGGCACAATCGAGTGTGCCCGGCCGGATACGCGACGAGTACACGACAAACGCGCCGTGTCGGTCCCAAGGATGTCTCTCGCGATCGCGAGAGAATCGCTTTCGTGGACTCGGACACGCGCTGTCGGATCGCGCGATCCACACACCAGGGCTCCTCGCGGAGATCGCGACGGCTCCGAGAGACAGAACCCGCGAGACAGAGAAGAGATATCTCCGAGGCTGGAGCCCGCGCGGCAGGCGGCTCCATTTTTGCACGCACGCGCACCTCTCTCGAGGCGCCCATCGAGAGTACGGCGGGGCGCCTACGTAGGGCGGCGGCGCGGAGCGGCGCGACGTGACTCTCGCGGTCCCGTCGTCGCGCTCTTCTCTCCTCGGGCGAACGTATCTTATCTCTCCACTTGTACTTGGGGCGCTCTTGGTCTCCGGGCGGCGGCGGCGCGACACCTTCGTCGCGCGCGCGCCCGCGCAGATCTCGTTGACGCCTCGGTCAACAACCCTCCTTCTCCTCTCCTCTCGTTTGTGTCATTTCGGAC
>NW_012026812.1:5097112-5098013 GCF_000956235.1 Wasmannia auropunctata
CGGATATGTATTTATTAATATCGAGTAGTCATGGATCATCCCGAAGTGTCTGCAGTTCTCAATCACAGAAGTCAAGCAGCGTTGACGGCAGTCGTGGCTTAGGATGGGTGACCGTTAGTTGAAAAAAATGCGATTAAAACCGATTAAAAAAAAGTAATTTATTTCGATTGAGATTTGTGTCCTAAAATAATATGCGTGCATTGAAATGTTGTATTAAACCTTACATTCGTCATAAATTCGAGTTTGGTTTCGAAAATTTTTTCTTGTTATTGGTTCGATTAATTCTATATTACATTTAGAATAATAAAATATATATGAAAGGGTATAGCGGGTTAAGGAGGTGATTTCGGGCCCCGCGCGTAATCGATCGTCATAGTGGGCAAAACATCCACCTAGATAAAAGAAAATTTTGTGCCAAGTTTCATTTCAAAAGACCCACACAATTTCGAAATATCATTAAAAATGTGAATTTTTTTGATATTTTTTTTCTCCGCCAATTTGAATTTAATTTTTATAAAAAAATTCATAATTACAAAGGTTATCCATATACATAAGTTTGAATTTTGTTGTCGTTCTGTGCTGAAAATTCTGTTTTTAAAAAATTCAAAATATTTTAATTCGCATTTTCTCTAGATCTAAAAAATTGGTCACTTTTAAAAAAATTCAGTAGATAAGTCTTATGCCATATTATATTCAATATTTTTTACAGATTTTTTATTTGGTGGAACGTGGCGAAAAAAATAAAAATACGGTTTTTTCCTTTATTTTTCGGTCCTTAAATGTATTCGGTTGACATATATTAAATAGTTTCTAAATATAATTACTTATCTCCGACCTTATATCTGCAAACAATAGTATAAACTTTAATGTTATAGAGTTCGCGTAGACTGAGTCGACAAGG
>NW_012026812.1:5098063-5104584 GCF_000956235.1 Wasmannia auropunctata
TCTTCCGATCTTTACGAAAATTTTTTACTTCTTTGCGTGATGTTTAATACTGAAACGCTGGAAATTCAAAACATGAGGATACAGAATATTTAAAATACTTTGTCGCAAGTTGATCGCTCGATACTTTCAAGAATAATGGCATAAATAGTATGCGCTCGTTCTGCTACAACTTCTGCTAAATAGCACTTAACGTTGTTTTCTGAAAAAAAATAGATGCCAGTCTTTAGATAATATTCGACATGGACAGTTCAAAATTGGACGCATACCAAGGTGCTTATTTTTGTGATATTGTAACTGACGAAAAGAGTAATTTTGAAAAACATAATTAATTACGATATAGTGATATTTAATTTAAACATATTATTAAGACGTACTTATTATCTTGTCACTGTTAATAGAAATGTTCCATTATGTTCTTTCAATGCTGTGCTGATTATTACCATATTTAAATATTGTAATAAACATTAGCCATTTATTAATATTGGTATTTAAAACGAAAGATTATTTATTATTTACTAGTATTTAAATAATTTTTGAACTTATATAATTAAAAAATAGTATCTTCGAACGTTTTATCTTATGTGAATATCTTATCTTTCGTGAACTATGACTTATTAAAGTTTCTACAGATAGATTTCGAATGGGCGGTGAAATTGAATCGTATCACTTTAAATTTTATTGGTCTTTGGCCTAAAACTGCACAAAATCCTCGACAGAAGTTAATGTGCAATTTTCGAGTGCTTGTTGTTTTCATGGGAATAGCGTGCGGTATTTTGATTCCTTCTATACATTCGTTAATAAGAATTTATGGAGACATCATACTAATGCTAGACAATTTACAACTTTCCCTACCGGCTCTGAGCTGTGTAATAAGAATCATGGTTTTTTGGTGGAAGAAAGAAGGTAGACAACTTTCTGCTATCACTCTGAAGTACAAAATGTGCTAAATATAAGCGATATATATTGTAAATTTATAATAAAATTGTGACAAATTCTAAATTAAAAGATTGTTTTCGTTTTTAAAATTATTTAAATTTTTATATCAGTAAATTTATTATTATGCGCACATTTATACACACAAATACACCTATAAAATGAGTTGATTTAATTCTATAAATAATTTATGTGTTAATAAGAAAGTAATTTAAATTACAAGTTTATAATTACTCTAAACGAAAATTTCACATTACGAAATTTTACATTCGGTATTAATTTATGTCTTTATTTTTTGTTTTTTATCTTTTTATGTTTTGTTTTCAACATCATTTTTCTTAAAAATCTAGTAAAATATAATTGTTTTTTCTTTAACTCTATCTTATGAACCTATTAAATTTCTTTATATTGCTTACGATTTGAGTTTGATATAGTTTCTATTCCAATAATATTGTTAAATGTGCATTAAAGTATACAATATTAAAACTTTTGAAGCTATCATCCCAATTATGGATATGATTGCGGAGGATTGGATAAAACCGAAAAATACGCAGGAGAAAAATGTGATGATGAAAAGAGCGCAGAGTGCACGCATAATTATTACATGCTCATATTGCATCATGGGAGTGGCATGCTTTTTTGCTTTCGTCCTACCTTGCTTTGGAATATCGATGAGAGACACAAACAACATTACTGATCCAGGCGGACCAATGCCTCTACAAACTTATTACATTTACGATGTAACAAAACGACCGCAGTACGAACTGACGTTTATTAGCCAATGTATTTATATTATTTTCGCCGCGATGTCTTATACTGGAATTGATAATTTTCTCGGATTGTTGGTTTTCCATGTGTCTGGCCAATTGGACATTCTCAAGAATCGTTTGATACATTTGGATAAATGCATAAATTCTCATGACATGTTGAAAACATGCGTGGCACAGCACATTCGTTTACTCAGGTTTGATATTTGTGGAAAATTTATATATTTATATAAATATAAATAATTTGCATGACATGTATAATTGATTTTCATGTTGTATTTAATACATAGAATATCTTTCGTAGGGCCATTGCCATTATTGAAGATGCGTATAATATAATACTTCTCACATTATTTGTATACTTCGCAATACATTTTGCTTTTTATGGCTTTCGCATTATTAACGTAAGTAATGGAAATGTTTAAAAATAAAAATTTATTATAATTAATGTTTAACGCAAATATAAATTTGTAAAGTTATTAACGCAAACAATATTTTTAAGATATGCTATTATTATATCTATAAGATATTCTATCATATGTATATAAACATATATAATAAATAATAGTAATAAATAATCACATTTCTTACGTATTTTAATTAATTAGTTATTTGACGAAGGAGGTGATTTATCACTGACTCACTTGATATATTTTGTATCAACGTTTTTCAATTTATTTGGGCATATGTGTCTATATTGCGCTCTCGGCGAATTTTTAATGACTCAAGTAAGTTGTATTTTTTGAAATGTAGTTTAAATTTTTTTATAAATTCTAGATCGCATATCTAGCTTTATAATATATTATGAGTTCTAAGAGAGTTTTAAGAAAGATATTATATTGTTAATATACATAATATATTTTAATATTTTTCATATATGCAATTTATTACATTTATTATTTACACAAATATATTAGTTTATATTTTAAATGTAACATAAATTGTGAAAACATAAATTGATTTATTAGCAACGGTAAAATTATTTTATTATGAAACAATGTGCATACAATTTTTATTTCTTTTATATAAATAGAAAATTTTTTTATATTTTTTAGTGCAATGAAATATATAATGCGGCTTACAATAATAAATGGTATTCCGCGGATCCAAAAATTGCACGAACCTTGTTGTTTTTGCTCATAAGAGGCGTCAAACCGATTTATCTTACTGCTGGAAAAATGTTCCCCATGACTATGACTACATTTTGTGGTGTAAGATATTTTTATGTTTAATTATAATTAATGAGTCAAAAGCATTTAAATGACATTGTAATGTTTGTATTTTTTACGATAATTTACATTTTAATTATTAAAATATTCATAAATATCTTCTTTTTACTATGTATATTTTATGCATATCTTGCATGTATCTAATTTTATGTATACATTATATATGTGAATCTTAAATTTAAATCTCCATATTATTAATTATTACTAAAATATTTTTTTCAGTTAATAAAAACATCAATGGGATATGTATCTGTTTTGCATACAACGAGAAGTTATTAAAAAATTGAGATAAATCTAAATTGCTCCTTATAATTTGTTGTTTTATAGTATAGCGATAGTACATCTAAAATTGTGTAAATATTAAAATGTTATTGCCAAATAAATTATAAATTTTGTTGCACGATTTGATGGAAATATGTCGAAAATTCTTAGATAATTAAAAGCAAAGCAATCTAAAATAAAGTTTAAATAATTTAAAGGAAATATAATATAAAGTTTAATTTTAGATCGCAAGACAAGAAGAGGCATATTTTTCACGAGTTAAATCTAATTATATGTATATTGTATTAACTGTTTGATGTATACGTATGAGTTATACGTATGTGGAAATATAATATAAGTACATACATAAAATACACTGATTTACCTGTTGTTATTTAATGCCAATATAAAACATGATTTAGGAGAGAAAAGAAGAAATATTTTAAATAATGGATTTATATTCTATTGCAGACAATTTCAGGTTTCATAATTTCAAATTTTTGACAACTATGTCACAAATATACAAGAAGATTTACTTTAATTTTAACAGTCAAATATTGTAAAAGAAATTAGCTATTTTACGCAAGAATGTTTTAAAATAAAATGTAGAATATCTCGTAAACTATTATATTTTTGATAATTCTAATTTAATAATTTTTAATGCTTCTAGAGCAACTAGAAGAATTATATTTAAAAAATCATGTTATTTCATGATGATAATTTGCATGTTAAAATCCTTAAAAATTTGATTTTTGTCGAAAAGTGATATTTTCATTTATTTGTCTTCCTTTACACAATGTATCTTTTGTTTGTAAAATATTTTTTATTATTAGACGCGTACTTTTTTTCAGAAATAATATCTTGTAACACATTACATTACACCAATGTACATATGTCAAAAATTAAAAAATTTTGCAAATTTATCTACTACAAGAGACGAAAACTATAGATATACACTATAGGATTCTATCGGAGTGCATTCCGTTTTATGATGCTCATGTTGTATTATTTTATTTTTGTTCTTCATTAAACGTTAAATAAGGAAAAAATGAAAATGCATTAATATCATGCTTTTCACGCACGATATGAAACGCATTTTATGTGATCATTACTAACGTAAGTATAGTAATGTAAGCTATAGCTGATTGTAAAAACGTGTGAATATAACAGATGTGTATTTTTTTTTACCAATGTGATAACAACCAGTTATTACGAAAATTTTTTACTTCTTTGCGTGATGACGCTGAAATGCTGGAAACTCGAAACAAGGAGATACAGAATATTTAAAATACTTTCTCGTAAGTTGATCGCTCGATACTTTCAAGAACAATGGCATAAACAGCATGCGCGCGGAACTTCTGCTGAATAGCAAATAACAACATTTTTTTGAAAAAGAAATAGATATCAGTCTTTAGATAACATTCGATATGGACAGTTCAAAATATGACACATACCAAGGTGCTTAGTTTTATGATTGTTGTAATTGAGAAAGAGGATAACATTATGAAAAGTGTGTTTACGATCTGCGATGATAGTAATAATAAAGACGTACTATCTTGTCATCGTTATTAGAAATATTGCATCATGTTCTATTAATACTATGCTGATTATTATTATATATCAGTATTTAAATATTATCATAAACATTAGCCATTTATTATCATCGTCATTTAAAACGAAAGATTTTCTTATATGTTATTTGTTAGTATTTAAACAATCTCTAAATTAATATAATTCACTAGAAATTAGTTCCTTCGAACATTTTATTTTTTATGCATTCTAAAAACATATTTTGTACGTTTCATATATTACTTGTTAGTTCATATGTATATTAAAAATTTTATGATACTTTTGTGAGCTAAGACTTACTAAAGTTTCTACAGGTAGATTTCGAATGGGCAGTGAAATTGAATCGTATCACTTTAAATTTTATTGGTCTTTGGCCTAAAACTGCGGAAAACCCTCGACAGAAATTAATGTGCAATTTCCGAGTATTTGTTGTTGTCGTGGCAATAGCGTGTGGCATACTGATTCCTTCTATACATTCATTAATAAGAATTTATGGAGACATCATACTAATGTTAGACAATTTGCAACTTTCTCTACCAGCTCTAGGCTGTTTGATAAGAGTCGTGGTTTTTTGGTGGAAGAAAGAAGGTAAAAAATTTTCTATAAAACTCTGAACTATAAAATATGCTAAACGTAAGCGGTACATATTGTAAACTTATAATAAAGTAAACTTATAATAAAATTGTGACAAATTTTAATTTAAAAAGATCGTTTGTATGTCTTTAGATTACTTATTATACATTTCTGTATCAATGAAATTATATTTTAAGCACATATACATCCATCTATACATTGAATTGATTTATTTCTATAAGTAATTTATGCTAATACAAAACGCGTTTAAACTACAAGTTAATATGTAATTATTTTTAAACAAAAATTTTATATTACATAATTTCTTTATCGGTACTTATTTATGTCTCTCTTTTTTTTTCTTCTTTTATCTTGTCAACTTTTATATCACTTGTCATACAAATATAAAAAAAGATAATTATTTTCTCTTTAATTGTATTTGATTTATGACTTGAATTTTCTTACATAATTTCTTTATCGGTACTTATTTATGTCCCTCTTTTTTTTTCTTCTTTTATCTTGTCAACTTTTATATCACTTGTCATACAAATATGAAAAAAGATAATTATTTTCTCTTTAATTGTATTTGATTTATGACTTGAATTTTCTTACAATTTGAATTTGATACCGTTTTTATTCCAACATTGTATATTAAAATGTATAATAATTACACTTTTGAAGCTATCATACCAATCATGGACATGATTGCGGAGGATTGGGTCAAATTGAAAAATCCGCAAGAAAGAAATATAATGATCAAAAGGGCGCAAAGTGCACGCATAATTATTACGTGTTCATATTGCATCATGGGAGTAGCATGCTTTTTTGCTATCATTTTACCATGCTTTGGAATATCTATGAGAGACACGACCAACATTACTGATCCAGGCGGACCATTGCCTCTACAAACTTATTATATTTACGATGTAACAAAACGACCGCAATACGAACTGACGTTTATTAGTCAATCTATTTATATTATTCTCGCCATGATGTCCTATAGTGGTATTGATAATTTTCTCGGATTGTTAGTTTTCCATATATGCGGCCAACTGGACATTCTCAAAGAACGTTTGATACATATGGATGAATACATCAATTCTTACGACATGTTAAAAACATGTATGGCTCGTCACATTTGTTTACTCAGGTTTGATATTAAAAAATAGTATTTATATACATATATATA
>NW_012026812.1:5104634-5105216 GCF_000956235.1 Wasmannia auropunctata
ACAATTGGATTAGAAGAACGACACACCGCCGAAAATATAGCTCTGGGTTTAGAAATGATATTTTCTGATTGGGACGTAGAACATCAAATTTTTACATTGGTTCACGACAATGCAGCTAATATGATAAACGCGGGAGCAATTTTACAAAATACAAAGGAACATGTTGGTTGTGCAGCTCACACTTTATAAGTGGCCGTAAACGATGAATTGTAATAATAGAGGAAATAGAATGTATCATACAAAAAGCAAGAAAAATTGTAGGACACTATAAACATTCCGCGCTGGTCACGTAAGAGCTACATAAGCTCAAATTAAACTTAATTTTCTGGAAGAAGCATTGATTCAAAGTTGTTCCACAAGATGGAATTTAACATATTATATGTGCGAACGGCTATATAAAAATAGAACTTCTATTTTGGCAGTACTTAATAATAATTCCGTGACAAAACCAGTGCAAGCACGAAATTTAGAAATGACTGCAAGCGAATGGTCAATTATAAATGAATTAGTATCACTTTTGAAGCCTTTGCAATGTGCAACCACCATATTTTGCTCCTCATCTGAAGTTACGATATCTTTGGT
>NW_012026812.1:5105266-5105789 GCF_000956235.1 Wasmannia auropunctata
CGTGTGCTCTTCCGATCTTATTAAAGTATAAGTTTCAAGCTTTAAAGTACTTTTTTAATTTTTCGTCTATACGATAATTTTTCACTGATTGTGAGTTGCAACGATTTGAATACTGTCCAATTTTGAGCGTTTTGAAAGTGTCCCTTACTTTTGTTTAGTAGTGTATTTCGGATTCGTCATTTTGAAATGTATACTTCTGACCTCGAATTCATGTTCAGCGACCAAAAAACAACAGTTAACACCAAACTGTATTGAAATTCAAATAATATTATGAATTTTGACACATATATATGTATAAAGAAATGCATAAACTTATTAATTGCAAGATCGAAGGGCAACCTGAAGATATTAATCAATTTTGATGAAATAATTTAATTTTAAAGATCATATATACAGGGTGTCTCGTACTCAATGGTACAGCGCTTGTGGGGAGGTAGTGTGGACCAAACTGAACAAAAAAGTTTTCTACCATTTTGCGATCTTCGCAATAGTTATCGAGATACTAATCATTAAAAACTAAACT
>NW_012026812.1:5108640-5109226 GCF_000956235.1 Wasmannia auropunctata
ATAAATTTTTCAATAAGAAATTATTTTTTATTTTTAATTCGTTAATTTATTATAATTTAAATAAGAAGATTTATAATTTAAACATTATTTATTTAAATTAAATAAATTTAATTTTAGTAAATATATATACTAAAATTAAAAAAATTTTTTTCTCAGTGTATGTATTGATATATTATGATATATAATATTTTTAGATAGGAAATATTTTCATATCTATTTACAATAAGAAACGACATCTTTTTCATATAGTTATCAATACTTTCTTGTTAAAAAATAAGTTTTATAAAAGCTTAAGATATAAAAAGATTTTAATAAGCAGTTTAAAATATTTATGTAGTATTTGTTCGAATGTTCTTTTTTTTCTAAAATAAATTTACATGAACATGAAAATGTTTTTCTTTGCAATGCATTGTTACTCATTAGTTCTTTTATAAATTTTTTAGATGTATAATTTTTAAAAAATCAAATTAATAATTTTGTAAAAAATTGTTATTTTTATTTACTTTGGTTTCTCCGTAAACAATTCGCTTTTATATATCTTACGATATTAAATTTTGCTTTTTTGCCAAATCACAAATTTCTGTCT
>NW_012026812.1:5117250-5118564 GCF_000956235.1 Wasmannia auropunctata
ACACTCATCTGCACACTTGGGGCTCGAAACTCGAAATGGCACTAAACGTAGCAAAATGATGCGGACTGAGAGACAAAAGAAATAGTATCACGCGCGCCGTTGCAGAAAAGCGGTAAAGTGATTGACTTCCGCGTTGCTATCACGCGTTGACTGTCGTGCGGCAAATGTTTCCGCGTCCCGGGTGCAAAACCCGTAAAAAGATCTTAATATAAGATTATATGTTCTTCTTTTAAGATTGTCTTATGCTTTGCACACAACGGGAGAATACTAGATATTAGCAATGAGAATTAGAATTTTAGAATCAGTTTTCTCAATAAGCACTATATGAAGAGAGAGAGAGAGAGAGAGATAGAGAAAGAGAGAGAGAGAATAATAATTTACGTTGCCTTTGATGACATATTTATATCTCGTACATTATTATACATATATATTCAAGTCCCAGATAATAATCACTAAATGCTCATTGAATTACTTAATTTTTCGCTGAACGCTGCAGTCGTATACAGCTTATGCAAAAAATTAACAGAAAAACACTTAAACAAAAGAAAAAGAACTTGTAGATTAAAAAATTCATTTTAAAATTAAACAAATCTATTTACTATAAATAAAAAATATTTTTCATTTTTAACAGATATCTTAACTTTATTCAAGTATATGTTTCCTCAAATGTAATAAATTATTTTTTTTTATATTTATTTTTTATAAGTAATTTATTTACTACTTTATAGCTTTAAAAAACTAATTTTTAATAAATATTTACTAAAATGTTATTTTTAAAATTAAAAATCCAGATGTAATATTTTAAAAATTCATTTACTAAATTTCAACAAATATTGTATTGTAATGTATTAAATCATAGTTAAATGCAAATAAATTTTTCAATAAGAAATTATTTTTTATTTTTAATTCGTTAATTTATTGTAATTTAAATAAGAAGATTTATAATTTAAACATTATTTATTTAAATTAAATAAATTTAATTTTAGTAAATATATATACTAAAATTAAAAAAAATTTTTTCTCAGTGTATTTCAAAGATCGTTTAGTATTACCTTTATTTTTATATTTTGATGATGTTGAGCCTGATAATCAAACAGGCTCACATGCAGGTGATCACAGTCTTGGAGTATTATATTATCAAATACCCTGCATTCCTCAGCATCTTTTGTCCACTCTTGACAATATATTTGTATCCTCTGTATTTTTATCAAATAACAGCAATGAAGATACCTTCCGCCCTATAATAAATGAACTCAAAGATCTTGAAACCAATGGCATACTAGTGCATACAACGACTGGAAATCAACAAGTGTA
>NW_012026812.1:5118614-5119523 GCF_000956235.1 Wasmannia auropunctata
TGAACTCAGAATTAGTGACATATAAGTCACTCATATTATATATTAAATGTAAAATATATAATATTATATATTTTACATTTAATATTATAATACTCCCAGATAGCACAGAGAATGAAAAAAGAACTCAGTAATTATATGTCACTAATTCTGAATTCATTTTCAAATACAAAAAAATTCTTTTTCTAAAAGAGATTCTTTTTGCATCTGAAAATAAACTCAGAATTGATAACGTAAAACTGAATATACTAATGAATTCTTTTGGACTCTGTGCAGCTATTTAGGCTGGGTAATGTTTATAACATCTCTTTAGTATAAAAATTTTTTTTTGAAAACTATATTAAAATCAATATTAAATTACTATATATTACTACATAATTATGATTAATAAATAAAATATAAAAACGTCTGTTTACAATTAAATAAATTTATTAATAATTCTTAATTATTTACTTGTTTATAATAATTATTAATTAATCATAATTGATAATATAATAATAAATTTATTAATTAATTTAATAATAATTTATAGTTATAGATAAATTATACAATAGAACTATTATCTTTTATTAAGACATTCACATTGCATTACATATTTGATAGTTATTCACAGTTTTTCCAAAATGTATATTTCCACCTTATATAAATTCTTATGACAGATATTCTAACCCTCACTCTAGCTCACTAGATGCAGTGATTCACATCCATGTAATATTTGGGCGTTCCGAAATCTATCAAGAAAAAAAGTGTCGCAATCTAAATGATCACGACTGTATGTACACCCACGGTCATCGATTCTGTCCCTCGGAAATTTTCACAAACTCTGAAGTGATCACTTTTCTACATTAATGCTTATAGTCCATGCACGATTTCGTTTCGTTAATCATGCATGGATTATGAGCATTAATGTAG
>NW_012026812.1:5128269-5131502 GCF_000956235.1 Wasmannia auropunctata
ACGCGAACTGTCATCGCCGCGAAAGTTCAGAGCGCGACTTCGACTTCGACTTCGTGCGAGGCTGCAAGATTAGAAATTCTAGCGCCTCTTGTGTCAGAAATTGTAAAAGTACACTTCCCCCACCCCGCAACTGGTCGACGATAATGACGTTTCTTAATCTGAAATCTGAAATTCCTACATTTCGGACTTTGCATTGCAATATCTCCGCTCGTAGGACATGTAGAAAAAAAATAAAAACACTTTCATTACACAAACCGAACCTAAGCTGTTGATTAAGCCTACTTGGAACTTAATCGGTTTGACCGTTATTAAGATCTCAAAATCTCGGGTGCTCGCAACGCGACGGCTCGCGTTAAGAGACCCGGCATGGCTTGTTTGAACACTTGACACCAAGCCACTACCGTGTCTCCTGATTTGTCAATTATTTGACATTTGATAGAATGATTTCAGTATACGATTTTAATATATAATTTTTAATTTTATTCTATTTTTTTATAAATATTAAAATTTTATGTTTATAAATTTTAATATTTATAAAAATATATTTTCATTTTATTAATAACTTTATTGATCTGATCTATCACGGATAATGTATAGTCAATAACATTGAGTAGTCATGGATCATCACGAAGTGTCTGCAGTTCCTCACAGAAAGTCAAACAAGGTTAGTGGCGGTTATAGCTTGGATGGGTAACCGTTAGATTTAAATATTTAATTATTCTGCTTAAAATTTCCGATTAAAACTAATTGACAACCCTGCGTTAAAACTTCGATTAAAACCGATTTTCAAAATTGGAATCAGCTTTAATCGAATTAAAATTTTGCCATTCGATTTTATTATGTAGAGGAAATTTCTGAAAATCTCTAAACAATTCTCTGAAAAACTTTAAAAATCTATGAATATCTATGAAAGTCTATGAACTGTAACCATGAAAATTTTTGAAAATCACTGAAATACTCTAATAATCTCTGAAATTTTACTGAAAAATTCTCTGAAAAACTCTGAAACGTGTCCAAAACTCTAGACTTTTTCAGAAAAATTTTTAGACTTTTTCAGAGAAATTTTCAGAGAAATTCAGAAAAATTTTTTTACCAGGGAATAAGCAGGTCACTGTTGCAAGCTAATATTGCAACGGTGACCCATAATAATTGAGGACGTTGACGCAGGATTTCGGCAATCTCAATGTGCGTCTTCCAAAAACTGCGGTCGTTGCAATTAAGCAATAATTGCAACTGCTAAGCAGTGCAGTGGCCCACTTGAGACGGGATAAAACCCGCCGTCCAGCGGACCACTGCGGAGTTCAATTTT
The DNA here is from genome assembly GCF_000956235.1 of Wasmannia auropunctata. Taxonomy (NCBI): domain Eukaryota; kingdom Metazoa; phylum Arthropoda; class Insecta; order Hymenoptera; family Formicidae; genus Wasmannia; species Wasmannia auropunctata. The sequence goes on from NW_012026812.1 coordinate 5,129,579, forward strand.
AATTATTAATAGTATAACGTTATTATAAGTATAACGTTACGCTGTCGGAACGCGCATTACGCGAGTGATCAAGTTGTAAGTTAGCACGTAAAATAAAGTCGTTGTGTTAAACGGTGTAACTGTGTGCATCACTTCAACAACCGTCACTACGAGTCCTTCCCCGTTACAGCCCCCACGGTGTAACATCTAGAATAAAAGATAAGGAATTTCATTTAAAAAAATTATTGTAACCTTTATCTTATCTTGGCGACGCTACTCAAAATCAATCCGATAAAATCAATAAATAAATCTTTTTAAATCCTACAACTTTTGTTTGAAACATTTTTTTAAAAAACGTCTTTTTTCCGAATAAATTCAAGGTGGTCTATTTTGAACACCCATATGTATAACGCAAATGTATATTTGGAATTAGTCAATACTCAGGAAAATTAAAGTAAAAGGTAAAAAAGAGAAAAAAAAATAAGACAGTGCTACGTATTCTCGAATTTCTGTTTTTTGAAATTGCTATTTTGTGATTATCAACACTTTCCCATCATATCGGTTTGAAAATAACGTTAACAAATAATGCAACATATCAAGAACTGTAAGAAAATGTACATAAAAGACATTCGATTGCTTAAACCAAAATTTGGTTATTTTCCTCATTGTCTCTTATTATCTCGAATTTTATATTATACAAAACTATTTTATTGTTTTAACTCCGTATTGGTTATTGCGTTAGAATTATTTTTATTATTACTTTTAGTTGTGTTATATTAAATTTTATTAACATCATGACATTTTTTTGTATAGCTATTTATTAATTTATATGTAATATTAGATTGTATTATGCGACTGATGAAGACTGTAGTCAAGTTGATATTAGTACCGCAATTTAATATATACTGTTGTAGGATGTAGTATGAAATACATTAGTTAATAGAACATCTAACTTTTGCTTGTTTTCAATCTTGATATTTACTTTATGTTCGCGACTGCGCTTACGGCCCTGGCGCGAGCGCTCGACGGGCGACATCTCTCCCGGGCCCGACACCACGCTAGGCGGATCGAGTAGCTGAGCGGGGTGGCGGGGACGGGGGAGAAGGATGGGGGAGAAAAACTCCTCCAAAATCGCGACGTAACGATGAGCAGTGCTGTCTTGCGAGAACCGTGGATCTGTACGCTTGAACAGGTACCACGTCTGCGCCCGCGATTCCTGTCCGAGGCTCTCTTCTTTCGCGAGTACGCATAGTTAAATAATTGTACGGCGTATGCAGCCTTGCATACGCCACGCTAACATTGTGTCAGTGATATTGTGATATTAAAATATACGTAAAAAAAGAGTATCTTGGGAGTTAATTCGCGCCAGTGACCGCTACTCCGATCCTCTGCTTCCGGCCATTTTCATTACGCTGAGGGACTCCAACTCGCATTTTTTATGCGGGCGAGCCATTAAGCGAACACTTTATTTTAACTTGTTCTTATAATCACGAATCTGTATTTATAGTTTTTCCGTTTCTGAGAACTTCACTGCTCGTATGGCCATAGCTTAATGTCACAAAAAGAATTAATTTTGTTAAAGAGTATATAAAGTAGAAAATTTGTAATAAACTTTCTAAACAATTATGTAAATTTCTTTTAAAATTGTTTCAGCTTTACAGGGCACTTGTGTTAATAAAAGCCATTGACAAGATAATAGTAATGCGTATACTTTACGTTTTCGGTTATTATACAGCGTCGTTTATATACATAATGCCTGGCCAAAAATTATTGGACTGCAGTAACAACATTTATTATAAAATGTATGTATTTTATAGAGTATACATTATATATTTACAGGGAATCTCAAAAGTGCTACTCCTAAATATTTCAGAAACTAAACGAGCGTTTCATATATTTGTGCGCACGCACGCACGCACGCACGCACGCACGCACGCACGCACGC
>NW_012026812.1:5134740-5135709 GCF_000956235.1 Wasmannia auropunctata
GTGTTTTGGAAAGCTCTCGAGGTATGCTATAAAAATATATAATGAAAAATAGGGTATTCCATTTAAAAAATTCAAGGTGACTTTGATTTGACCTTAACGACGCCAAATAGGGTCAAACTGATGAGACTATTGGATAGACTTTTTTAAATCTTACAACTTTTATTTGAAACATTTTTCTCTCAAATTTCTCGATTTTCAAATATTTGACTGTCAAATATAAAATGGGACACTGTATATTTGTAGATTTTCCTGGTAGTGTATTCTTACAGTATTTAAAGGTCTAACATGTGTTAAATGTGTTAAATGAGTTTTTTTGCAAAGCGTTTAGACAGCTTACTTTATTATTTTTGGAAGGTTTTCCTGGGTAAATAACCTTTCTTTCATGAATGTTTGAACCTTCAAAATGATAAATTTATGGGTTTAAAAGATATCCATTCAGGACTAAAAATGGCCATTTTTGCACTTTTATCCTTCTTTATTTAACGAATGTATAAGACAAATTAAAATTAATTAATTTTATAAAAAATTGTGGACATTTGTATAAGTGAAATATTTTAATAATTTAGTTATTCTGGAAATTGGTATTTATCTTCATTGTCGACGCAGAAATCTATACTACTAATTATGCAACAAAGTGTACGACCTTGTAAACTTATTCTTGCTAACATCGCATATATATCATATCAGCAATATTCAAAGGTATGAAAATATGTATGTATTATAATAATAGAACACTATTGCGGCCGTATTGGAGCATGTCAGTGCCTCAACAGTAAAATGTTTTAATTTTACCGAGGGGTAAACCGCTGATTAAAATCTTGTACACCAATGTCTACTAATGCCCAATTATTGGGCATTACTGTCGAATTTTTTTTATAATGCCCACTAATGCCCTAGTAATACCCACTAATGTCTTACAATTAGTAATGCCTACTAATACCTATGGGCTATTCCACGTGAAGCGGATCA
>NW_012026812.1:5136447-5139085 GCF_000956235.1 Wasmannia auropunctata
TAAACAATTTTATCATTTATTCCGACGATTTCGACTTCTCGCTTGCGTAATACACAATATTGACAGTAGTATAATATAATTATATTTATGTAAAACAGTATACATGCGCGTTTGTAATTGTATGACTGTATAAGATAAATGATATTAAAAATTAATAAGTATTAAATTAAAGAAAACAAAACACATTAATTAAAAATATACATTTATTATAATTTTGTTCATTGCAAACAACTTATAAATGTATCATATTATCACAATAGTATCACTAATTATAAATAATACATACATCTTATGTATACATATTGTATATTGTTACGCCCGTGTCTACGCCCGCGTCGTTCGATGTACCAGCGAGCCGGTCCAGCTGTCGGATGTTTCCCTGACGACGCGTTGTCGTCTGTCAAACGGACGATATATTAGATTTTGAGACAAGCCGTCGTGCCGTGCGGACGTGCCTTGCTCTGCTCTGTCTATTCGCCACGTTCTCTGTTCTTAGTTATAATAAAGAGAGTGTTCCTTGTGTTCTTAATTTGGTGTTCCTTTTATTTCCCCGCGGTCTTTCGGTGCGCGTACGCGAGCGCGAGTGCGGAAGCGCGAACGTTACGCGAGCGAGTGCGTGAACGCGATATTCACTGCCCCGGGCGTAACAATATATTTCATAAAATACTGAAAAAAAATTCATTAACCTTCAAAAAAAATAAATTACAATGAAAATCTTTTCCTTGTTCATACGTAAAAAGTTAAAGATTTTGTAATAAAAATGTTAACAGTTGTTGAAACAAAATTTATTTTTGTAATTTACTTTTTGTTGACTTATATTTTTTATTTATATTTAGTAAATCTAAACTGTTTTAATGTAAAAGGTTCATTTCCCATTAACTCTATTGGACCATAAAAAATAAATTTTTTTTCAATAACTACTACATCTTCATTACGTGGCCAAACGAAAGAATTAAGTTCTGATTTTAAGAATTTTATTTTTACGTTGTTTTCATTATATTCAATAATTCGACCAACATAATATTTATCGTTATAAAAAACAGCATAATATTTTTCTAATAATATCTCTGATACTTTTGATTTATTGTCAGTTTCAAAAAATATTCACTTTTATCTTTTAAATTACGATACTGCTTTTCCTTATTTTTAGAAAATTGAAGATATTTTTGTTTCTTTGTGGATTGAATTTGAATATAGCTTTTTTTTTCGTTAATGTTTTATCACTGCTAATAAACCTTAGTAATCTATCTGCTCTGATTTTACTTTTTCATTCGTCAAGAAGCCAACAGTATGAAGACTTCTTAATAATCAATGTTTTATTATCAACCTGAATTTTTATAAAAGGCGAATTTTCTGTTATTGATTCTTGTGTAAACTGTTTTGAAAAATCTTTTAATTCAAGACTTTTCCATTCTAAATCATTAGAATTACCAAATAAAATAGGGTCATCGATGGTTTCATTTGAGTCTATAGCATCATTGTTTGTATTGTTTATGATATAATTATTATCAATTTTACATTCTGTATCATCATTGCAATTGAACTCGCTTTCTAGATTTTGGATAGGAATATCTATGAATTTCCAATCTTCATTATTTTCGATTTTTATACCTAATTTTTTAGTTTCTTCAATAACATCTTTTAATGCATTTTCAACTACTTCTTTTATATTCAAGTTCTGTATATCTTCATATGTAGGAATAGTATGAGTTTTTTTTTTCTTGTTTTCTCTAGAAAATAAAAATATTTCTGAAAGATCATTTGTAATAACATTTATTAGTTTAATTCTGTCAATACGATATATTAAATCTTTAATACTAAAATTAATAACAGTTGAATATGTTAAAGTCATAGATCGAGCTGCCCGAAAAAGCTTTTCACACGTATGACGTGTATAAAATTAAGTGTAATAAAATTTAGAGGATAAAACTCAAATTTCGAGTTTCAAAATTTCGCTATTATTTTTAAATAAACCCGTGGGGAAATTTATGTAGGAATCCGATCGGTTTTCCTCATATATTATTAGAATCTGACTAGAAAACCTCGTCAAAATCCGATTGGGAAATGTCCCATTTTTAAAAAGGATACCGGTCAGAAAAACTTATAGGAATTCAGTCGGATTTACTAGCCGGGATCTTATAGTTAATCATTAAATTTTTATTTTGAACTGTAGTTGAAAAAACATAAAGAAAAATATAAATTCTAATCCAAAATATTCTATATAATTATTCTTTTATATTTTTAATATAGGATATTAACTTTAAATTTAATAGACCAAGTAATCGAGCGACTGTGTAAAAATGATGGCTTTACGAAAAAAATATATAAGATGTCTGTTGAAATAAATATTAAAATATATATAACATAAAAATATTCAACTAATTACTCAAATCAAGCTTCAAATCGCTTGAAGACTATACTATACAATAATAATTTAGTGAAGATATATACAAAGCACAATTATATAGAATATTTTAAAAAAATTCAATTATTAGAAAAAATGTACGTAGATATATCATGTTAAATTTATTTTTAAAAACTTAAAAATGTTTTTACAAAGCAAAAATTTTTATAATTATATTATAATATTGCATTTTTATTTTTATACGATAATATTGCGTTTTTATTTTTATATTAG
>NW_012026812.1:5139836-5141187 GCF_000956235.1 Wasmannia auropunctata
GATTACCGACGAGACGCGGAAAAACCCGAATGTGTACCCAAGCGGGTATAAAAAGCCGAAAATTTTCAGCGAAAAAGCACTTCTCGCTCGACTCGCTACCCGCCAGTCCCGCCAGAAGACCTTCCGCACCTTCACCGTCAGCAGTTCAGAAAACCGGGGTCGAGAGGGTTCTCGGCCTCTGCCTAGAATTCTCGGCAGACTTGCTCCGGATCCTTTTCTCGGGACAGTCAGAACCGGGGTCGAGAGGGTTCTCGGCCTCAGCCAAGTAGATCTCGACAGACCGTCTCCGACTCCTTCCTCCGGGACCGCCGAATTCAGGGGATCGAGAGGGTTCTCGCTCCCCGTTGAGAGGTACCTCAACGGCGGATTCCCTGTTTCCCCCGAAACGATTAGGGCCCCGATTCTCGCAAACAGCAGTCCGGAGCACGCGCTCCCTTCACCGCGCCCCGCGTCCGCCGGAGACATCCGTCTCACGCGCCGCGCCGCTCCCCCGCTAACCGCGCTCGCCTCGCGCCAACCGACGTCACGCGCTGATACGTGAACAGCCGATGGGCACCACTCGGCGTGCCTGTACATATGTACATACAGGGTGTCTCTTAATAGGTATATCACCGCTCATGGGTAGATAAATAGAATGGACTAAACTGAATCGAAAAGTCCTCTACTATTTTGCAAAATTCGCAATATTTAACGAGATATTAATTTTTTAATATCGCCGAAAGAGCGAGTATCCGTTCGGCGAGCCCACCGCCAATACTAGCGCGCGACCGTCCATGAGCCGCTCGACGCACAGCCATTTTCGCTGTAAACAATTCCCCGCTCGCTGCTCGCAGCGTGTCTCGAGCTAGACAACCGCACGCGATGGACGGTCGCGTGCTAGTATTGGCGGTGGGCCGGACTCGCCGAACGGATACTCGCTCATTCGGCAATATTCAAAAATTAATATCTCGTTAAATATTGCGAATTTTGCAAAATGGTAGGGGACTTTTCGATTCAGTTTAGTCCATTCTATCTACCCATGAGCGGTGATACACCTATTAAGAGACACCCTGTATTGTGAGAAATTTCTACCCCGCACAACGGGCAAAGGCACTTAAAGCAGTGCCGTACACCGACGTCACCGCGCGGGTGACAATAGGACAAGCGATCACGCACATTAAGCGTGATCATCTCGATCGCACAGCGTGGTAGCAGCGGCGCGCGCACCACGGTACGCACGGACAAAACCGGCGACCACGGGAAGCGATGCGCCTTTTCGCGCGGAGACTATTACGAGCGACTTTTTCTGTACAGTGCCTGTAAAAAATAAACGAATGTATTTGTGTTAACTCTGCATCTATTCTGACTTTGA
>NW_012026812.1:5142701-5143175 GCF_000956235.1 Wasmannia auropunctata
ATTTTTTAACATAATTTTATGAAGTTGTCTTATGTTATAATCTATTTCTTTAAATTTATGATTGTTTTCTCTAAAGGCAATCAAGAAATTACCGATCGTCGATTGAATAATATTTATTTGCTTCTTATACAAATCTGTTAATTGTTTTGAATTATTATATGCGAGATCTATCTGATCGTTATAATAGTCGGCATCGGTGGAATCTAATGTACCAAAAAGGATTTTCGCTATTTGACCAACAAAATCGAAAACATCTCGTTTCTTTCTCTGTTTATTGTTTACGTCGTCCGATCTTCCTATCAAGTCATTAACGGTTTTCCTATCAATTTTTAGGCTTTTCATTTTTCGCTGTAAGCGTTCCAATTCTTGTGATCCTGAACATGTTATCTCGTGTTTGCCGTATTTAATATAACATAAAATGTCGATTTTATCTATAAAGAATTTTAGTATTTTTTCCTTTCGCTCGGAAGAGCA
>NW_012026812.1:5145293-5145902 GCF_000956235.1 Wasmannia auropunctata
TGACAAAATACATTTTTTGTTTATTGCTAATATATTGTAACTTTTGAATGAATATATTATAACTTTTCAACTACGAACGACGGGAAAGTCACTACAAATAACAAAAAACGATTCTAAATCAAGATATATTATTGATTTTTCTATGACTCAAAGTCGGATAATAGACATGTTTTCAAAATTTTTTTTATAAATTTACAAACGAAAATATATACTGGTCCAAAAAATTAAAGAATCACCTGTTCTATTCTCTAAAAATAGGCAAACTTCAAGATAGAGCAACTTCGTCAAAAATGATCGTATCGAGATGTTCAAAAAAGCATTTTACAGCTTGCACGGATAGAAAGGGAGACCCGACGAATCTCAAAATTTTTTACGAACTTTGACAAGTTCCATGGCGCGAATAAAAAATCGCATGCAAATGCAGTTTACAGCTTTCGAAAGAGTGAATCTTTACCTTTAATTTGCTTTTTTTTAGCGTTGTACGATTTTTTTCACCAAGTTATTCAACATTAAAGCAAAAATGGTCCTTTTTGCTTCAATGTTGAATAACTCGGTAAAAAAAAATCGTACCACGCTCAACAACTGAGTCGACAAGGCACACAGGGGATA
>NW_012026812.1:5148246-5148689 GCF_000956235.1 Wasmannia auropunctata
AATTCCTATTTTTTACGGAACCGAGAGTTTTCTTATTGTCGTGTGGATTGCCCATGCGACAAGCACAGCATCGCCGAGTCAGTGGCGTATGCAGGAAGGCGGTCGAACACTGCTTCGACAGTCCTGTCGTCACCTTCCACATTTTCCATCAAACAGTGATACTGTAATTGTTTTATGAAGCTAACGGTATTTTCTATTGCATCTTCTAATGTTTTGAATTTCTGTGTTAACAAATGTTGTCCGATATTTCTATTTAAACCGCCTACAAAGTGATTTATTAATTTATTGGTTGCAAAAACTCTCACAAGGGAATCTCGCGAAGTGTCAAATTCTGATCTTAACGAAACTTTTTATACATGTAGATTACCTATATAGATGAATTTAGAAATTAGCAGTTGCGGCCCAAAAACGGTTTAAAGGGATGAAACCACCCCTTATATATA
>NW_012026812.1:5151206-5152384 GCF_000956235.1 Wasmannia auropunctata
TTGTGAGAAATTTCTACCCCGCACAACGGGCAAGGGCACTTAAAGCAGTGCCGTACACCGACGTCACCGCGCGGGTGACAATAGGGCAAGCGATCACGCACATTAAGCGTGATCATCTCGATCGCACAGCGTGGTAGCAGCGGCGCGCGCACCACGGTACGCACGGACAAAACCGGCGACCACGGGAAGCGAAGCGCCTTTTTCGCGCGGAGACTATTACGAGCGACTTTTTCTGTACAGTGCCTGTGAAAAATAAACGAATGTATTTGTGTTAACTCTGCATCTATTCTGACTTTGATTTCGTTCGCGCCTCCCTTTCGTCGCATCCTGACGCGACCAAAGAGCCTTAAGGCCCCTTACAGTATATATCTGTATCTAACGTCCGTCCGCTGTTACGAGCCGAAGCCACGTAAGGTATCAAAGTAAATCGACAACTGTTCACTTATAAAATACTTTATTCTGGACAAATATAAGGCGAGGTATATTCGCTACGAGAAACGACACAGAACTAACTGTTCGCTCAAGAGAGATCTTCGTTTAGAGTCTCGCGGGTGGAGCGTTTATATAAAGTAAATAGTAAATACAGAAAGGTATAAGTATTTATGTTTATTATGATTAGGCTTATTAGGTTACAGACCCAAACATAAGGTCAGCTTAGGAACTGAAGAGGACCTATCAATAACGCGCGGCGTCGTTGCGTCGCGGCACGTAACACCACGCGTACCGAACTTATTTAAATCCATGCACTCCGTATAAATATTAAATAAACCAGCTCTTTAGAGATAGTCTACACAAATCCGTCTTTAATTAATTGCTCTTTTCTTCTCCGCCCTGAGCCAATTTCGCCGCCCATCTCCCGACGAGCTATTCCGTGCGACGAAATTTTGGCAGTTGTTACTTTTTTTATTGCAGTAAACTGCATTGCGAGTTCTAGTGACATAATTTTTTTAAATATATTAGTTATGCTTTTCGTTGGGTTGTTGGAGACTTTATCTAATTGTAAGCATAACTCAATTGTAGTAATCTAAAAAAAGAATTAATGAGTAAAACACATAATAAAAAGAAAATATCAGTTTCACATAGGTTATACACTTACAAAACAATCATTTATTCCTTCCTCCGTCTCAATCAATAAATCGAATTGAGCCCAATGATCCAAGTTATTAAAGGGGATATCC
>NW_012026812.1:5152404-5152810 GCF_000956235.1 Wasmannia auropunctata
TAGTTTTAATAAAATGGCGAGTGCCATGTTTAGTCTGCCGAGGTCGTCCGTCTGGCCTCGTGATGTCAGGAAACTCGCTGAGCAATGCGTGATATGGTGTAGTTCCTTTAATCGTTTTGACGCAGACCTCGTGTGGGTTGATTTTGCGTCCTGGCACAGTCAGGTTGGTTACCTGGTCTACCAGTCGACGGTTTTTCAAGTCGACCAGCAGGTCAAAATGTGCTAGGAAATCGGCTCCGATGATGGGCTTTGCTACGTCGGCGGTGACAAAATCCCACGTAAAACAGCGTCGGAGGCCGAGATTTAATGTGAGGGCTTTGGAACCGTACGTATGAATTGCGGTTCCGTTTGCTGCAGCCAGCTCGTACGTGGATCTTGTGCGTGGCCCACGAAGATATTTGCGGGG
>NW_012026812.1:5155044-5155461 GCF_000956235.1 Wasmannia auropunctata
TTCGTCGACGCCAACCCGATTGCTCAAGACGATCGCTCATTAAGCAACGTGCGCTTTCAAGATCAGAAGGCGCACAAGGATAAAGACGGTTGGCAGTCAGCAACGTACAGTCTCAAATTCAGAGGAGTGCAAGGACAAGACGACTATAATCAGACGGTTCACATAGGATTTCGTGAATCGGAAGGCGCACAAGGACAAAGACGGATTTCGTGAATCGGAAGGCACACAAGGACAAGGCGATTGGAATCAGACGATTCACACAGGATTTCTGAGTCAGAGGGCGCAAGGACAGGACGACTCGGATCTGGCGACTTACACAGGATTCATAATTGTCTCAGCAGATCTTTGATTTGAAGAGTTTGGCATTAGCATTATACTAATAACCGTTGTCATAAGTGTATGTACAATCAGCATTAT
>NW_012026812.1:5155511-5156014 GCF_000956235.1 Wasmannia auropunctata
AGGCTTCACGTTGCCGCCGCTTGGCCATTTTTTACGTCGCGACGTATGTCGCGAAATTTGGCGCAAGCGTCCTCGTCCTCCTCGTTTTGCTGCACCACGAACCACGTGTAATAGTCCACTTTGTCCACCAAGAGTCTAGCGGGAAAGACGTCGATGCATTTAACGGCAAATTGCTCTAGGCGTTGCGCGAAGTCGTCCGGGTCGTCGATCTTGACGCAGGCCCGGACGATCTTCGCGAAAGTCATTTCTTGATCGCAAGCGATTCCCCACGCGAGGTCCTTGGCCGTTATAAATTGGGATACAACGAACCTGTTGCACCCCGGCGTGTGGCGTATGTGGTGGACGATGCGTCGCCTGGAAAATGCTCCTTCAATGTTTTCGTAGAAGGGCACGCATTCGTCTACCAGCGGCTCGGACCTCGCGGTGCTCGTCATCTTGCCGTATGCCCATGTGGCATACAGCGAAATGACGAGACGAAGGACGCTCATCCCGTCGACGTCGCC
>NW_012026812.1:5156064-5157281 GCF_000956235.1 Wasmannia auropunctata
ATAAACCAAAAAAAATTTGTAAAAAAATATGTTAATATGTTATATTTCATTGCACCAACGTCACGCATCCATTCCTTCCAATCCTCGCGTATAATAATCCACAATTATTAGTAATGATTTCTCGTCGAGACTAAGCGCCGCCACGCTCGGAAATCGCTGACGTTAATGTTTCGCGTCGAACGCGTTAAGAATTGCCATCAAAAATTCATTACTCTGAAAAACTCAATTTTGATAGATTTCTTATTTCGACTGCATCTCCCTTGCAATCCGTCGGATCTCTGCGAAACTGAAACCAGTAATGTATTTCGACGAGACGACGAGTAGAAATGCATCGTACATAGAATGTAATTGATATTTCGACGAGTCGTATCAATAGGTGTATGCCTGCAAATACGACTCATCGAAATATCAATTACATTCATTGTATGATGCATCACTACTCGTCGTCTCATCGAAATACATTTCTCGCGTAAGTTTCGCAGAGCGATCCGACGGATCGCAAGGGAGATACGGTCGAAGTAAGAAATCTCTCAAATTAGAGTTTTTCAGAATAATGAAACGTTGGTCCCGATTCTTAAAGCGTTCGACGCGAAACGTTTATGTAAGCGATTACCGAGCGTGGCGACGATCTACCTGCAAGAGAAGTAATTATTTTCAAACTCAATATCAGGGATCGTAACATTTCTTCCCCCTTGATGGAGCGACAATATTTCTTTCTCGCGGAGACCAAGCGCCGCCACGCTCGGTAATCGCTTACGAAAACGTTTCTCGTCGAACGTGTTAGGAATTGGCACCAATATTTCCTTATTCTCGAAATCTCATTTCAACGACGTATCTTATTTAGACTCCATCTCTCCGCTGTTGTACGTCCGATCTATGCTAAACGTAGACACAATTAGTGTATTTCGACCAAGATCGATGCTTAACAGGCGCCCCTCCACTCGTGCACCGTCCCCACCACTCGTGCACCGCCCCACCGCTCGTCGACGGCAAGCGGCTGGTAAGCGCAACCAGCGGTGGGACGGTCGTGTCTCGGCGAGCGCATGCATACGCAGCGAGAGCGGTAGAGTCGGACGGCAACGCGCTTCTTCGCCAATCTAAAATAAATAATATCTCGTCAACGGTAGCGAATTTTGCAAAACGGTAGAGGAATTTTCTCTTCCGTTTCATTTGCTCTACCTGCCCACGAAATGTGACTCATCGAAATATTAATAAAT
>NW_012026812.1:5157331-5160081 GCF_000956235.1 Wasmannia auropunctata
GTGTGCTCTTCCGATCTCTATTAAATAAACAGAAAATATCCCAACTTCTGGCTATGTGGAAAAATATTTACTTTCTATTTCTGCAATAACAATAATTTTTTATTACAGTACATCATTTTAACTAAAGAATCACGCAAGTTTCACTTCATAAAATAACAAAAAATGGCAGTTTTTCTTCGAAAAAGTGACGATTTTCAAAACGGTAACTCATTTATAATTATTTTTCAATTGTTATATAGTTTTTCTATTAAATTGAGTAATATCGCTAGATTTGTGAGAAAATTTTACCCCAAAAAGTGAGGTTTTTAAAACATTTTTGTTTTTATTCTTAAAAAAGATGTACAATTTAAGAAGTCAAATCCAAATTTGCACCATTGTTCTATTAGTGGGTGCTTGAAAGAAGCGTACAATTTGAAGGTTAAATTAATTAATATGAAAGGATCAAACATATAAAGAAGCTTGCATACACAAAAAAATATTCTACCGTTTAAGTAAAATAAAAAATAAAGCAATAATAGCTTTTCTATCTGACGTGATATCTGATGTCCGATTAATATGATAAAATCAAATAAAATCGTATAGGATTATTTTTATTAATTTTTATCGGATTTTTTAAAGCAAGATTGATTGAATTGGTTTTTAAACACAAGAATTGATTATAATTGATCCATTTCTTGTTATATTGCAACGTCTACGATTTTCCATTATCGACGGCCTTTTATAGCTTGTAAAATAAACTTTATATAGCAGCCTAAAAGCGGTTTAGTAACAATTATAATTCTAACTACGATTGTTACACGCCTAAATGATTTTAATTCAATACTTACTTATTCATATTTATCCATACAGCATAAATGTTCAAATTATCACGAAGATTAAAAATATCGCAATGTCTGTAGGATGTCCGTATGATTTAGAATATTTTTGCTGTGTGAGTATAAATACATTTTTATTAAATAAAAAATCAATATATAAAATGTAATTAATTTTATTATATTTTAATTGTATTTGATAATGCGCATATATATGTATATAACATTGACTAACGTGAATAAATATTATTTTTTGCTTAATATTAGCAATAAATATTGTACCATTATGACTTTTCTGTTTTCAATTACTTTCTCCGATTAAAGAGACAACTATTTTGCGAACTGTTAGATAATATTGTATTTTGATGCAAACAAATTTAATAATTTGTACAATTATCTTTTAATTGAATTACAGTATTATTTATTTTCTGTAGCTGTTAATACAAAAGTACTATGAAACAATGTTTCTTTAATACTTATCTATTAAACACAAGAGCATTTAACAAAGACTATTCCGTAATGTTGCTAATATTTTTGAGTAATGCATCTTAACCAAGAAACATAAAATAAGTATTTGCATACTGCTTTAATCGTTGATATTCAAATAAGTTTTAGCAATATGTAATTATCATCAGTGCTAAATGTCAGTAGTTATACAATTTCGGTATTTCATAAGTCTCAAATGATATTCAATTATTTGATTTTTCACGCTTTTAGATCCATTAACATATATATTGTTTTAAATAATACCTATATATTATTTTTGCATGGAAATGTCGACATGGCCCAGATTTCTAACGGTCTGCATTAAATGTAATAAGGCATGTATATTAAAGTAATTATTTTTTAGTAATTTTAATGCGTGTTTCTTGAATTTAATGAATTAATATACTGGAGTGCGCAGGAACTCGGTTAAGTGTCGAATTTTAAGAAATGTTCGATGTCTTATATTTAATGACTTTTATTTTAACTCGCGTGACTGTCTCCGCGACTGTACAATTTTGTGTCTCAAACACGATTCTTAGTTCCCTGACCTTTTTCGGATCGGCTGCCCGAAGTTCCCCACTTTTAAATATCACATTCCGTTACTGAATTTTTAAACAATAATTCCTTTGTCTTTTCAATTGCGGTACTGTATATAAGCCGAGGTTAACCGATCCGGTTTTGTTTGTGTGTTGACCTGTATGTAATGTACATGTGTATATGTATGTCTTGTGTATGTCGTGTATCTAGCAGGCAAAATTATTTTACTTTAACTTTTAATTTTACATTTTATTTATTTCGGGCTGTGCGATGCAATCGCCACAATTTCCTCACCAATATATTTCACATTTATCTACATTTACTTATACAATATCTAATTTGTATTGAAATAAATTTTCTCTGCTTATTTCAGTATGTAAAGAAATATAGACACTTTTCATTAATAATAAGAAAGATTTTAAATGTTTAGAACTTTTAAAGAATTCCGCGCAAACATGAATAACTTATATAAAATAGCAGCCAAAATCGCTATTCAGTTGCCTTCCACTTTGTCCTGGACATTAAATTTCGTGAAATTCTATGAATTTCATTTGTTGTTTAGCGCGTACGAAGCTTGCATCTGTAATGATAGTTTAAAAAAAAATTAATGCGAAACAGAGAGAAAAAGGGAGATTATAAAAAAAAAGTTCTCTACATATCATCTTCTATTCCGCATTTTCTCTTGCTTTCGATAAATTTAGGCCTTTTGAAGGCTGCGGAATTAGAATTGTTCTGGTTCGTGTTTTTGTATCAATGGCCTATTTGAGAAAATTACAAATTGGACATCCGTAAAACGATCGTTCTTTATTGTAGCCAGCCTGAACCGTTAGCCTAAAGAAATAATTGTTACATACATTAGATACAGTGAAACTATTAATTGGAATGTCAATTAAGATTTCATTAATTAATAACATT
>NW_012026812.1:5160131-5160493 GCF_000956235.1 Wasmannia auropunctata
AGTAATTAAAAATTTTTTTATTTCGATTAATGATTAATCAAGTAATCAAAATTTTTTAAATTTGATTAATAATTATTTAAATAATCATTAATCAGAGTTAAAAATATTACTAAAAATATCGATAATGCCGATCTCTGGTTACATACTGATACAAGTTTAAGGTTATACTAAACATCTAAACGAAATAGCATCACTGTAAGCAAATTTTTATATCTATTCTCTATATTTATTCTTACATAATGTGTTTATATCTACGTTTATATTAATTTGAATTCTAATATATATATAACGATACGTTATATATTGATATTATGATTTGCAGAGTGTCTTGATCTATACTAGTCTATAGCTGTACAGTACTT
>NW_012026812.1:5160543-5161343 GCF_000956235.1 Wasmannia auropunctata
CTATTAAATAATGACGACAAAAAACAAGCTAACAACATAATTGTAACGAATAATAGTAATACAACGGCAGATATAGAAAATAAAAAGATTAAATGGTTCACAGTTCCCTTCGTGGAAAAAATCGCAGATAAATTTAACAACATCTCGGGGAAATTCGAGGCAAAACCAGCCTTTTATAGCATTAATAAACTTGATAGGATTATCAAAGGACACAAAGAAAAGATCCCAGTTGAAAAGAAACAAAATACAGTTTACAAAATCAATTGTAAGGACTGCGTTGCATCCTATGTGGGCCAAACGAAGAGGCAATTAAAAAAGAGAATTGCCGAACATAAAAATCACATCAATCGTAACACTGAGACACAGTCAGTAATCACGGAACATAGGTTACAATACGGTCACGATTTTAACTGGGAGAATGTACAAATTCTTGATACTGAAAGAATTTTGAATAAACGATTAATAGCAGAAATGCTACATATTAAACTACAAAGGGCAGGATTAAATCTACAAACAGATACGGAATATCTACACCACGCATATACCGCAATTCTGGAAAAATTTCAAATTTAAATATATTAACGTTTATTGCCGACATGTATGCGAATACTTTCGAAAAGTGAGTTCTGCGCCATCCCCTCTATGTACGTCACAGGTACCGTTTTACCTCGAAATGTTTTTTTGTCCTTGCGGTTTTGGAACACGTGTAAAATGACTCAGAATATCAGTACGCAGCCGACAACCAAATAAGTAACACAAAAGGCGATATTAGTACAAGAAATGTTAATGTTTTATCCATT
>NW_012026812.1:5161393-5162110 GCF_000956235.1 Wasmannia auropunctata
CTTTTTAAATGCACTGGGCCTAATTCCGCGCAAGGTCGACATTGCAGTTTCGGGTATAAATGGCGCGGCGACGCGTTGCACTCAGGCAGCTCAAATCAAGCTCTCTTCGCGCTTAAATCCGTTCTCACTCACGATAGATTGCATAGTGATGGATCGCGTGACTGACGACATTCCTGCTCTTACCATGAAACGAACAATTTTCGATTTGCCGCGCAACCTTCAATTGGCCGACCCCCATTTCAATGTGGCCTCTAGAATAGACGTATTAGTCGGCATTGAAGTTTTCTGGAGCCTCATATGCATAGGTCAAATCCGGGCTTCTATCAAACATCCGACGTTGCAAAAGACAAGATTTGGTTGGATTCTCTCGGGCCGGTTAAGCCAGTCGTTCGCGCCTTCACAAGGTGTACAGGCCTTTCATGCCCACGTGAGTAACGTCGAGCTTCACAATCAGCTTGACAAATTTTGGCAGTTGGATGACATTCGCGGCCGCTCAAACGCCTATACGCTCGACGAAAAAATCTGTGAGGAGCACTTTTTGAGTAACGTGGCCAGAAACGAGCAGGGTAGATACATAGTCAAGCTGCCTCTCCGCGATTCGATAGGCCTTCTCGGCAACTCGTGGGACATCGCGTTAAAACGTTTGCGAGGATTAGAAAGGCGTTTTAGTCGCGACCCGAGCCTACAGGAACGATATTCGGATTTCATTAAAGAATA
>NW_012026812.1:5162160-5163041 GCF_000956235.1 Wasmannia auropunctata
TCAAATAATTCTAAATTGTGAATATTATTATATTTTTATATTAAAAGATATTACAAATATATATACACACGCTATCTAAGAGAATTTACTAATATGCACGCTAGTAACGTTAAATGCATATTTTTATTTTATTGAGAAACCAGATATTAATTTTTCTAATTATCTTTTTAATATAATAATATTATTATATTATTATAATATAATAATATAATGTGTTTCTCTAATAAATTGTTAAATTATTATATTAGAAAAACGTCAAAAGAAAAATTAAAAAATATGTAAAAATATACGAATGGAATATGAAAAAATTTTTTATTTTATAATGATAATGCTTGTTTTAACATACAGAATTAAAGTATAATAAGATGTGTATTTCTTTTTTACTTTACAATTGCAGTTATAGGTATTAATTTCTTGCCATTACATTCTGTGATAATTTTCAGACAATAGTGCACTTGTAAGCTTACAAGTACACTATTGTCTAAATAAAATAAAAATTTGTTTTTTACTTCATCCTTATATTTTACTCACATATTTATTAATATTTCTTCTGACATATGTAAGCGCACAAGTGCACTATTGACTTTAAAACTTACCAGAGAATGGCAAGTAATTAATATATAGCAATTGTAAAGTAAAAAGTGTATAAGTGTCTTATATTATTTAAAAATATTGTTACACTCGCGCACGGATATCTCGCGTCCGCGAATTCTCTTGCGCGCGTCCGACGGTTGCGCAGTTTCGTCTCCGCTCGTAACGGTCTCGCACGCTTCCGCACTCGCAGAATAAGTACACGGAAGAAGAATTAAACGAGAACTTTATTAATCGATGCAACCGTAAAGCTCAAGCTGTCAAACGTAAAGCGTAAACCAAAAACCAAA
>NW_012026812.1:5163091-5163457 GCF_000956235.1 Wasmannia auropunctata
GTAAGATAGAGCCGCGAGTCTCGCTTGTAGTGAGAATCCGAAATCGTACCGCCCGCTCGATTGCGCTAATTTC
This sequence comes from Wasmannia auropunctata, assembly GCF_000956235.1. Classification (NCBI taxonomy): domain Eukaryota; kingdom Metazoa; phylum Arthropoda; class Insecta; order Hymenoptera; family Formicidae; genus Wasmannia; species Wasmannia auropunctata. Next base: position 5,163,165 of record NW_012026812.1, read on the forward strand.
GCGTCATTACGATTGTCGTCTTTGCGTTCGCCTTCGCCTGGCCGAGTCACCGCGTGTTTGTATCGTGTAATTGTAAGTCGCGAGAGCGCTCGTTTTACCGTTCTGTGTGTGTCGGATTTATTAGAGTCTCCGCGTGTCGTGAGTTAAATTCTGTGTCAAGAGCGTTGACTTTCTTGTGTCGCGAAAAACGAGATTCGCCATAGATCTTGGGTCACGTGCCCATGCACGCCGCGAACGCGTGAACCGCGTGCGCTCGCGCGCTGGTCGCCGTTACCGCGCCCGCCGTATATCGG
>NW_012026812.1:5163507-5165490 GCF_000956235.1 Wasmannia auropunctata
TCTATGGACACGTCAGAGATTCTTAGTCCACCAATTTTATAAACAGATATTCCGTGGACGTCCACCAATTTCATAAACAGATATCCCATAGACGTCCAGTGGACGTCCGAAGGACCTAAAACGGATAGCTTGCGGATATCCTCAATGTCCTTCAAGGACACCTTATGGATGTCCATAAGATATCCGTGTACTGTCTGGGTTATTTATATCAAATCTGTATTTTTTAATCTATATTTTGTAATCCTCGTAAATATATATTAAAAAATTGTTCCCGTATTTATTTATATAGACAGTCAAGAAATTGTTTATAGTTAATATTGTGGGAGAGAAATCATCATCTGACCTGTATTAATTACATGCAAATTAACTGGAAGGAGATAATTCAATTGATTAATAGAATAAAATATAAAATTCGCTTTATCATGAATTACTTCATAAGCATGAAAGTGTTCATTATAATTTAATGTAATTAATCTCTCACAATAAAGGTAAGGAGTATTATTAGACTTTTTTTTCAGAACATGTTTTATTCTACTGAATTGTGGTAAAATGTTATCTGCTATTCTAATGACAGAAGAAGGTTTATAACATATACCATTTTCTTCGTAATATGTAATTAAAACAAAATCTGTAAATGTATCAATGTTCGTTTCATTTTTAAACTTTGCTGTATTAATATGACCCCATCGAATATTATCATCAAATCCTTTGTTATTCATATAGCGATACGTAGATCTAAACTGAGTTCGATTAAGAAGTGTAAAAAGCAAATTTACACGACTTCTGCAATTCTGAGCATTCAATTTTAAATCTTTGTGCTTAGCTTCAAATCTCATAGATAATAAGTAATGAGGAGGTCCAATTTTTTCAATAATACGAGGATAGTGTGTCAAAAAGTGGTATTTAGGTTTAAGATTGCCAAAAAGAGATATATATAATTTATTGTGTTCAGAAATATAAAAACTCAGTTGCTGAATTGCTGTTTTAAGTATACATTGGCTAAAAGTAATTTCTGTTATTTTCAAAGCTAACAAATAAAATTCCCAAATTTTATTGCCTTGTGGAACAATATCACCGACTATAAAACGAAAATTATTTACCAATGCATGCATCTTAGCAGCTGAACAGATAATACTCCCATTTTTTAAATGACTGTCCTTAATGGCTGGAGGTATGTTTTTTTCGTGTGGATTATATAAATTATATTTGATTTTGAAATTAAGAGATTCTAATGTAAAATATTTTGCAGATATTAATTTTGATATAATACTTGCCATATCATATCTTAAAACACCTTCATATAAATCATGCATAACATTTATACATTGATTTTCATAAATATGATAATATTCTAAATCATTAAAAATACATCTCTCCTTTATTCCAAAAGATTTGTTTTCCAAATGATACACATCATAGTCATTAGTTAATCTTAATAAATTTGATTGTTCGGTAGTGAGTTCCTTTGTTACATTTTTGTCTGCCAAACAAAATCTACAATAATAATTAGAAGAAAAACTTTCAGTTAACCCGAGTATTGAATGAACTCCTAAATTGTCGCCTATTACAAAAGAAAATGCGGACTTGGTTAGGTGGCGTGAATGAGAGCGTGTGCAGCGTGAGCGAGTGCGTAGTGTAGAATAAGATATTTAGAAATTAAGGAGAAGAGAAAGTAAGTGTGGGTAGGATTCGGAGAGGAGAAAAGACGGAGAAGCGGAGGAGATAAAGGCAAAGGTAGGGAGGAGAAAAAACGTGAGATAGAGGAAGATTAAAAGGACAGGGAAGTGAGGTTATGGCGGGCAGAGATACCGGCGCGGAAAGAGCGGGAAAGGTAAGCAGAACGAGGCAGGAAGAGAAACAGCGAAAATTAGTGGTGGAGAATATAGGAGATAAGGAGAAAAAAGTAACGTTTAAGGCAGGAGAAGAGAGATTAGGAAAGGAGGAAAGACAGAGGATTATCGAGGAAGTAAAAGCGATTGTAAA
>NW_012026812.1:5165540-5166889 GCF_000956235.1 Wasmannia auropunctata
TCCCACTGAAGCCAATAATTCTTTGCAGTCGAATCCCTAGGCGCTAACTCCTCACGAAGAGGACGTCTATCTATTACTTTTCCTCGATAAATGTCCGCAATTGAAGGATCTTCTAACTGAGCCCTTTTCCAGTCTATAGATTCAACCTCCCCAAAAATTATTCTTCTGATAAATTCTTTATTAATTTCCTCTTTAGCTTCAACTTTACTGCAATAGTTACAGGATCCCTCAGCACAAGGACGCCTAGACAGTGCGTCAGCATTCCCGTGTGCTTTTCCTGCACGATGTTTCACCACAAAATCATACTGTTGCAGACGCTCCAGCCACCGAGCTAACTGGCCCTCTAAATCCCTAAAGGACATCAGCCAGCGTAACGATACATGATCAGTCCTAATTGTGAATTTCCGTCCATAAAGATAATGATGAAAAGTCTTTAATGATTCTACTAAAGCTAACAATTCCCGACGAGTTACACAATAATTTCTCTCAGATTTACTAAAAATGCGGCTATAATAAGCCAAAACTTTCTCTTTCCCATCTTGGATCTGAGATAGAACTCCGCCTAAACCATGATTGGAGGCGTCAGTATCAAGAACAAATTCCCCAGTTTCCAACGGAAATGATAAAATTGGAGAGGACATCAAGCTCCGCTTTAGCTTTTCAAAAGCCTCTTGGCAATATTCGTCCCAAATAAACTTTCTAAAATTTTCGGTAAGAAAAAACAACGGTTTTGCAATTAAAGAAAACCCCTTAATAAATTTTCTATAATATGAGCAAAATCCCAAGAAACTCCGTAATTGTTTCTTGTTTTGAGGAACTGGCCAGTCTCGTACAGTCTCAATCTTTTTCGGATCCGTAGCGATTCCATTCTTAGAAATTACATGTCCTAAATACTTTACCTCTCTTTGAAAAAAAACGCATTTTTCTGGGTTTAATCTTAAATTCGCTTTCCGTAAAAGATTAAAAACCTCCCTCAGGTTCGCCAACATCCCCTCGAAAGTCTGACTAAAAATAATAACATCATCTAGATAAACCATACAAATTTTATTCAAAATTGGTCTAAGAACCCTCTCCATCAGACGTTCGAAGGTTGCGGGAGCGTTACATAAGCCAAAGGGCATTACCGTAAACTGCCATAGACCGTTACCAACCGAAAAAGCCGTTTTTTCTTTATCCTGAGAACGAAGTTTAACCTGCCAGTAACCACTTTTCAAATCCAAAGTAGTAAACCAAGAATTTCCAGATAAACGATCCAAAAGATCATCAATCCTAGGAATAGGGTAAGAATCCTTCTTCGTAATAGCGTTTAACTTTCGATAATCAACGCAAAACCTAATCGAACCGTCTTT
>NW_012026812.1:5166939-5167537 GCF_000956235.1 Wasmannia auropunctata
AATGTTGAGAGGCTACTAGTCATGTCGAGTCAAAGTGACACACAGTCAGAACGTTGGGAAGCCATTATAATTGATCAATAATTAATCCCAATGTTGAACTGTACTTTTTCCTATATAAAACCGTCAAAAGATGACTCGTTATAGTTATCAAGCTAAAACTATTTTTATATAAAAAATTAATTTTAGATATACTAAAATATCAAAAAACTTACAGTTCCATAATATGGAGTTCGGTCTGTGCAAAGATATGTGCGTTCTAGTCGGTGTTACATGACATAATGATCGAAATATAATACTTTGTCTAACTATGCTAGTACACATAAATGGCCAGTAGATGGTGTTGTTACAAATATTCTCAAGAACCCGAAATAGTTTAAAATTGCCCATTTGATATTTTTTCTAATAAATTAAAGTAAGCGGTATCCAATAATGCTGTATCCTCATTCGAGTTGATACCATTTTTTTGGGACTTAATGTGAATCATTTCGAATGTGAGTCTTTTATAATAGTTCGGCTCATGGTCAAGAATGGTCACACCGTCCCAATCAAATATATGATTAAACTCTAGCATGTGATTTGTGATGACCGAGTGTCTTGA
>NW_012026812.1:5167587-5169930 GCF_000956235.1 Wasmannia auropunctata
TTTTTCTATCGGTATTATAAAAATATTCACCACACGACGTAAATGAACATATGGTTATAAATTCATTTTGACAGTTGACGTAATATCGATCGTAATTGTATTTCTTTAATATTTTCCGATATTAATTAATTATTTAGTGTACAAATAGATTTCGTATAAAAGAAAAAGTAATTTCTTAGGAAAAATAATGATAATCTCGGTGTTGTTAAGAGAGCCCTCGTAGCACCTCTAGCATTTGTCATATCATCATGCCTGAGCGCGCGAAATTTCAGCTCTGTGATTAGCCTACTTTAATCGCTACTAATTTAAAAACTATTATAGCCTCGACATTTTCGTATTAGGATTTTCGTCTTAGAATATTCTAAAGAATCCGCACTTAAAAGAAATCCGCGAGTTTTGTGAGCAGTTACTACCTTTTCAATTTCGGTCCTGCGATGTGACCAACTTCCGACTCTGGCATTGACGAGAGTACTATGATCAGATGAAAACATTACACGTCAATCGTCAACGCGAAAGTCGGAAGTTAGCTACATCGCAGGGCCGAAACTGAAAAGGTAATAGTCGCCCGTAAAACTTTAAATCAAAATAATTTGTATAATTTGTAAGATGGTGTCGTTATATCACACATCGTTGTATTCGTTAATAAGAACGCTACAACTTTTATCTATTAAAATTGTCACTTTACATTATAAAAATTATGTTTCTCCACTCTCTAACGTAGATAATGTTTTTAAATGATCACTATGCTTACAATAAAGTTTAGTCAGAGCCGTTTAATTTGATATTATATTTATTAGGTCTATCTCTGTTATTTACGAGATAAAAAGGGGTGGCCACTTATACGGGGACACCCTATATATATGTCGATTACCAGCAATGGATCCTTTCGATCCTTCAATTCGACGTTTCATAACAAAAGATGTATTCGAATGCGAGTATAGAAATTTTCCATCATTAATTGAATCAAAGTAATACCGCGCTATTCGTTAACCCGCTGGCGTGGAATGAATTTTATAACAGACCGGGCAGCATAAGTTGCCGCTGATGACCGTTTTGGCGAACAAAAGATAATGATAATACTGTTACGTTAGTATTAAAAAATTAAAATTATATATATATTATACATAAATTATGTCTATATATATTATTTGTAGGATATAATGTTTTATAGGATAACTTTAAATTATTAATAATAAAATTTTTTGCAGGTATGACACGCAGTGCTATCCTTTCCAAGATTCTTGCACTGTAAATGCCAAATTCGTGAAGGTTGAATGTTATCAAAACAACGAAGTAGTGTACAAAGATTATTACGCTTTCCTATCTCGTAAGTCTTCGGTAGAGGAAAGATGCAAACAGGCGCTGAGGACGGATCTGTTCCTCGACGATCGTCTCAGCGTTCTCGATGTCGGGCTCGACTCAGTCTTCAGGATGAACTTTCACAGGATGATGCCGAAGACCGTAAAGTCGCTTCAGTCCCTCGGCGCCGTGAAGATGTTGGACTACATCAAGGTCGCCGATAACACATACCCGAATCTCGTCCCGATGCTGAATGGTCTGAATCAGGCCGAGTTACGGAATCTCCGTCCGCTTTTGTGGAAGAGGTACAGTGCCGCTGGTTACCGTACAGTGTTCGGCGAGGACGCTTACAGCATGACCACATTCAACTACTTGAAACCGGGATTCCGCGAGTAGTGCGTTTTTTTTTTAAACAGAAATTAAATAAAAAGAACGATTTTATAAATGATAAGAGTCTATTATCAAAGAAAATCTGTAACAATGTGCCTAATTTTCCTTGTATTTTCACTTTGCAAAAAATTATTATTACATTAGAAAGTTTTTATTTTTAGTAGAACTCGCAGAATATTTCGTAATGTTTGATAATAAAATTTATGAAAAATAAAACTATAAAATTCTATGCGCTGATCTGAATGTTTACTAACTCTTCGAATTTTTACTTAAATCTTTAAGAGTATACTTTTAAAGCTTTAAACTTCTAAACAAAATTAATTAATATTAAAAAGAGATTAACCCTTTTACCTTTCAAGATAGACTTCTTATTGCGCGCGTTCCTCTCTTCGTTCACTTGCTTGTTTGCTTGCGTCGAGCAAAACAACTTTGCACTCGATAAATATATATATATTGTTGTGTGCCCTCCCGGTATTGCACAGCTGACAGGGAAATCAATATATTGATTTCCCTAAAGAAGTTGAAGATCGTTCCTGCCGGCTGGCGTTTGGTTTTTGGTTTACGCTTTACGTTTGACAGCTTGAGCTTTACGGTTGCATCGATTAATAAAGTTCTCGTTTAATTCTTCTTCCGTGTACTTATTCTGCGAGTGCG
>NW_012026812.1:5169980-5172187 GCF_000956235.1 Wasmannia auropunctata
TGGTCCACGCGGCGGTCGCGGTTCCCGACGGTAGCATAATCGATGGTCTGCTAAACAAATTTTCCAGTTTAAACAAGGTGTGTCGGATCTTGGCTTATTGCTTTAGATTACAAGGGCGTCGCTCCTCCAGCTGCCCTGCTGTTGCCATTGCCCCAGAAGAAATCCAAAAATCTCTCAATATTATGTGCAGAGTCGTTCAGAGGCAAGCCTTTCCGGCTGAGCATTCTGCAATGAGCAAGGGGGACGACATCTGCAAGTCTAGCAAGCTACTCTCGCTTTCTCCATTCATGGACGACCACGGTTTAATCAGGGTGGGCGGTAGACTTAAGAATTCCGCGCTATCGTTCGACGCACGTCACCAAGTAGTTCTTCCTCGTGACCATAATCTAACAAAACGCATAATAGAGTTCGAGCATCTACGCAACATACACGCCGGCACGCAGGCCACCATGGCCGCGGTTAGGCAACGATTTTGGCCGCTATCTTTGCGTTCATCCACTCGTAAAATCATCAATAACTGCGTAGCCTGCTTCAGGGCAAAACCGGTCTTCTCTGAGGCCCTAATGGGCTCTCTGCCAGCTCCCAGGGTCAACATTTCGAGGCCATTCTCGCACTGTGGCGTTGACTACGCCGGTCCCGTCGGTATACGGGAAGGTAAGCGCCGTAACTCTCGAATACGCAAGGCCTATATAGCCGTCTTTGTGTGCCTTGCCACCAAGGCGGCACACTTAGAACTCGTGAGCGATCTTACTACCGAGGCATTCATCGCGGCTCTCAAGCGACTCATGTCTCGTCGAGGCAAGCCCGAGAAAATGTACTCGGACAACGCGACTACTTTCGTTGGGGCGCAAAGGCAGATCAAGGAGCTTTACGATTTCCTTCGAAATGATCCTGCACGTGGCGACATAGAAAACTTTTTGCGCGATCAACACACTGTGTGGAGCTTTATTCCTCCCCATGCTCCTCATCAAGGAGGGCTGTGGGAGGCAGCTGTAAAGGCGGCTAAACGTCATCTCGCCCGCATAGTAGGCGCGAATAACTTGACATTCGAAGAAATGCAAACAATACTGTGCGAGATCGAGGCCATCTTAAATTCCAGGCCATTAGTTCCATTAAGCTCTGACCCAAATGACATGTCTTACATAAGCCCTGGGCATTTTCTGGTTGGCACCCCTTTGAACAGTTTTCCTATAAGAGATTTAAACGATGTAAACACGAATGTACTTACGCGTTGGCAAGTACTGGAGCAAATGCGACAGCATTTTTGGCGAAGATGGAGCTCTGAATACCTAAATCTTCTTCAAGAGCGACACAAGTGGAAAAAATCCAAGGGCCAGCAGCTACAGCCAGGGCAGCTCGTATTAATAAAGCAGCAGGGGACAGCACCCCTCCAATGGATAACTGGACGCGTCGAGAACGTCCAAACGGGGGCCGACGGCGTGTCCCGCTCGGCCACCGTCAAGACTGCCAAGGGCTCATACGTCAGACCGCTGACGAAACTAGCTATATTGCCCACATAACTTATCGTTTCGCGACTCCCGGCGACAACACATTGCGCTAATTTATAGCTATTATTATAATCCTAGTTTCTTGTTCGACACATTTATACTCTTACTAGTCGCGTTTTACGCAGAGATGTACTTACGTGTCCGTGCCCATGTATCACGCACGGTTAAGCGATTACATTAGTTTATTATTTAGCATAGGCTCCCTTACCTTATTTTATTTGAGTTGCTAACTAGATTAAGTTGTTGCGTAATAACCTATCCCGCAGTTTCGGCGCGCGACGTTGGATAATTGTTCCAAGTCGACAATAGCCCTACCACTTTCGAAGGGCAGACCCTTCAAGGCGGGCGGCGTGTTAAGTATACGTGCGAATTCAAATTAATTTAGCTTGGCGCGCTGCGCGTTTCGGTAATATTCGGGCCACTGGCCCACTCGACGCAACCATCGGTCGCCTCCGGCGCCCTTCGGGTCGTTGCGGTCGCGGCGCTCACGCCGCCCGGCAGAATCTCGCCATGCCTAGACAAGGGCACACGTCTGTTTCTATTAACGACATATTCATCTTATTTTCTTGTTAAGTGTTCGGTTGCTACCGTAAGTGGTGTTCAATTACAATAAAGGATTGTTAAAGTTCAAAGGCGTTTATTGTCTTGGCCACGCCGCACCTGAAGAATCCTTATCCAGGGAGCACGCGTGGAGGGCGA
>NW_012026812.1:5172207-5178648 GCF_000956235.1 Wasmannia auropunctata
GTGGAGTGGCTGGCGGAAACGGAGTTCTGCCGCAAGAAGTCGACTAATATAAAGAGGTCCTTCACAAAAAAAATGAAGGTAAATGTAAACACGTTAATAGAGATAATCAAGGTACTCGCTATGAGAGCGTCACAAGAGGGAGATATTGGTTTTTTTAGAGCAAGGTTTGTGGAAACGCAAAGAGAAATTAACAACCTAAAGGAGGAAAATCAAAATCTTAAGCTCCAAATGGAGGAGATTAGAAGCGGTGCCATTACAAGGAAGAGCCCAATCAGAACTGAGGGACCGGAAGTTGCAGGCCCGTCGGATGGTGCACCCCTGTCACCTGACACTCCGCTGGGGATGGAGATGAACATGAGCATGGACACGGCTACAAGACGATACCCAGAGAGAGAGTCCCGTAACTACCCGAAAAGAGGAACCTCACAGCCCTCTCCAAAAAGGCAGGTAGAACAGATGGGGGACACCTTCTTTGAGAAACTTAGCATGACGATCAGCAATGTCGTGGTGAGCTCACTCAGACCGCTACTTGGCAGTGGAGCGTTGGGAGAGGAGAAGCGTGCGAGAGGCAGAAACGCCGCCGGACAATTCCGAGTACGTGAAGAGGAAGACCGTTCATCATCTATGGTTGCCAAGTCCCAGGCTGTGGAAACTGAGGGCGACGGATACATACAAAGGAAGATGGGAGCCGCAGAGGGCCAGAGAGGACGCGCCCGCCGAACGCGCAAAAAGAGAGATGCCGGTCAAATAGTGGAGAAGAAGACGCCAATGGAGGAGCGCGGAGACCAGATGGAATACCCTTCGCCGCCCGCTATAAAGAACAGCGATGCCCGGCCAGCCCCCGGAAACGTAGGAATTCTACAACGCAAGAGGACGGCGAGAGGAGACGCGGGATCGACGACGAGGGGATCTAGAAGGGCGGCAACGACCCCGCGGATGCGGGCCCCCCGATCGTCGGCAATTACGATTTCCTGTCCTAGCAGAGGTCCGTCGTATTCTGAAGTCATACGTAGGGCCCTAAAAGAAATCGTGCTGGAAGAATTTGGAATTGAGGAAACAAGAATGAGGAACACGATTTCAGGAGGTGTCCTGATCGAAATTCCAGGGACGAATACTTCGCCGGCCGCGGACACCCTGGCAAGGAAATTGAGAGACGCGTTTCAAGAAACTAATATCTTAATTAGAAGACCTACGTTAAGAGGGGAGATAAGGTTAACAGGCCTCGACGCTTCAGTTACGATTGACGAACTAATAGAGGCACTGGCAACGGCCGGGGGGTGTGACCCCACGATTGTTAGGCTGGGCTCTTTTAGGATTGCCAGGAATGGCCAAAGGACGGTATGGCTACAGTGCCCCTTGGCGTCCAGGCTGGCTGATTCTGGCAGAATCGCGTGGGATGGTCCACTGCATTGGTGACATTGCTCAAGAAAAGAGCTTGTTGCAGTGTTTTAAGTGTTTTGCGGTGGGTCATGTGAGAGACAGATGCCCGAGTGGGGTGGACAGTTGTTTTAACTGTAGTGAGCCTGGACACACGGCGAGAGTTTGCGGAAGGCCGTCGTGTTGCCCTTTATGTAAAGAAAAAGGATTACGACATGATCATAGAGCGAGCTCGGAGGTTTGCCCACCGTGCCCCCCTAGAAGGGAACAGCGTGGAAGCCCGCGGGGCATGGAGATCCGGGCCAATCGGAGCGGGGCCGAAGAAACGAGAAAAGGATAGATGGCAAAGAAGATCATCCAAGTGAGCCTGAATAGGTCCTGTGGGGCCCAGAACCTATTGGCCCAAACTATGAGGGGTCGAGAGTGCGGGTTGGGAGACTGCGTATCTGAACCGTACCGAGTCCCCAATGACCAGAGATGGGTGGGCTCGGCGGAACAAACTCCAATGGCTGCGATTATGGTATCAAACCATGGGCAAACGGATGCGGTCATGCCCCTGAAAAGGGGAAGTGGTTTTGTTGTGGCCTCCTGAAGGGGGACTCGTGGTTGCGTCATGCTATTTTTCCCCCAACAAAAGTGTGAATCAGTTTAGGGCTTTTCTAGCGGAGGTTGGCGACGCCGTGATAAATTACAGAAATGGCCCGCTCTTGGTAGTGGGTGACTTCAATGCTAGATCCCACCTCTGGGACAGGCGCTCCACAAGAAGAAGTGACATCATCCTCACATGGGCGTCAACGTTAGATCTGAGGCTGTTAAATGATAATTTCGTACCTACCTGTGTGAGACCGCAGGTCGGTGATCGACTTCACGTGGGCCTCTTCTGCGGCGGGGAGGATGGTCAGAGTATGGGAAGTGGCATCGGAAGAGGAGACCCTTTCCGACCACAAATACATTTTCATACGCCTGGATGGAGGAAGTCCAGGAGGAGCGGGTTTGGCGTTGAGAAACCTCCCAAGATGGAACAGGAAAAGCCTGGATCAGGACTTATTTCGAGCTAGTGTCCTGACGTATTTTTGGACGCGACAGGATATCAATAGAAGAGCCGAAGAACAGGCAAGAAGAATCCAGGAATCGCTAAGAATGGCCTCTGATACGCCCATGAAACGCCACAGATCGGGTTTAAAAAGGGCGATGTTTTGGTGGAATGAAGAAATCGCGTCCCTCAGAAAAAGGTGTAATACGCTGATAATAAGAGTAACTAGAGCTCAAAGAAGGCGCGGGAAAACGGCCCCGGAGTTGGAGGCGGAACTGTCATGCTCCCGCAAAGCACTGAGAACAGCAATAAAGGCGGCAAAGAGCAAGGCGTGGAGTGAGTTACTGGGTATGATCAATCGCGATCCATGGGGCCGTTCCTACAAAGTTGTAATGGGGAAGCTGAGATCAGCTAGCAAACCCATATGCGAGACTCTTCCCTTTGACGAGGTTAAAGCCATAGTGGCGTGATTATTCCCGCACATTGAGGAAGAAATAGCTGAAAGACCTAAATAGGTGGTACTTTGGGACGAGGACTACGCCGTGAACAAGGAAGAGATCGAGAGAGCAGCAACTAAATTGAGATTCAATAAAGCCCCAGATGGTATTGTGGGGGAGGCAGTCAAGTGTGCGGTGTCTGAGTGCGAGGATAGAGTGGCCGATTCACGGCCTGTCTAAAGGAGGGTACTTTCCCTTCGTGCTGGAAGACAGCTAAACTGGTTTTACTTAAAAAGTCGGGCAAGCCAGACCTTATACTGTCCTCATATAGGCCCATTTGTCTATTAGCTGAGATGGGCAAATTGTTCGAACGAATATTAGTCAAAAGGATTAGGACATGTCTCGCCGAGGGGGTTGGATTGTCTGCCCAGCAATTCGGCTTCAGAGCTAAGCACTCCACGGTAGCTGCGACTGCGGGAGATCTTGGAGCCCGTTTATAAGGAGGGTCGATACGCGGTGGCAGTGTCGCTTGATATATCAAATGTCTTTAACTCCCTGGCTTGAAAGAGGATTAGAGGCGACAATAAAGAAGAAATTTCCCAACTATCTACGAGGGATAATACAGGACTATCTTACTAACAGATGGATCTGCTTTGCGGACGATAAAGAGAGGATGAGAAAAATGCGCATGACATGTGGAGTTCCACAGAGTTCTGCCTTCGGATTCGAGGAGTGGAACTTCACATATGACGAAATTCTTCAACAGGACTTCCCGGAGAATAGCAATCATTCTGTGTTATGCAGATGACACTCTGATCGTATCTACTGGCGATAGTCTAAGGGAGGCTATTGCTCGGGTGGAGTTCACGACAGCCATTGTTATCAGGCAAGTGGAGAAGCTGGGATTAAAGATCTTTCCCCAGAAAACGGAAATATGCGCCTTCTCCCGAACGCAAAGATTCGTGCATGAAGAGGTGGCCCTGATTAAAGGAGAATTAACCCCGATCAAGGCGGAGCTTAAATACCTTGGGCTAACTCTGAGTAGAAGATGGAAGTTCAGGGAGCACTTCAAGCAATTGCTGCCTAAGGCGGAGAAAATGTCACTGGCGCTTTCAAGACTCATGCCCAATTTGAGGGTCCCAAATGAGCCAGCGAGAAGACTGTTTTGCGGAGTGGTCCATTCGGTCATTTTTTATGGAGCGCCAGTGTGGGCACCCGCTCTGAAGAGGGACAAAAAATCGGGAAAAGCGATACGGGCGGTTCAGAGAAGAGTGGCCCTTCGCATGATTGCGGCATATAAGACTCTCCTACCCGACGGCTTTTCTTCTAACTAGGGTTATTCCGGTGGAATACCTAGAAGACCGCTATAGGGAAGTGTATTTGAACACGAGGGCTCTTCAAGCGGAGATCAGGATCACACCGCGCATCCATGAAGCGATCAGGGAGCATGCGCTGGAGACTGCCTTGACTAGATGGAGGGAAGAATACGAGAGACCTTGTACTACTGCCGTGGAGGTTAGGAGAGCTTTGGTCCCGGTGTTATCTGAATGATACAGGTGCACCCACGGTCATCTAACGTATCGTACGACTCAGATGATATCTGGGCATGGATGCTTTAATGATTTCCTGCACAGGATAGATAAGGCTCCGAGTGGGGACTATTCCTTTTGTGAGGTCCCTTGCGACTCACACATCTATACGCTAGGCGGGTGTCAGACCTGGGCTCTCAACCGACAGATACTGTCGGAGTCGGTTGGTCCGGACCTTTCCCTTGGGGCAGTGGTAGCAGCTATATTAGAGTCGCAAGACAAATGGAACGCGTTTAGTAATTTCTGCGAAAATGTAATGATACGCAAGGAGGAGACGGAGAGAGCCAGACAGGCAGAGGCACGAGGGGTAGTGGATGGCGGATACAGAGGAGAAAGATGTGGACTTCTGAGAGTCCAGAGGAAGAGGATGAACAACATTTATAGCCGTCACGACTAACAAATATAAGCAACAGCTGCATCGGTAACTGTCTTTTTCTGTCATCTTTGGTGTTCTTTTTTTTGGCGGATGCCTGTCAACTTATGGGACCGTGGTCCCATGAGTCTGTGTGGTGGGTTTCGTCCCATGTTTCAGAAAGGGGGCCTGAAGTAATACTCTCCGGTGGTCCCGAGTCCCCTCTGTTAGATCGCGCGGGCTCTTCTAGGTGGATTTTTAGCAGATAGGCGATCGGTAAGGCCAGCAACTTCAGTCAGCCCTGCGGGCGCTGGCTGAGACCGACAAGTCACGACCGGTCGAATCCTGCACTTCCTTGTAACAGGCGCAGGGGGTCTGTGAAGATTTTTACCACCTTTATAAAAAAAAAGAGAACAGTCTAAAACTCAGTCGCGTATACGGTCAACGTTGCACGAGGTTTATACTGTAATGGAATCGAAGCTTGCGCTTAACCCGTACGATGACAAGCAATATATTGTTAATTCTAGCAATATTTTACCATGGGGGCATTATAAGATACCAACAAGAATGTAGGGATACATGTTTTCATATTTAAATAAAATATAATTCAAAAATATATTAAAGTTATATACATATTTTACACTACAATATATTCCCTTTATTTATCCACGAGTTATGTAAACTGTCCATTCCCAACCATTTTATGTACATCTTGTCGTTTGCGCAGTACTTTTTCCACGAGGTACATATCAGGATTGCATACTCGTTGTAATTCATATTCGTAAAATGATCGTAAAATTCGCCAGACAGTCCGATTTCAGAGCGGATGTTAAATCTACAAAGGGGGTGATGTAGCGGAAGCATCGCTGACTTGCGCTTGACAGCGTGGCAGCGAGCCGTCACTATATTTAAATGGTCGCGTGCCGAGCTTCGCTCTCCGCCGCTTGGTGGCGCCGAGCGCCTACGCTTTCGCGTAAGGAAGAAACGGTCAAGGAGCAAATATAAGAGGGCTCCTGAATCGGTTTCGGCATCCTCTGCCTTCACGGCAGAACCCCTGGTGGCAGGTAGTACACTTCGCAGCCATTCCCCAAGAATCTTTCTCGGAGCGGAACCTCGAGCGTTATCCGACTCGGCTGTCGAGACCTCCAACGGGATGACGAAACATAGAGATAGCCAACTCGGTTACAAAGAAACCTCGAGGGTTAACTGTATCTGAACCTTGGCGGTCAGCCTGTCTGTCCGAGGAGCCCAGCTGCTTCTCATCGGTGGAAACTGGTGATCCTCCACCAGCAGTACCCGGTGAAAGCCAGCTTGCGAAACTGACGAAGGGGTTCGACCCCGGTGGCGCCTGATTTCCATAGAGCTTCCTGAAGGACCGCTCACCAGGTCACCAAACTCTCTGGCGCTGTGGGATAACGAGAAGACCAATATCTCCTACGTGGTCGGACTTGCTACAAAGATTATCGCAACTTCCTCCGGAGCTTCGAAGAACCAATCGGGTTACCCGGGCGACGCAGACAGAGACTTATTCTCTGGGGCCTTCACTAACAAGAGTGAAAAGAAGAAGACATCCTCGCCGTAACCGACCTCGACTTTAAGAAGAGTTTGACGTCGACTCCGCCGAGTCCTTTTCAGGACTCGGCCCAAATTTCT
>NW_012026812.1:5178668-5179590 GCF_000956235.1 Wasmannia auropunctata
TCCTCGAAGCTTCTGAACCTCCTCTTCCCGAAATCTTCAGACAAGGGGGGGGAAACTTCCGTGGTACCCTTCGTCTCGAAAGACTCCCCAAGTCCCTGTCTCGGCATTCGCCCGTGGATGACACCCCACGTCCCACGGGAAAACCACGGTCAAAAACCGCGGGAGAGACAGACTTCAAAATAATCTTTCCTGCTGGTCTTCTCTTAAATTCCTTCTTCAGCGAAGATTTTCTTACATCACTGAAAATTAAACACAAAAAAAAACAGTATCCTCTTTTCAAGTCAAATAAAACAATACTAATTAAATTTTCGAACTCTAGATGTGTCGTTTCTCTAACGGAACAAAGAATATTCTATCTCTCATAGAAGGTGGCTAATCTATCTAAATGAACGATTTTATTCTTATGTCGCATAGATTTACGTATACAATAAACAACGTCATTTAATTTCCTAACAATTTCATAAGGACCCTCCCAATTATTCTGAAGCTTAGGAGCTCTCCCTATTTTCCTATGAGGATTAAACAACCAAACTTTCTGCCCTGGATCAAAACTTATTTGCCTAACTTTCCTATCGTACAATGTTTTGGTTTTCTGAGATTTAACCTCCATTTGTCGACTTGCAAGATTATGGATGAAATTTATTTTTTCCTTTAAATTCCAAAAATAACCCCTTCCTGAACAATCGTCCTCAGAGCTAGGAGGACGTCCACGAAGAAGATCCAAAGGTAATCTTAATTCCCGACCTAAACATAATTCGGCAGGAGTAAAACCAGTAGCTTCGTGTCTAGACGACCTGTATGCCAATAGGCCCAGAGGAATCCAACGATCCCAATCTTTCTGATTTTCTGAAACAAACTTAGATAAATATTGCAGCAACGTTTGATGCTGACGTTCCACCTGGCTATTAGACTGAGGATGCAA
>NW_012026812.1:5179640-5180624 GCF_000956235.1 Wasmannia auropunctata
ACCTTAAACAGCTAAATTTACGTGAAATTGTCTAAATAATGGGGAACCGGAGCCGTTTGGCGCAATTTTGAGTAAAAGTCATCGATATTAAGGCAAAAAGTACGAAATGGATACCCGGGTACCCGGTTATAGAGAGAAGGGTTAAGGTATGGAAAGAGGAAAAGGAAGCAGTGAGGGAGGAAATAAAGGGTCTGAAAGAAATAATAAAGGAATGTGAGAAAAAGATTTCGAGATTAGAGGAAAGAACGACAGAATTGAAAAACTGGGAGAAGGCAGGAATAGAAGAAGGAGGTACAAGTGGAAAGGGGAGCGAGAGAGAGGAAGGAAGAAGTATTTGCAGTTATAGATCAAGAAGAAGCAGTGTCACAGGGAGGTCAAGTGGAGTAAGCAGGCTGAGTGATAGGGAAGTAGATAAAATTAAGAGGTAGGTAATGGAAAAGGATAGGGAAGAGAGAAGGTGTAATATAATAATTAAAGATGTAGGAGTGCCAGAAGGAGCGAGAAGGGATAGATAAGCAGGGAAGGAATGGGCAACTGCCCTAATAAAAGAAAAAATAGGGGTGGAATGTGGGGTGGTAGGATGTAGAGAGAGCGGGACAGTGGTGATAGTTAAATTAGAAAACGAGGAAGCAAAGAAGAAAATAATGAAAAATAAATTTAAGTTAAGGGGGACAGGATTTATATAGAGAATGATTTGAGCTGGCAGGAGAGAAAAATACTGTCTGGCGTTTGAGTCAGCACATGTGGATGGGGCGGCCGGAGGACTTATCCGGCACGCTGTCCTTGGGTTGCGCTCACGCGGCTCCCCCGTGACTCCGCGGGAATTCGGTGGATCGAGGAGCTGATCACGTGGAGTTCGGGGGGGGGGGAGCGGCGACCGAAAGGGAAGGAAGCCAATCTTTGCTCGACCATCGCCCCGTTTGAAATAAATACGTTCTTTTCTCAAAACCGATATAAAAGGAGTTCTCTTTAACCCATCATCGC
>NW_012026812.1:5180674-5181090 GCF_000956235.1 Wasmannia auropunctata
AGTGGGCTCGCGTCTTTGTCGGAATTTAGGCCTCTTTTCTATATATTGGGTGATTTTGACGTTGCGGCACAAGTTTATTTTCGACGGCGTCGTAAATATTTTGGCAATAAAGCCGCAGCGGAACGGTTCGAGCGTCCTCGCGACGACAACCATCGAATCAATGTCGATCGTCGACGTGAGATGTCGCGCGATGACCGTGCCCAATCGTAATTGTATGGGTTGCGGAATATTATCCGCAACCTCATCGTCGCTCCCGCTGCCGCTGCCGCTGCCGCTGCCGCTGCTGCGTCTGCTGCTGCTGCTGCTGCTGCTGACTATGCGTCTTCTGCCGCCGCGTCTGCTGCCGCCGCCTCGATTGATCCGGCTGCTGCTGCTGCTGCTGACGATGTGTCTTCTGCCGCCGCGTCTGCTGCCGC
>NW_012026812.1:5181140-5184936 GCF_000956235.1 Wasmannia auropunctata
GTGTGCTCTTCCGATCTAATTTTCGCATTTGATTACATGCTCTTAAATATTTAAATCTCTGTTTATGGTAACCTGGTATACCAAAAACGTACGGGTTTTTTGAATGTACGTTAGCTTGATCTCGATATTGTATAAATAATTGAATACAATTTAAAAGATCAAAATATAATAACACAGGTACAGGTCGACCTAATTTTCCTCTAATTTGAAAACGTACATATTTTCTTGCAATTTCTTTTGCTGTATTTGAAAGAGATTTAAAAAGATCTGGATCGCTATGTTCATTTAAACCTTTATAATTAGAAAAATCTTCTAATAATACTGTTACGCCCGTGTCTAAGTCCGCGTCTAAGACCGCGTCATCCCGTATGTACGAACGAGCCGACGAGAGGAGATTGTTTCCTAGACGACGGACTGTCGGCTGTCAAACGGATGCCATTAGAGAGAGAGAGCTGAGCTGTCAGTGCGAACGGACGTGCTCTGATCTACTCTGTGTTTCTTGTATTACGTGTGCTCTTGTGTTGTGT
Organism: Wasmannia auropunctata; assembly: GCF_000956235.1. NCBI lineage: Eukaryota > Metazoa > Arthropoda > Insecta > Hymenoptera > Formicidae > Wasmannia > Wasmannia auropunctata. The sequence continues at coordinate 5,181,668 of NW_012026812.1, forward strand.
TCATTAAAGAGTTTATTCATTTTGTAAGCGAGTCCCCTTTATTTCCGCGAAAGCGTCGGAACGCGAACGCGAACGCGAACGCGAGTGCGCGAGTACGACTCCCGGGCGTAACATTGGGAAGATGGCGACGTGATTTACAGTATGGCTCGACCAATTATTAGAAGTACCGTGTATGGGAAATTATCGTAAAGACATGGAACTGGTTGTCTATGTGAAAGAATACGATAAAAAAAAGTGGCTGGAGGAGATCCTTATGTTTGGACGATGATATTTCAATCAGAAATATCGAAGATGATTACCCATTCATTGAACCACTCTCAATTCAACAAATGCATTTTGTTGTGGACGTCACACCGAGCATTGCGCTATGGAGAACGTGATAAAACTATACAACTGGTGGAAGCAAAACCGAATGGATACCACATAATATATAAACTTCAGTATAAATAGGAGAGAATTATCAAACTGGTGGTAGTCCTGAGTAGCAGAAGCAATCACACTAACGTCAAAATATTTTGTTCGATTCTATAACTTTTTTGTTCTCATACGAATATCAAATAAAACTTTTTTGTTTCCTGTATAAGAATTTCAAAATAAAAGAACGAATATCTTATTTTCTCTTTTATCTCCTTCCTAATGCAGTTTTAGATGTAATATCCAATTTCCAGCTCGCGAAACAACAGATACGTGTATGCGTCATACGTGTATGTATGTATCGTGACATGTATGTATTGTGTGCACGTGTGTATGCGACGTGGGGCTTGCAATATTCTAATACGGATTCTGATCCAGATTTCATAATCGCACAATCGCATGTTGCTCGATTTTTATCAATATATATCATACTCGCGTTTTTTTTCGTGCGTCGTGAATCGCGCCCCGATCATTCTCTAAAAGGACCGTGACAAAGTACATTTGCATTGTGAACCGAGCATGTCACTCGCATTCGCTATCATCATCATCGTAATAATCACAATCGCTCCAATCATTTACGGATACAACCAAAGTAATCCATTATCTTCAACAATATGGCTATTTACATGAAAACAACACGCTCAGAGAAAATTATAATGAGGTATTGAAACACGTTATCGCGCTATTTTAAGAATATTATCAGCTTCCCGGGGATGATCAACTAAACAACGCTACGTTACATTTAATGCGTACACCACGATGCGGACTCGAGGATATTCCACATCGAATGTTCAGCACGGAAGTAAAAAAAAATGAAAAAAGACAAATCTTACGTGGCACTTTCATCTAGCTGACACATTTACAAAGAAGTAGCCGAAGTGGCGTTTGATATGTGAGCGAAACATTCATCATTAATTTTCACATGCAAAGCAGTAAATCTCGATATCTTGATACCCTCTTGATCGTAGCGGTGTTCACACATTTACGAATCGACGCAGTAGTAATGTGTGTCCATATGCACTCGACGATCCTGGTGACGTACTCGCTTACGCATTCCCTCCCAGCGATCGTGATGGTCACATCGCCGAGATACAGACAGAACGGAACCGTGGTATATACAGCTAAATATAAATCCTCCGGAAAAAATACATTTACTTTCAATATTGACACACGAGATCGGTTATGCTTTAGGATTACATCATAGCCCGTGCAATGATTCAATAATGTTTGCATATGCAACCTCAACGTATCCCGGTCAGTTAAATATGGAAGATAGGTATCTTAGCAATTCAACATTTATACGGAATTAAGGACAATTTCCCAAAAACGGAATCCGTACCGATGACGACTACAGATGTGACTCCCACAGCAGCAAAGCCCGAATACGTGGATCTGTGCGATTTGAAATATGTTTGATAACATACTAGTATTAGATCATCGAATATTCGTAACATATCATCGTTACGTTTGGACGTTCAGCATCTGACAGAACGTTCAATAACGGACCATTATTAATACCCGGTTATATGAATTTTCTTCCCGAAAAAAATTTTACTCTGTCAGCCGTATATCAAAGACTTTCAGGTGAGACCGTACTATTCGTTAGAGATTGAATTTACATGGTCGATTATCCTAGTTTTACATTAAGCGTCCCAAGTAGCACATGAAGCTATAAAACGTCTGCGACAACGTTGTCGCATTTTAAACCGCAGCATTTTTATTTTTGTCTATCACAGCTACTGTCACATCATCATTATAATGTTTTGATATAGTTGTAACAGTAAAAGTGGGACAACATTTTTAGGCTTTGAAAACAATATCGTAGCCATTTGGCTGTACAACTATTTTGCTGTAAAGAGATCATTATAGCTATGATGAAGCTTTAAAACGTCTGCAATAACATTGTCACAGCATAATTGTGACGTTTTGGCAAAGTTGTAGTGGCAAAAGTGGGATAACATTTTTAGATTTTGAAAACGATGTCGCAGCTATTTGACAGCGTAATTCTTTTACTGTAAACAGGTTGTTAGCCACAACAGTCAGAATAAATAGAAATTAAATAAAAGTAAATAAAAAATGTTTTTTGTATATAATTAATATCCAATAAAAGTTAAATTTAAATTTAAAACTATGTAACAATATTGAAAAAAATTGTTTAAATTTTATTTTATCTGGGATTGAACCACGGACAATCTGAAATCTTTGCCTCACTAAACTTAAATCAAATTTAAAGATTAATTAATCATTTTAAATATTACATCTTATAACGTACATCTAAATATATAAACGCGAACGCAAATTCATAAATACATTGATTACAAACCTTACATACATATCCTTAAGTAACAATTTTTGAGTCGCTTAAGTGAACGCATCAGTCTGAATGACCATGTTAATATACATATTAAATTTAATATAAGACTGATAGTTAGGTTACTCTTTGCTTTTGCTGTGACATACAAATTACAGCTAAATTACAGCTATTTTGATTTTATTTTAATTTCTATCCATGCGCATGCGCGGTACGCGGTACACATGCACGCTTGATGTACACTGAACAGCAATAATTCGAAGGGTCATAGAAGAGTGGTGAACTTACCGACGTTGGGTCGATAAAAACGAATCCTCGCATACGGAAATTCGGAAAAGACATTAGCAATAATTTTATTTCAGACAATGAATAATACATAACCGATTCTCTCTTACAAGGGAAGTTTGCGAATTCGAAAATTCAGAAAAATCTGACTCTTGGTGTAAAAGTAGAGCAGTTCATCCCTAGCATGAAACTATTTTTCGTGGTGCTCAATTCCGTTTTAAAGGGATGAAACCACCTCTTGAAAAAAATCGGTTTTTTT
>NW_012026812.1:5184986-5186326 GCF_000956235.1 Wasmannia auropunctata
TGCTCTTCCGATCTTAATTCATACAGGTATATATTTGCATATATGCTAAACGTTTACTAATCGTACGTATATTATAATTAAAAGTCATCCTCTCTATATACTTATATTATCTATAAGGAACATATAACTAAAAATATTTTCAGTACATCATATTGTTACACTCGCGCACGGATATCTCGCGTCCGCGAATTCTCTTGCGCGCGTCCGACGGTTGCGCAGTTTCGTCTCCGCTCGTAACGGTCTCGCACGCTTCCGCACTCGCAGAATAAGTACACGGAAGAAGAATTAAACGAGAACTTTATTAATCGATGCAACCGTAAAGCTCAAGCTGTCAAACGTAAAGCGTAAACCAAAAACCAAACGCCAGCCGGCAGGAACGATCTTCAACTTCTTTAGGGAAATCAATATATTGATTTCCCTGTCAGCTGTGCAATACCGGGAGGGCACACAACAATATATACTCGTTCTCACAGCGCAAACGGCAAGACACGCGTACCTAATATGTCTGACAAATAATATCGATGTGAATTGAAATAATTTTGAGACGCTTATTCCGCGGTGATTTTACGGATGACTGCATTGGCACCGGGCATCAGTATCGATAATAGGAGTCTTTGTAGTCCATCTTTATCCTCTCGGTCTCACGTCTCGCGCCCCTCCCCCCCCATACTGTTCGTGTCCCGCGATGGCCAGAAAATGCCGCTATTAGCCCGTAACTCTAGCCTCGTCCAAGGATAATTGCGCGAGTTAATGGCTCCTTTTTCTCCATGCTTCGACTCGTGCATACGGAATACGTCGCCGTCCGGCGATGCGACGGCGGTTTCACATGTACGCTGCTATTGTTTCCTTTGTTGGCTGCGTCGCGGCTGATCCCGAGGAAAACGTGCCTAGGACCTCTATCGAGAAGTACGCTATTCTACGTTTATATATTGAATTATAAAAAAAATTACGCGATTTCCGACGAATCTATTTCATGGGAAATTGCACAGCTTAGTGGACACGATTAAACTTCTCAGTCGTCGGATTTAGGATAAGATCAGTCCTTATAATAAAACCTTCATACGTGTAAAGATATGTGTTGGCGATTCTCCCGAAGGGGAATCGACAGGAGTGGAGTAAAATAAACTACGCTGAAGCTCGTTTGCAGTTTATTGTCGTTTTATTGCTTAAGAAGCAGAATGCTAGCGCGACTAGAAATTGGCTGTTGGTCGCGGTCCGAACGTTACGGATAACAGTTAGCAACAAACGAATGAGCGGTTGTCTCTATGCGGACTATTGCAAAAGTGCGCTGGCGGCGCTGACGCTCCTGGTTTTAAAGCCCCCTGATCTTCCGGAAGATT
>NW_012026812.1:5186376-5186875 GCF_000956235.1 Wasmannia auropunctata
TCTCCTGGCTTTCTCGTTTCTTTCACGACTTTCTCGTCTGTTTCTCTACTCTCTCGTCTCTCTCTCACAACTCTCTTGTGGTCGTCGTCGAGGAAGTGTCTTCTTCTTCGCAAAATTTCTATCTTGTCCCTTTTTTCGATCTTGTCTCCCGTCTCTCTCCTGGCTTTCTCGTTTCTCTCACGACTTTCTCGTCTGTTTCTTTATTCTCTCGTCTCTCTCTCACAACTCTTTTGTGGTCGTCATCGAGGAAGTGTCTTCTTCTTCGCAAAATTTCAATCTTGTCCCTTTTTTCAATCTTGTCCTTCGTCTCTCTCCTGGCTTTCTCGTTTCTCTCACGACTTTCTCGTCTGTTTCTCTACTCTCTCGTCTCTCTTTCACAACTCTTTTGTGGTCGTCGTCGAGGAAGTGAGTGTCTACGTGTTTGCTGTCGAGAAATTAAGTGTCTAGGTATCGTCTAGGTCTTCGCTGTCGAGGAAGTGAATGTCTACGTCGTCACCGT
>NW_012026812.1:5186925-5189326 GCF_000956235.1 Wasmannia auropunctata
TCGACACAAAATCGCGACTATTTTCGAACAATACGTCTTATCCTTGGACCGTCCACAACAGCGTTATTCGTGATGCCCAAAAACATTACATTTTCTTACATCATTGTTAATTACGCGCTCCTCATTCTCGCGGCTGTTATCGAAGCGAGGCGCGCACACATCCGGGAATGCGCAACAGATGGACGTTCTCGCGTGACTCGGCGCTCTCTCGCTACAAAGCAATTATACGGTTCCGCGAATCGCCCCGTGTGCATGCGATTGTCAACTGCCTCGTAACTCTTTGTCGCTTTCAGGTCTGGCCGCTTGAAGAAGAGGGGCATTCTCCATTCTCCGAGCGTGTTCGAGTTTTAATTCTCTCTCTCCCCTTCTCTTTTTCTCCGCGACAGACGACGTGCGACCGTGCTAACGATGCTAACGATACGTCGCGATATTTGAAACGTTAAAGGGAAACGCATGATATAATGCCAATAAAAAATAATAATTTTTACTTTTCTATATCACTTCATGTCTCGTTTTCTTTTAATATTTTTAATATTAGCCTCTTGTAACTGATATCAATGACACTCGAATATCGAATACACATTTCTCCCAACATCGATCAATAATTCGTATATATCATCCCCGGCTGACCTGTGTTGCGCATAGGCGGGCCTAGAAATCCTCTAGGTAGAGATCGAACAACGTCTGACTTCCGTTTTCACAACAACATGGCAGAGCCAATCGGCTCTCTAGAATCCGAGAGTAGGGAGTGATCCCATGGGAGAGCCGATTGGCTCTGCCATGTTGTTGTGAAAACGGAAGTCAGACGTTGTCTGATCTCTACCTAGAGGATCTCTAGGCGGGCCCGCTACATACGCGTACGCGTGACGTCGTATCTTCCTCGATCTCTCGTTTCTTCCGTCGTTGTAATTGTGAATTCTCTCGCGGCTCTCAGAGAGCGGTCGGCACACACCACCGCCGCCGTCGCCACCGCAGATGAGTTATATCGGCACTGCCCGGGCTTGCATGGTGGCCTATCGTGATGGGGCTCCGTGTACATACCCGAGGTGAGAGTGTTCACCAGGCATTTTTTTTTTTTAGTATCGCGTGTATCGGAAGAGAGGCGAGAATCGACATTAGACACATAAACCATTCATTTACACTTACGCTTACTTATCATGATCGACGTCAGCGTGAGGGAGAATGGCACCGCGCACGGGAAACCGTTCATGCTTATTATGCCATAATAATCGACACGAGTGCGGATCAAGAGCCGTAATGCCTGCTGAGACGACCGGTAATCTGGTACAAAGACTTATAGATGCTAGTGTTACGTCCAATCCCCGGGAAATGATTTATCTTTAAAGAAAGGAAAAATCGAAAGAGAGTCCCGTTTAGAAACGAGGCTGGATTCGGAAAGGAGGGGGATACGGAAGGACATAAGCAGATAGCCTGTCTCGCAAATAGTAGACAGTCTGTCTCGCGCGGTGGCATATGTGCGAATCGAAGGCGCTTTAACCGGGGTTGAGAGACGAGTCAACGTCCTGAGGGGACGATGTTACTCGATCTCGAATCAGCGCGATCGTTGGTCCTGTTTTGGTCAAGAAACTAAATCCCTTTGACCCGGGATCGGACCAGTGCGATTTTCTGCGGGGAAGGAGGGAAGAGAAGGGTGAGGTGGTTTAATCAAGATAGAGAATTTAGGAATTAATTGGTACGATTAAATTTATATCTAACTACGTTTACAATGTTCATAGTAAATGAAAAATAAAGTCATTACATTTCTATTATTACGGAATCGGAAGATCTAGCGCTGTGGATCACAACTAATTCTCGATAATAATAATTATCAGCGGATAATACTTGTCTTATTTAATCTCAAAGGAAGCGTGTGTAACATGTTTGGAATTTCGACGTTAGAGGTGACATAGTAATAACTCAGAATTCATTAATAATAATAATATATATATATGTTTATGTATATTAAATAAAAAACGGGGACGCGAACATGAGAGGCAATATAAGATATTATTAAACATTTTCTTAACCAAATGTTACTTATTTATACACATGTATATAATGTTGTTGTTATTGTTACATTTTACTTTTCGATGAACTCTTCCAGCGTGGCGGTAGAGGGGGAGAAGAAGTTATAAAAGAAAAGCACGGGTCGATCGGGAGTCGCGGGGCAGCCGCGGTGAGACATTTAAATTTTGTCCGCGATGCACTGAGGGCGAGATTAATTTAAGACAAGTCACGGTTAATAGTTAACCCCGGTTTAAGAAAGAAAAGGTGACGACTTACTCCTTGCTGTAATTCGAGAGCGAGCTGCGGAGGCTGGCAGAGCCCACGTCAGGTACGAGTCGGGCTTCTCGAGAGATGGTTGCGCGGGACTTCTCTGTCTGGCTCTCGAGGGGCGATC
>NW_012026812.1:5189376-5190526 GCF_000956235.1 Wasmannia auropunctata
CAATCACGAGTAAAAGCAACGTCTTTGTCATACTCTGGGGTTTCCGTGATCTAAAGGTCACTTTCAATTTAAACTTTTACCTCGGGGATATCTTCAAAAAGCTAAGGTTACTTTTTGAAATATGACAACCGAAATAATGTTGCCAAAGAAAAAATAAATAAAGAAAGATCAACAATGAGCAATTTATTAAATACTAAGCAAAATTGTCAGTTCAAATTAATTGATTCTTCGTTATAAGACGAGTATATATATATACACTTTTCCCAAAAATTAAAGGATCACCTATGCTAATCGCTAAAAATAGGCAAATTTCAAAAGAGTGTAACTTCGTCAAAAATTATCGTAACAAAATGATCCAAAAAGCATTTTACAGCTTGAAGTCTCTACTGTCGACATCCATAATTTATTAAATGATTTGCTGATTCTTTACAAAACTGCACGAATGCAAATGGAGATGCATCAAATCTAAAAATTTTGTACTAAGTTTGCAAAGTTCTATGGAGTGCAATAAAAATCGCATACAAATGCGACTTGCACCTTCACCGAGTTATTTAATATGGAAGCAAAAATGGTCCTTTTCACTTCAATGTTGAATAACTCGGTGAAAAAAAACCGCACGATGCTCATCGAGTACGCAAATTAAAAGTAAAGATTCATGCTTTCGAACGCTGTAAGTCGCATTTGTACACGAATTTTATTTTATTTTCTGGAACTTCGCAAAATTCGTAAAAAAGATCTGTCAAATAATAAAATTCTCTTCAAAATTTGAAAGGTTCCGTCATCCGAACTAAAAATCGCACATAAATGAAGTTTACAGTTTTCGAAAGCGTGAATCTTTAGCTTTAATTTAAACACTCGATCAGCATTATGCGATTTTTTTCACCGAATTACTCAACATTGAAGTAAAAATGATCTTTATGCTTCAACATTGAATAACTCGGTGAAAATATTTGAGTCACTCTATTTCCTTATTTTACATCTATTGATAGATAAAAATAGATTGACGCAAATAGCGCAAATAGTATTTTCTCTTGATGACACTGATAATCCAATTGTCATGTTTATTCTGCTGCAAGAAGAGGAGAAAAATGAAATCAAATATACTAAGACTGGTATTTAGAGTCGAATCTAACATTAAAAATCGTCTTAA
>NW_012026812.1:5190576-5191038 GCF_000956235.1 Wasmannia auropunctata
TCTATTATTCGTTACAATTATGTTGTTAGCTTGTTTTTTGTCGTCATTATTTAATAGCATTTTTAATCTGATGTTAATTGCATTCATAATAAACTTGAGAGGATAATCATTTTCTAAAAATGTTGTTATAATAAAATTAATGTTTTTCTCATGGTATTTCGGATCTGACAACAAGAAGGCTCTGTCCAAGGCACCCATTATCACTGCTCTTTTTTGTGATGTAGGGTGGGCCGATAGAAAATTCAAGTACCTACCCGAAAACGTGGGTTTCCGGTACCAATCAAATTCCAATTTATCGTTGTTCTTGATAATTGTTACGTCAAGAAAGTTCAATGTATTCCCCCCCAATTCTAAAGTAAATTGTAATCTGGGGTGAAACGAGTTGAAAATGTCTAATACTTTCTTGGCCTCTTTTTGTGGGACCGCCAACATTATGTCATCTACATATCTGTAGTAGACCGG
>NW_012026812.1:5191088-5194170 GCF_000956235.1 Wasmannia auropunctata
GTGAAGAATAGGTATAGGTAGATAGAGGTAAAGGATAGGAGGATGAAATAGAAATAGTGTAACGAAAAGAAGGCTGTGAGCTCGAAGTGCCGAGCAGTAATCTTAAGAAAAAAGTCTGTGATAGTTACATAGTCGTATAGGATAAGTTTAGTGAGATAGGTTAGGTATGGATGAATGTGTGGTAAGGTATTTATTGTAAACCAAGTCCCCTTTTTGGCTGTAAATTGCTGAAGTGAATAAATATTCTATTCTATTCTACAAAAGAAAATGCAAAATATATATGTTTTTTATTGCTTTCTATGTATAAACCATTTTTCTCTAAAAATTTTAATTCATTTATTACATGCTTTAAAACAGCAGTATTTCCAAAATTACATCTGTCTGAACTATGGAATAGTGTAGAGATAAATATATTTTCTAAGCGACTACTATATTTTGATGAAATGGTTGGGATACTATAATATAAACATCCAATTTTGTAATAACCAGCGTGACTTCCAAGTGGATTACCAACTTCAAAATCATCGAAGTATAAAATTAATGGTAAAATTATCTTATTAGGAGTTGCAATTATTTTTATGGACGTCCACAGAGAACATTGTACCATATTTTTATAAAATCTGTATTGTGATTTTCCAAATCTTTCTGATAATTTAAAATTTGTTGTAAAACATTAGGAAGTTGAAAGAATTGTTGCAACTGTTCTTGGATAGAAACATAACAAGTTCTATTTTTTATTTTAAGTGAAACTCTATTTTGTCGTCTGGATTCGTCTGGTGAAGTGCCTATGATAGTCTGTAATGGTTTAATGAAATATTTTGAATTTTTAAAAAAAGATTTTCTTTTATATTCTGTATTCAAGTTATTAAAATATGTGGAAATAACTTTAAAGGAACCCACTACCTCATTTACATCACAATTTAAAATAATTTGTTCGAGTTGATTTAATAATTTTGAACAACAAAAATTTTGTATAATTTTTATAATCTTTTGAATGTCAGATTTAGTTAGAGATAAATTATCGTATAACTGAGCAATTAAATGTTGGATTTCTATATCAAGTTTTTTTAAAAACGACGGAATATCCTGTAATGCTTCTTTTACATTGTCTGTGAAAGATTCTGTCTCATCAAGACAATTATATTTTATATCTGAATTAGAATCGGAACTCTGCACAACCTGTATTGTATGTGTACTTGAAACAACATCTACAAGTTTTTTAAAAGATGTATCAAATCCATGAGAGAAAATGTGTTTTTTAAAACTGTCTTTTCTATGAAAAGATCGAAGACAATTATTGACATGGCAAGTAAAAATATTTTTTTTATGAATGTATTTTAAATTAAATATATATTTATCAATGTCATTAAAATTAATTTTGCAATAAGGACAGTTCATTTTTAAATATTGCAATCTCTTGGCTGTTTATATCAATCAACTTTACTGATCAAATTTTATGTTTTGAATTATATCTTGAATATAGGGATATTTTTTTAAACCTTTTCTTTGGCTGTTAAAGATCACTATTTCAATAGCTTCATAGATATGTTCGCTTTGTGGAGGATAGCAAATACACATAACATGAAAAATTTTGAAAAATATATCTAATGCCTTCAAACAGTTCTCGTATTCGTATTTTACTTCGTTAATGACAATATATATTTTATTAATCTCTGTGTAAGTTGGACCTTCAACTAAAAGAAAAGGTTGTAATTGTAAATCCCGTATTTTCGCTGGTTCTTTTTGTAAATTAATTTTAGCTTCAATGTCGGCTGCACTCTGTGATGGAATAGGAAACGTTCAGATATTCAGAAATTCGAAAGAACAAATTTGTAATTTTTTGTAGGTTTTAACAGTACTCACAGATGCATGTATTATAATCGAGTCTATACATTCTTGGGTCGAAAATTTCCAGTGTTTTTTTTTCCTATCTGAGTCTTCCCTTTGGTGGTAAAATGTGACACAGTAGTGTTATTTGTTTTACTACTTTGGAATCTAGAATAAAAGATTAACGTCTAATTATACACATAATTAAATATAATAATTTTAATTTTGATTGTCAAGATTTCGATCCAAATCTATCAAAAACTTTTAATTGGCATTCATAGTTAATTAAAAAATTACTAACAAATAGAAACTTGTGTAATAATTATTTTTATTGTACAAATTATAATCCTTATGGCAATTATAATATCCGGGTTAAATTAAGTTAAAATTTTTGTACAGTGAAAATACGATAAAGAGACTATATATTTCAAATTACAAAAAAAAATTAAAATTTATTTTAATTTTAGAATAAAACTTTTTCACAATATTTAATTTTTTTAATAAAGTAAAAAAAACTATAGCTTATATGAATCGTTCTTATCAACATATCAACATATACACTGGTCCAAAAAATTAAAGGATCACCTGTTCTAGCCTTTAAAAATAGGCAAACTTCAAGATAGGACAACTTCGTCAAAAATGATCATATCGAGATGTTCAAAAAAGCAATTTACAGCTTGAAATCTCTACTTTCCAAATCGCTACTTGAGAAAACGATCCTATTGATCTTTCATGGAATTACACGGATAGAAAAGGAGACCCGACAAATCTAAAATTTTTTTACGAACTTCGACAAGTTTCATGGCGCGATAAAAATTGCAAATGCAGTTTACTGCTTTCAAAAGAGTGAATCTTTACCTTCAATTTGCTTTTTTGTTGAGCGTTGTACGATTTTTTTTCACCGAGTTATTCAACATTGAAGCAAAAAGGAACCTTTTTTTCCTTTAATGTTGAATAACTCGGTGAAAAAAAATCGTACAACGCTAAAAAAAGCAAATTGAAGGTAAAGATTCACTCTTTCGAAAGCTGTAAACTGCATTTGCAATTTTTTATTCGCGCCATGGAACTTGTCGAAGTTCGTAAAAAATTTTGAGATTCGTCGGGTCTCCTTTTCTATCCGTGTAATTCCATGAAAGATCAGTAGGATCGTTTTCTTAAGTATCGATTTGGAAACTAGAGATTTCAAGCTGTAAAATGCTTTTTTGATCATCTCGATACGATCATTTTTGACTAAGTTACACTTTCTTGAATTTTG
>NW_012026812.1:5194220-5194532 GCF_000956235.1 Wasmannia auropunctata
TTTAATTAATAAATTTGAATTTTTCATACTCTTTTAGGGTTCTCACCGCATAGTAATTTTTAGTTTTAACTTTTTACATATACAACTTTTAAGTGGATGATTAAAAATATTTCCAAAGACTCATATCTAATTATTTCACAATTACATCACGTGATATATTGTTTTAGTAATATAATATTTAATGGTATATTTTAGAAATCGATTACTAAATTGATTTTATTACTATTACAAATATTTTATGTAAAAAAAATATGAGAAAATAGAAAGATAATAATATTCAGCATCCATATTATTCCTGTCTCTTATACACAT
>NW_012026812.1:5194582-5195856 GCF_000956235.1 Wasmannia auropunctata
GCAGGATACCACCTTTGATTGCAATTTTGGAGGCGTTTTTCATGATTTTTTTTTCATACAAAAAATGCGCAGAAAGAAAATCGGTTTTAGCCATTTATTAAGACAACCTTAAGCTGCAATAAAAAAATTTTTAATATCAAAAAAGTAAAAAATAGCCTCTTGTAGGTGGGGCCAAAGTATACGGCTTTTGAGGAACACCGTCAGTCTGCGTGTCAAATTCCTTCTTCTACGTGGCTCCTAGAACAAAAATCAAAATTTTTTCTTATTAATAACAATATTTTTTAAGTCTGTACGTAGGGGTTTTACGAAATTTCGATTTTTAAGAAAATGGCGGTCATTAAAAAACAATTCAATTTTTCAGGGTAAAAAAAGTTTATAAAACTATGCACCAAAAATAAAATAACAATGCTAAAGAAAAAATCCTACGTACATTTTTAGATTATACCATAGGGAAGAATTATGCAAAGTTTCAAGTCAATCCGATGAAAATTGGAAGACTGATTTGACACGCAGATTTAAAAAATATCGTTTCGAGAAAAACGCGTTTAAAGTTTTACATACATGAAACTAATAAATATTTTCAACTAACCGTCAATCTGCAATACCTGCGCCATACAGGATACCTTCAGCATCTATTTCTTCTTCATTAGCAAGCTTGTGAGCAGAAACACTACTTCTTCTAGCCTCTCGAGCAGCTTCAGTAATTGAAACCTCCGCTCTCTGAATACGATAATTATCGGCTTTTATACAAAAATCGTAGCAACTTTGACTTATAGGTAGGTTCAAAGTTTGCATAATGTCCATGATGCTCTGTAATCCATCATTAAAATTACATACTGCAATATCAGCAGCAATATCGATGATTTTTTTGCCACTGGATATGGTTTTAGGAGCGAGCGCCCACAGAACAGAATTGAAATACTCGTTGCTGTTCTGCGTAAACCCACCCAAGCACCGTGATAATAGTTCATCCTGGCTGAGTTCTTCATAGATGGATTTAACAGCATTAAAAACTTCGTCTTTCATTGCTGGTTTGTGTTGATAATTGACGAGTTTGTTGCGAGATTTTGCCTTTTTCCACGAGCACCAGGAATTTTCGCCATCTGGACATCTATCGTGCTGCGGGTTGTCGTCCGTGGAAATCTTGTGATAAAGCGTGGCCCATATTTCTTTCTTCATATTAACAATTGAATTCCATATAATTTCGATGTATTGCCAAACCAAAATATAATGATAGATCATCAATTAATTTTCCGGTCAGTTTGCCTTTGCCA
>NW_012026812.1:5195906-5196307 GCF_000956235.1 Wasmannia auropunctata
CGAGTATCATTCAACCTTTGGATGTATATGGTTTCCGGATTTGGAAAAATTTCGTGCGAACATTTTCGGATAATATAATTCTTCAAGAGATTGATATCAATTTGCACTCCCGTAATGAAATAATTAAATTGCAATCACTAACCCACAATCAGTTTTCTTCGCCTAGATTTAAAAATCTTTTTCAATATGCTTGGTATAAAAGCGGATATTTAGAAACACATCCCGACAAATTTCAAAATCCTGTAGAATTCTGTTATTTCAAAAATGAAAAAGATATACCCAAATGTAGTATTTGTGGGATGGCCGCTTTTATGCGCTGTGCATGGTGTGGCAAGTATTTTTGTTTTAAACATTTTTATGAAGAATATCATTATTGTATCGATTACAAGCCATAATTTTTA
>NW_012026812.1:5196357-5199213 GCF_000956235.1 Wasmannia auropunctata
TTTTGTCTTCCCCATGATGAACATGAATAAACGTTCGAAAGAAACTTGTGAAAGACAAAACCATTTATTAAACGACGATTCTCTAACTGATTTAAAGATTGTAAAGAAATAATCAATGTGTTTTAACTTTAGTTGTAAGATAGTTTAAATTTAAAATTAGTTTACATCGTTGATGTTTAAGGGAGAGAACAAATGACTGTAGGATAAAAATTATTTATGCTACTGTTCAATATTACTCAAAAAGCAAATAAAAATAAAGCAAATCAAGAAAATTAAAATAAGCATTGTACCGAGTTCTTTCCCTTAGAATCGCAAAGTTTTCTTGTCGAAACTTTACATTGACAGTTTTGTCACACACCATTTTTCCTTTTTAATTTTCTACTGCTATCATTATACTTAATAAAATCATTATTATAAAATTATATTATTATACTTATTTATACGAATCTCATAAAAAAAATTTGTTTCTCTAATATTATGACAATGTTTATGTCTCACATATTCTTTTCCTGCTAATCAACGCGGAAAAAAGAGAGTGAAAAATAAAATAATGTCCGTTTAAAAGAAACTATCAATTTTTTTTGTAAAAATCTATCTTTAACGAAGCAAAAAAATATCAATTTTGGTATTTCAAATTTGAGTTTATACCTTTCTCCAACTATTTATAAATAAAAATTAATTACCTCATTTGAACGTTAACTTTAAAATTAATGAGCATATATCTAGTCATATCAAATTTTTTTTACTAAAGATAATTTAGTACAAATAAATTCCCAAAATAGTTTTTATTAGACTTTCGACGATGATAAGCCGTAAAAGTGCGTCAACTCGTTTCTCTTCTTGCCATCGTTATTAGCAGGCACCGTATAGAAAAAAGAAAAAGAAACGAAAATCAAAACGTTAATGATGCATGACGATTGCATGACAAAAATGGAAAAAAATACGTGCTATCGAATATGAAGTTAAGAGAGGTGTGAAAAAGCAAACATACTTTTCGCCCATGCGTGGCTTGACCCCCATCCTTCTCCGTCCTCGCGCGGACGGACACGTACATATTTTTTATCGGAAAATTCGAGCGCGCCGTGAATCCCGAAATCCCGAGGATCCTGAGTTATGATTGACACCGGGATGCACCAGGTATCGCATATCGGGACGCTGTCCCGAACCGCGCCAACGAATCCTTCGTTCGGGATCTACGAAATGATAAATCCAGAACCGAGGAAAACCCAACAAAACTGTCGCTCATAAACTGTCATTATTTCTCGATCCGTCTTTCCCGCGATTGACGTCTGATGATTGCTCGAGATGTCCTCGAACGACGATCTACGTGATTCTACGGATTTCGGAAGTAGTTCAGCATTAAAAGAACAATTTTATTGATTTAAAAATTATTTATCTAAAAATTTAACTAGCTACAGCTCTGGAAATAATTATGTTGTATCAAAATAATTATATTGGACGCTCAAACTGATTGCTAGAATGTCAAAACTTTTTGCAACATTATCATTTGAACATTCTATATAATTATTTTCACGGTCTAATATAATTATTTTCAGATCTGTATTTGTCTAATATATACTTCAGCAAAACTTTTATTCATATGACAGAATGCGTAAACTTTCAAGTTTTTTTTTAATATCTAATAATAACGGAAAAAATTTGTAAAAATTTTAGTTTATATACAGAAAGTTTTAGCGAGTTTAATAATAATACAATTTTTATTATATAATTATTATATCATAATTATTATTTTTATCGAAACGATTTTTGAGGTGAGATAAGGATTTGTAAAAATCGCAAAATTCCTAAACTGAATCTTAACAGCTCAATCTATTTTAATAAATTATTTTAAGTAATCGCTCTATAATTAGCTTCATCTTTCGCAACCTTGTACACAAATCAATCGTGCATCGATGATGTAGCAGAAGCCAAAAGTGCGTTTTAACAACAAGATAGCATTTGGTATTTTGCGAAATAATATATTTTCTGGAATAATTTCACTTGTGCCAATATTAGCTTGATCTGCGTTTTAACTCGAGCAACCCTTACAAAAATATTTCACCGTTTTTACTCCTCATATGGTCCGTTTTTAGCCCATTTTTAGCTCGTTCAATCACTTTTGTGCTTGTTTTTTGTATTTTCTGTCCGTTTCTTGCACTCTCGAACACGCTCAGTCTATTAAACGAAAGAACATGACGAGTATACGCGAGTTTGCAGTACGTATTTTTGAGCAAATTGCTTGTTTTCTAAACTCATTTTCTAGCTGTCTATGAACCGAAGAAACATGACGAGTATGCACGAGTATGCAAAAAGTATTTTTGAGTAAATTGCCCGTTTTTAATACTCATTTTCTGGGTGATGAGTGACAATACGTTATAACGTTTTTCTTTTACTCAATTTCGTTTCAATACGCAAAGAAGCACGTTAAAGAGTCATATACATTAACTGAATGATTATTAATTACATTTCTTAATTAATCTCGTCAATTTCAAATTAAACAATCAAAAAGATATTATGCTTTAATATTTTTTCAATATTTTGTATAATTTTAAAATTATAATTAAATTTAATAATTTAATTTAATGTATAAATTTAATTAAAATAAAACTTCTACATAGCATAATTACTTATTATTGTATATATAACATATGTATTATATATATATATATATATATATATATATATATGTATATATACAGGGTGTCCCATAATAACCCCACCAGATAATAATCCCACACCAGATTTCGTGGGCAGGTAGAGCAGATAAAACTGAACAGAAAAGTCCTCTACCATTTTGCAAAATTCGCAATCGTTAACGAGATATTAATTTTTGAAGATCGGCGAATAAACGCGTAT
>NW_012026812.1:5199263-5199792 GCF_000956235.1 Wasmannia auropunctata
TCTAGGTATGCGTCTTTCACTACTTTAGTCTTGAAATTAATTCATATTCAAATGCTTACTTAAATGCTTAAATATTCTTCGCAGATATATAATAATATCTGCGCGATAAGAAACTTCTGTGATTATATATATGTACAGACTGTTCCCAAACTGTGACAAGTTGTTTACATCGATTTGACTTGACCTTACGACAAAATTTTGCTTCGTAAGCATTGTCTAGCCGTACGCGATAAAAACGATTCATAGTTATACATTCGCAGAATATTGCGGAAATAGATTTCCTTTCATTGTTATCCTTTGTTAAATGCAAAAAATGCGAGCAGAATGTGCTACGTGAAGAATTGCTGGGTGCGCGCAGCGTAAGCGAGTACGGGTATGGTGTGCGCATAGAGGCGTTTGTAATTATTTCTCGAAAATGATACTTTGGAAAATAACTTTATCACACATGGTTGAATTCGTATTAAAATAACCTTTAATTTGGTCACAAAAAAAATTTAAAAATTTAAAAAAAAAATGTAAAGTGGTGGGG
>NW_012026812.1:5199812-5200615 GCF_000956235.1 Wasmannia auropunctata
TTTGTTAGCAACAACTTTTCATATTGCAAGTATAACACCGACACCTACAATACCTTTGAAAATTGAAGTCCATGATGAAATTGTTAATATTCTAAACAATTTTCAAAATATTCATTCGGTGTTGTTATTGAAACATCATTATGAGCTTGATTTTGACGATCCATCAGAACCACATGAACCACAAATTGTAGAATATATTCCAAATGTAGAAGTAGAAGAAGATAATTTTGAACCTGAAGAATGCATTATTGATGATAAAGGAGGGACGGTCGATTTCAATTATAAAAGAAGAGCTGTGGAGTTTTGGAAAAACGCAAAAAAGACCAGTCGACATTTATCTACCGTACAGAAACGTTTTTGCAAGGTTAAATCTATACATCAGCTATACAGGTGGGAGGCGAGTGTAAACAGAGGTGGAACAAATGCAGATAAACTTGCATTTATTACGCAATATGTTTTGCAAAAGTTTAAAGAAGCTGTTGAAAGAAGATCTATAATTCATGATATGAATTTAAGATTTTGGGCTTTGGAGGCAAAAGATCAAGTGGACCTACCCGAATTTAAGGCAAGTAAATGGTGGATTTGGAAATTTAAGAGAGTACACAGAATTGTTTCCCGCAAGATAACAACATTTAGGACACATTGAACACGACAAGATATTGACAACTTACAAGATGTCGCAAAATCGTTTGTTTCAAATGTAAAGTCTAACATCCCAGCTATTGGAGTTGAAGAAATTTATAATGCAGACGAGAGTGGCTTCAATCTTGAACTACATTCTGGACGAACATTGGCAAATATAG
>NW_012026812.1:5200665-5201439 GCF_000956235.1 Wasmannia auropunctata
TTTCGAAGTTCCCGATATGTGACGTAATTTTAACCAGCACCAATGAATTCCTTGTCTCAAAAACTATAAGAAACGATGTGAATTTTGCTTTCCGCGATTTTATATTAATATTACCTGCCATTCTCCGCTTTTTTGCGAACGTTTGTGCTTTCTTCTAGAAAAACTACAGAAGAGAATAACGCCATCTTCATGTAACTAAGTCCGTCCATATTGATGTTAGCCAATCGCGCAATAGTACGTAGGTCACATGATTAAGGCGATAGCTGGAATACCGATAATTGCATTCTAATGGATAACTCCGAAACGACTGAACAAATTTAAAAACGCTTTTACAGGATTGAAATAGACATAAAATGTCATCGCGCTAGGTATATATGAGTAGTAAAAACGAACAAATATTAAAAAATTACCTTTTTTGCGGATCATAACCTGTCACCTGACGTAAACATTTTATTGGTACAAAAGTTCTGCAGCTCATATGTACAAAAAAAGTACCTAGCGCGCATTAGATTACTTGCACGAATAATACAAGAAGTTTTGAGCTACGATTGGAAGCATAGAAAAAAAGTTGTTTATTAGAATGCAATTTGTGGTAATTCGTACGCTCGGCTAAAGTAAAGACAGCAAAAATTGTGTCTGGCAGTAAGTGCCGGATTTTCCAAAAGATGGCACTTCAATTAGTTAAATAAGGACATTCCACGTGTTTGAGTGAGACCAGAAGATATTGTAAGAAGTTCATTTAGAGATACGACTGACACTGAAGAGTCTACTTTA
>NW_012026812.1:5201489-5202228 GCF_000956235.1 Wasmannia auropunctata
CTCGTTTTTAATTCGGCTATCGCCGAGAAAGATTCCGTATATCCCGGCGCCCCGTCTGACTTCGCGTATTGAGATTGTGTTACAGGACCGTCGCGCCCGCCGCGCGCCCGCCGAGCGCCACAGCCAAGCCATTCCATGTAATTGTGTCGTTCCCGTCCTTGTGCGCGTGTGAAAATTCGCGTTTTCGAGAGGGCCTTGCGCCCCAGTTACGGGATTTAAAGAGAGTTTCCGGGATCACGGGATCCCGCGGGACATATTAGTTCCCGAGTTCCGATTTCGTGTGTCGATCACGCTGCCCGTGTACGCCGGCGCGGAGCGCTCGAGCCCTCCTCCGACATCGTGAACGAGAAAGAAAGAAATTAATACGGTAACGAGAACGGAAATCCGTAAGCGCGGCGCGCCGGGAACGTAAATCGGTAATGCCAAACAACGAGAAAGGAAAAAAAAATAGCGCTCTCAAGGGCACGCAAGGTTGAGGACGCGCTCGTATTTTCCCTCCCTAACGGGTCAGGAATTCGCTTGTTGTGAACGTCCCCACGGGGTCGCTGAGTGATAATAGTACGGACTGCTCGCACGCAGTCCACGAAAATAAAATCTGAAACGACCTATACCCGCGACCACGGTCACTGAAACGGAATATACACGGCAATAATTTTCGGGGCTTAATACATCGACGCGCGCAGTGGAGCGTAAAGGAATGCGAAAACAATGACACGGCCGTTCGCCGCCTAACGAAGGA
>NW_012026812.1:5202278-5202783 GCF_000956235.1 Wasmannia auropunctata
TTTCTGTTTTGTAACTAATTCCCAGTCTTGATCAGATTCACTTGAATCACTTTCTGATTCAATTTCTCTCAATATCAACGTACTAAACGCTGCAATGTTTTCCGCCATTATTTAACGTTTAGAATGCTCAGAACACTCAGAATATTCGTTCCACTTGCTTACTACATCCATGCTAGTGGAACGAATGATCGCGGCGTTGCGAGCGTGAGCGTTGTGAGCGTTAAGTGGAACGCACCCCTAGTAGTATAAATAACAACAATATAAATTTAAATGAGGACGAAATAATGTCAAAATATTCGTCAGCTTTTACTGCATTAACTAAACGAATTATGGACATACCACAATTCGTATGTTTGTCATGTGAAAAATTATGTTTTCGAAGAGACATTGTTGATGGAACAAAATTTAGAAAGCCTTTGTCAGGAGTATGTTGGCAAAGATTAGTAAATGATTTAAAGATTGATTTAACAAACACATTTTATATTTGTAAATATTGTTTGACATA
>NW_012026812.1:5202833-5204434 GCF_000956235.1 Wasmannia auropunctata
TTTGTTGCGAGATTTTGCCTTTTTCCACGAGCACCAGGAATTTTCGCCATCTGGACATCTATCGTGCTGCGGGTTGTCGTCCGTGGAAATCTTGTGATAAAGCGTGGCCCATATTTCTTTCTTCATATTAACAATTGAATTCCATATAATTTCGATGTATTGCCAAACCAAAATATAATGATAGATCATCAATTAATTTTCCGGTCAGTTTGCCTTTGCCACCAAGACCTCGTACATTTTTTTTCAAATTCCGAAGTTGCGTTCCCATTCTCTTTTGAACGTGGTCGATACATTCTTTTTTCTTGACGTCCAAATTTTCATATGGATTCGAGTCTAAAATACCTTTAAAAGTTTTACTGTCTCCATCTCCTACGTAGTGACTATATTTCAAACCGTGGAGCTCTTCTGATCGTTGGAACATTTCAATTACTGCATCAACCTCCATTTTTCCTGCCGATCCCTCGTGATTTTTTTCACAGCTATCTTTGTGTGTCTCAGCCCATTCTTCATATTCTGCCTTTCCTTCTTTTTGTTTCCAATAATTGCATTGATTACATATTTTCAACTTTACATAAACATCAATGACTTTTTCGGTGCACCATCCTATCAATGATGTAACGCCTAACAAAGACGAGAATCCCCTCTTCTTCCATGTACCGTCGCCGGAAACTACTATCCCTTCTGCGAGTCCCTTCTGTACTGACAATTCTTTCTCTTTAGCAGCTGCGTTCTTCATTGATTTTTCTCGTACGGCTGCGGTAGCAATAGAAATAGTCGAAACTATTTTGTCATAAAATGACTGGAATACTGGATTTGGTAAACACATGAATGCACAGAATTTTTTAATGCTATTTACACCAACACCGAGCAATCGCATAGCCAAAACTATACGACGATTTATATCATATGCGTGATTGTTTATGACAGGACACGAGTTTATATATTTCGGTGTGCATTGTTCACAAAGAATTGCAATTTTAAAACCCAATCCACGGATACTTGCTTCTTGAAACTTTATGGGAGATTTACACTCTTTGCACACTAGAAATTCAGAAATTGCTGCAAAAACAGTTACAAAATTGATCACACGATAACCAAAAGTTGCGTCCACATTAATATGATATTCATGTTTACTAAATTTCAGTTTCTTTGCCGATGTACTGACACTCTCAATTTCTGTTTCTAACATGTATCGATTCAGCGGCTTCCTTCCGCTGGTTCTCGGTTTCGAGGCACGACTAATTCCTCCTCTTGCCCCTTTTTTCTCCACTACTTTTGTCTTCCCCATGATGAACATGAATAAACGTTCGAAAGAAACTTGTGAAAGACAAAACCATTTATTAAACGACGATTCTCTAACTGATTTAAAGATTGTAAAGAAATAATCAATGTGTTTTAACTTTAGTTGTAAGATAGTTTAAATTTAAAATTAGTTTACATCGTTGATGTTTAAGGGAGAGAACAAATGACTGTAGGATAAAAATTATTTATGCTACTGTTCAATATTACTCAAAAAGCAAATAAAAATAAAGCAAATCAAGAAAATTAAAATAAGCATTGTACCGAGTTCTTTCCCTTAGAATCGCAAAGTTTTCTTGTCG
>NW_012026812.1:5204454-5204924 GCF_000956235.1 Wasmannia auropunctata
CTACTACCTTTTCAATTTCGGCCCTGCAATGTGGCCAACTTCTGATTTTTGCGTTGACAATTGACGTGTAATGTTTTTATCTGATTATAGTACTCTCGTTAGTGTAAGAGTCGGAAGTTGGCCACATCGCAGGGCCGAAATTGAAAAGGTAGTAACTGCCCGCAAAATTTTAAACCAAAATAACTCTTATAAATCGTAAAATAATTTCGTTATATTATACATCGTTGTATTCGTTAAAAAGAATGCTACAACTTTTGTCATATTAAAATTGTCACCTTACCATACAAAAATTAATCATGTCTTTTCGCTCTTTAACATAGATAATATTTCTAAGTGATCACTCTGCTTACAATAAAGTTTAATCAGAACCGTTTAATTTGATATTATATTTATTAGATTTATCTCTATTAGTTTACGAGATAAAAGGGGTGGCCACTTATACGGGGACACCCTGTATATATACATATATA
>NW_012026812.1:5204974-5206692 GCF_000956235.1 Wasmannia auropunctata
GTTCGAAGGTTGCGGGAGCGTTGCATAAGCCAAAGGGCATTACCGTAAACTGCCATAGACCGTTACCAACCGAAAAAGCCGTTTTTTCTTTATCCTGAGAACGAAGTTTAACCTGCCAGTAACCACTTTTTAAATCCAAAGTAGTAAACCAAGAATTTCCAGATAAACGATCCAAAAGATCATCAATCCTAGGAATAGGGTAAGAATCCTTCTTCGTAATAGCGTTTAACTTTCGATAATCAACGCAAAACCTAATCGAACCGTCTTTTTTTCTTACCAAAACAGCTGGAGAAGTCCAAGGACTATGCGACTCCTCAATAACTCCCTGTGCCCTCATTTCCTCTAAATTTTTTTCCACTTCCCCACGCATTTGTAACGGGATCCGCCTAGGAGCCTGCTTGATTGGAGAACAATCCATTAAATTAATAGTATGTTCTACGACAGAACAGCCTCCCGCTACAACGCTTTCCGAGAAAGTATCCTGAAATTCCCTCATAAATTTAGCAAACTCCCCTGCTTGAGAATCACTCAAGACAGCAGAATTCTCCTTAAAAGTTTCTGAAAGGAAATGAGGGATTTTGTCACTCGTCTCACTAATTCGAGAACACAAAAAGTTTTCCCGAGACTCTGCCTCCCCGAAAGCAGGAGCAAAAATCCCCTCCAATCCTACCCTCGAAAGAAAATCCGTCCCCAAAATACATTCATCATTAATCTTGGCGATGAAAACTGGAAAATCTAAACAGAATTTTCCTATTTTTATTTCAACAATTGTCTTACCCTGTACAGGAACCGTTTCTCCAGTAGGATAGCACAAACGACAGTCAATTTCCTGAAATCTACACGTCCCTACCAAATCTTTTCTCAATATCGACACATCAGAGCCCGTATCTATTCTAAATAAACAAGTTTGGCCATTTACCTGGCCACGAAAACAAAAATCGTTCAAATTTTTAGTCCCCTTACCAACTCTAACGCTACAAAATTCCTTTCTCGGGGCTTTCCCTTTAAAAACCGAACTCGCCCCGCAAAGCTCGGTTAACCCGAGTTTCCCTTCCTTTCAGTTGTTACAGAAGGACATTCCGATCGAAAGTGCCCCTTTGCTCCACACTGCCAGCACTCCCTCTCCCCGCGTAAAAATTTCGGTTTAAAATTTAAATCTCTCTTTGACGTCCCTTTAACCGAATTGTCTTTTGTTCCGTTACCGAACCCTTCCCCCTTTAACTTTTCCTTTTCTTCAAAATAAAAATTCTTTTTTCCTCCCTCCTGTTTCCGCGAAAAACAATTCTCCTGAATTACTTTAATCGCCATGGCTCTTTCAATGGCAGTTCTTAACGATGACACACCTTCTAACTGAAGCGTTCTCTTAACGAAGCCGTCCGAAAGCGCGGCAATAAATTGAGCACACGCGATTTTATCTCGTACCTCAAGAGAGCATTCTGGGTAAACTAAACGGGACAAACGCTCTAAATCTGCACCCAGAGTGGGAAGATCCTCGCCGAATTTCTGTTTCCGGTTAGTAAATTGAGTATAAAATGACTGAGCCAAATGTTCCTCCCCAAAACGTAATTTTAACCTCGATTCTAATTCGGAATACTGTAATTCCTCGGACTCGGTAACCCCGTCAAGAATCGCTCGAGCTTTTCCTCTCAGACTTGAGGCAAGAGCCACAGCTTTAACGGAGTCGTTCCATTTATTCGCACGCGCTATCAAATTAAATT
>NW_012026812.1:5206742-5207432 GCF_000956235.1 Wasmannia auropunctata
CACACACACACACACACACACACACGCAGAACATGTCCAGCGATGGTAAGTAGCGATCGTACCTTGTAGAATTTGTAACAAAGTAATTTTTCATTTCAGGTATCCAACACAGAACAAGTCCAGCAATGGCAAGTAGCGATCATACGTAGTATGATTTGTAACAATGTCATATTCCGTTACAGGTCTCCCAGGCAAAACGTCTACAAGATTACACACTGCGGGGGATCGGCCAACGCCCGGGGGTCCAGGGGGCGGAGCCCCCTGGTCAGGGATCCAAGGGGGCGAAGCCCCTGGTCAGGGGGGGCTTCGGGGGAGGCGAAGCCCCCCCCGAATATTAAAAAGAAAATTTCTAAATCGTTAAAGACGACCGCAACGACAACAACGATTATCGTAGACATACACAGGAACGAAATCTTGATCTCCGCCTCCAATGTCAACCTGCTGCTGCTGCTGCTGCTGCTGCTGCCGCCGCTGTCGTCCAAACCGGTTGTCGTTCCCATGTGACGCAGAAGATGAGGCTTTCGCGCATAAGGACAAAAACCAGAAAATCAAATGCAATCTGATTTTTGTACTTGTATGCCGAAGCTCGCCATCCATCGTGCTAAATCGAAAACGTTGATCCGCTCTCGAGTCCGCGATAATTCACACGCGTTGTCTCACTCTCTCCGCTCAACTCGCCCAGCTACTCCC
>NW_012026812.1:5207482-5208418 GCF_000956235.1 Wasmannia auropunctata
AATGTCAACAAAATAATCACTGCTGTATTGTGCGCCTTGTAAATGATATCGAGCGCGATTAATAATATGTTAAGTAAATAATAAAATAATAGTAATCAAAATGTATGAAATATATAATGTAATAAATTTATAATAATTTAAGAAAATATTTTTATATTTGTATTTATGTATGTGTGTATAATAAATTAAAAATTTTTATATTTAACATTTTTATAATAATAACTACTTTTTAATATAATACTGAAAAATATTATTCCTGCATTTTTAAATAATAATATAAATACTAAAGCTCCACTAGTATATATGTACTTTTAACTACATAACGATTTTTTATATTTCTTACATAAACATTAAAATTACTGAAAATACGGTATATACGTTACTAAACATTTTAGGATACTGCGGTAGTTTTAAATACTAATAGTATTACTACTGCGGTAGTGCTGAACACTATAAGTGTCACAAAGTGTCACTAGTGTAATAGTGAACAAAAGTAGTGTTTACTGCAGTATGACACAAGTAGTGTTAATGCAGTAGTATTGAACACTACTAGCACTACTGGTACTACTTCTGGATTTAATAGTGTATACACTATTGCAGTAGCTGCACTACTGGATCTAATAATGTACACTAGAAGTGACAATAGTGCAGTACTATTGAGTACTACTAGTAGCACTACTGGCTAAATAGTGACACTATTATATGTCAGTAGTGACACTATTGGATGTTAATAGTGCCACTACTGTGCACTAGCAGTTTTTTTCCGTAAGGGATAACCTATCACCTGACGTAAACTTTTCATAAGTACAAAAGTTCTGCAGCTCATATGTACAGCAAAAGTACCTAGCGCGCATCGGATTACTTGCACGAATAATGCAAGACCTTTTGAGGTACGATTGGAAGCGTAGAAAAAAAGTTNTATATTAGAATGCAATT
>NW_012026812.1:5208468-5208946 GCF_000956235.1 Wasmannia auropunctata
ACGTGTGCTCTTCCGATCTGTGTATTCCGGTTAAACGCGATCTGATTGATTAACTTTATTCGTTATTAACTCTGTAAATAATGGTCTGAGCCAAAATTGAAAGAGGAACTTTTAGTTCAAAATTTCATTCTCTTTCACACCTTGAAATATTAATTAAGCGTTACGGGACACCCTGTATACTAACGACAGCCATGGCAAAAATAAAAATAAGCAATGATCCGGAATTTCGTGAAACAAATGAGTGCAAATTTTTTGAGAAACAACTTCTGTTATCTACGATATATAAATTAAATCTTTCTTTTGGTAAGAAAGTGCTTATTGGATTCGAAGAACAGAAAGATGGTGATTTATATCTTACAGTTCGGCTCATCAGAAAAGATTTTATCGGTTTATCATTTAAAGCAGATGTCTGGTGTAATTTCCAGAAGGAATTTAATATTATATCAGAATATTTTGACTCGGAGGATGTCATAGCGAG
>NW_012026812.1:5208996-5213023 GCF_000956235.1 Wasmannia auropunctata
ATTATGTCTGATGTAGCTCTGACTCGAACCACTTCCATTCTCTCTGCCTATGATTTTATCGGCAGTATCAGAAAATGGCGGTGATAGTAGTTCCATCTCAAAAATGGAAGCAATTGGCGCTAGTGTACGGGGGGAGGTCAAAACTTTATCGTAACTATAAACTCTTTAACTTCTTCTGGTACTGCATCTCTTACAGCTGATGTTGATCTACGATTCTTCAAATAAATAATTGTGTTCATCGCCTTTACTTTTGTCCAGTACTGTTTGTTTAAGCCTGCATCGAATAACATACTTCTCATTTTCTCAATAAGAGTCCTGTTATAGTTCTCTCTGCCACGTCATTTTACTGTGGCGTATAAGGTACGGTAGTTTGATGTCTTATTCCATGTTGTTTCAGATAGCTCTCAAACTCTTGACTAGTATATTCGCCACCATTATCAGTCCTCAGGCACTTAATAGATTTATCTGTCAAATTTTCAGCCATTGCTTTAAATTCTTTAAATTTTGAAAGTACTTCACTTTTTTGACGCAACATGTATCCAAAAATCTTCCTACTGAAGTCATCTACAAAAATAAGACAATATCTTGCACCGCCCCATGATGATTCTTCAATTGGTCCTACTACGTCACTATGGACTAACTCAAGTAAATTCGATGCCCTCCATGACTTCATTTTTGGAAACTTTTGAACAGTCTGTTTCCCTTTCAGGCAGATTACACATGGCTCGGATTCAACTTCTAGAAGTTTGATGCCAGTAATGACTCCATTATTTAAGATCCTCATGTAACCGGATTTTATCATGCAATTTTGCAATAACCGTAATTTATATATCTCTCTCAAAGTTCTGTTTTTGTCAGTATCGGACTTCTGTCTCGAAGAGCCTTATCGTCAGCGTGTACTTTACAACGCCCGCAAAGTTCTTGTTACTGTCAATGAACGATACTGATTCTTTTTTTATTTTCAGCAACACCGAATTTATTCGCATATAAATCTTACCAATTTACCTCTTCTTTCAGGTACTTACTCGGTCGCCACTTCGTTTGACCTCCAACGAAGAAGGATAAGCCGAAAGCAACTGCCACCGATGATCCTAGTTTGGCCCGGTGTTCTTTCTCGCAAGCTGCCTCGGAAGATCTCACTCCGGAAATGAATGTGATACGACCACATGCAGGTATGTAGCGGGAGATAGTGTGGGTGCGCTCAATAATGTCTCTTTTCTTTTGATTTATATTGTTTATTATAATCTTTAAATGTTCACATGCGCACTCTTCACACATTCACTCGTTTTTCTAACTCGCTCGTAATTAGAGTACGCGGACCCGCGGTAACACGGTCGCGTCTCCGTCGCGTACGATCCCACGAAAAGTCGTCGGTCAATTCGCGTTACCGTTTTAAAACGCAATAAATACAATGCAAACATGTTTTCCGTAAACGCGGAAAGTCGTCGGTCAATCCGCTTCGCGTACTAACGAATTCGTCGATAAGATGGTCGTATCGTTAAAGAATTCACGCTATGCAACTCGTGCATTTACAATTTGCGTGATTCTGGCGAGAAACTCACGAAATCGCGTTTAATCGCGTTAATTACGACACGCGGTATAATCTCGTCGCGTGCGGGACTGTTCCTTCCCTTTGAGACTCGCAACGACGTTCTCAATTCGGTAGCAGCTAAGAAAAGACGCTGCTGTTGGCGGGCGAGCGGTTTATATACCTCCCCACCCCGTCAACGTCTCACTCTCGTACGTTCCCCTTCCTTCCACAATTTAGGAAAGAAGGGTACGTGGAGGGTCCAAAGTTGTTCCCATCTCTGTTTATGGATGCCTTCTAGAAGTTTCTAGAAGCTTCTAGAAAGAATAGTGGATTATCCACCTTGTAAATGAATTCGTGTCTTATTGCGGGCCTTCTATGCCCTGATTGTCTTATTTGCCTTATGGCGTACCAAGATGGATCAAAATAATCATAACTCTAACTTTGTGGTAAATGAAATTCTATTAATGATTGTTTTCAGGTACCTCTCGGAGCTGATGTGGACATCGAACTCGAGGGATGAACGTTTTGTGGATCTCATCAATCTTGGAAATTAAACTGAAATGGTAAGTATATCTCTGATTTACTTTCTTTTCACTTTGTTACAGCTAAACTACGATATACGAAATTAAATGTGGATATTATGTCTTGGGAACAACTTTGCTTTTGGTTTATGGATATATAATATATTTTATTTAAATCATGCACACACACACACTCATACATAGAAAATACAAAAGATTTCACAAAAATATAACATATAATATCGCATACCCCAAATAGGTCTTTACATCGAGTGTAGCCTCTAAACAAAATCAATATATCATAAAAGTAAATTAATATTGTGCGCCTAAATTTGGCCTTCAGATTGCACGTAATTGGTGCTACACATGTGGTTCTTGTTTCACCCACAAATCATCTTAAACTAATCATGAAGTACAACATAATATATGACAATTTCTCGCACTAGACCGAGTACATATAATCTTCAAAATAAAATATAATAAAATAAATAACATGCTTCATCTCATTATTCGCGATATTGATTAAACTCGGTCTTTACTTAATTTGTCTAAACGCAATAAAGTTCGCAACCTGAGCAACATTGTAAATTATAAAACCGTAATACTGAATATAAAATATAATCTCGCATATAATTAAACAACAAAAATAAACAATGACCAGTGAATCGATTAATAACATAAATCCAAAGAAAATAAAATTGAAATAAAAGTAGATAAAATAATGAAATAAAAAAATAAACAATTATCTTATTATTCTTTGTCCGCAGTTGATTCGGCCTGATCGTTTGGTTGTTGGCCCTCTCCCAAATCGGTATTTTCATTCACTTTTCTCACCTCATGTGAGATAAATGCGTTCAACAGATCCACCGCGCATTGCGCCCTGCCAAAAATGTCATCTTCCATGCCTCTCTCATAATTAAAGGTTCGTATTCAGGACCAAGTCCATTAAGCATAACAAAGCTAACGAAATCATTTTCGATATTAACACCAATGTCAACTAGCTTATGTACGGTTGTTAAAATGTTATTAATATATTCTTCCATAGAATTATAATTACAAATTTTAACGCCAAAAAGATGTCTTTGCAGTTCAAATTTTCTGTTCATACTTTTAGTTTCGAAGGCTTTCTGCAAATTGTCCCAAGCTTCCTTGGCCGTTTTAGCATTACATGGACGTAACATGTCGGCTTCATGCTCAAGCATATTTTCGCTAACGCTCTATTATTTTTGTCTGGATCACCACCCGTCGAATCACTCACAAGCTCCCAGAGACCTTCAAGCATGAGGCTCATCTTTATTGCAAACTTCCATGAGGCATAATTTGATTGCCCATCTAATTTTTCAATATTCGGCACTGCCGAATATTGAAGTAGAAATTGTAATTGGTATTGCGCTAGCGGTAGTGGCCATGTTCCACGAATATAACAAAAAAAAGATAGAGCCGTTTATACACGAATTACGATTTTCTTAAAGAATATTATTATCTTTTACTTTATTTGCGTTCTTCTAGGCCCATAACCTGTTAAGCATAG
Source organism: Wasmannia auropunctata (assembly GCF_000956235.1). Lineage (NCBI taxonomy): Eukaryota > Metazoa > Arthropoda > Insecta > Hymenoptera > Formicidae > Wasmannia > Wasmannia auropunctata. The sequence goes on from NW_012026812.1 coordinate 5,212,580, forward strand.
ATAATAATGATAGGCTGTTCTACTCCATTAACAAATATGTGAAAGTACAGCTGCTATTCCCGTGGGACTTGCATCGCAAGCTAGTGTAAGAGATAATTCTGGATTGAACGGCATTAGGACACGGCTGTTGGCAATTTCTTCTTTTAACTTTATGAAGACTGCTTCACAGGCTGTCCATTTGAATGTTGTATTTTTCCAAAGTAGACATCGTAGAGGATGTGTAATAGTTGATGCATATATATTGGATATAAATCTTGTGTAGTGTTATGTACCGCGACGCAACGACGCCGCACGTTATCGATGGTCCTCTTGAGTTCCTAAGCTGACCTTATGTTTAGGTCGTATCCTAACACTACCCTGCTAAAAATGTTCGATTAAAACCGATTAAAACGTAATCCGTTTTAATCGAATTTAATCGGTTTTAATCGGTTCAATCCGTGCCCG
>NW_012026812.1:5213073-5213644 GCF_000956235.1 Wasmannia auropunctata
GCGACAAAGTTATATTAATAAGAAAATGAATTCACGGGTCGCGATATTTCTAATTCAAATATATCGCGAATGCAGAGTTGTTATTCACGAAAATAAGATGTAATCGATGTTTAAAATAATAAATATATAACATGTCAACAGGAATATATTATGATAACCTGTAAAAATGTAATATGTAAGCAATAAATATATACAGGGTGTCCCAGAACTGCCGTACCGCCAGAAACCAGCGTATTCTCTGTGAAATTCTAAGACAGAAAGTTCTTTACCAAAACGCGATCCGATGAATAGAATTTGAACGGTAAGCTATTGAAGTTCACAAATGAGCGCGCGTAGAATTCGCGCGGTCAGAATCGGCACGACCGAGACTGGCGCGATATACTTCAGACGATTGCTCGTATCATAACCGTGTTTTTTATTATTCTGCTTTGCATTTAATTTAATTAATTAGTCAAAAATGTTTAAAATACATGATGAATTTGTTATGATAGTTTAAAAATTGTTTAAAACATGTGCAAATTATTCAAACAATATTAACACTTTAGAAAGATTTTTATTATTTTTAAATAAT
>NW_012026812.1:5213694-5217207 GCF_000956235.1 Wasmannia auropunctata
TAAGACAAATTCAATCATGTGTGATAAAGTTATTTTCCGAATCATTTTCGAAAAATAATTACAAACGCCTCTATACGCACACCATCTGTAGTCTGCGCTGTGCTCAATTCTTCACGCAGCATGTTCTGCTCGCATTTTTGCATTTAATAGAAGGCAACGTTGAAAATAAATCTATTTTCCGCAATATTCTACTCTGTATAAGTATGAATCGTTTTTATCGCGCACGGCTAGACAACGCTTACGAAGTAAAATTTGTCGTAGGATCAAGTCAAATCGGTGTACTCAACTTATTTCGGGAACAGTTTGCATATAATCGCATATAATATCACGAAAATATTTATGTTTCAGTAGAGTTAGTACGCAATAAGCGGCAATTTAAAATGCTGTCGCTATGCGAATGTTAGAATCAGTGCACCGTGATATTATAATATTGTGTGGTATTAATAATATCGTGTACTAGTAACATCACTGTATCACTGTATCAACGTATTAATCACTACAATCAATTTTGTAAGTATATTTTTCAAATATTTTTAAAATTTATATAAATATTTATACTTTTCGTATGATTCAATTTTTAGCTTGTAAAAAAAAAAAAGTTATTATATGAAATTCTTAATTGTATTTTATATTTTATTTCAATATTGCAAAAAAATCTTTTGATACTTATACCTATTACTTTTGTAAATAAAATGTCTCTACTAGTCGCTCTCCCATCATTACGCTTTTCCTTCTTAAAACGTGCACATGTCAGTAACGATTGGAGAATATGAATGTTTTTAATAATGTAAATTTTTTTAATTTTATTTTTGACGTTTTTTTATTGTTACTTAATAGCATTTTCTTTCTATTATACACACTTTTAGAAAAATAACTATGTTCAACTTTTTGAGAATTTTACATTCTTGTTTACACATTTTATCAAGATAACTTTTCATAACTTATAATTTAATTTAATTTAATTTTTATACGATTTTATTTATTTATTATTTATTTATGCAGTTATTCATTTATTCTCGTTCTTGATTGTTACTATTGTGTGCTCTTCTCTTACAGTTACATTATTTCTGGATATTTTAACATACACCTTTTTGTAAATCATGGACTAAGGATGATGCTTTCCAAAAACATCATCCTTAGTCCGTGTCTAGAAATCAAGACAAGAATTGTAAAACATCGGACTTTTATACATTGCGAGCGTAATGCGTTTACATAAGGTTGGTTATTTAATACGTTATATGTCCACTGAGGATGATTGCTATGTAAAAGGATCGAAATGTCTGTTATAAATTGTACGTTTAAGTAGCTTCACAGTTCAAGATTGTTAGCACGTTACACCCAGCTTGGCTCAACAGCTCCATTATCGTTATCATTTATATTTATAAATAATGTAAAAGATAATTTTTGAACATCGTAGATAAAAATAAACCTGTAACCGTACAAAAAACAAAATAAAATATATAACAAAAAGTGTTTTTTAATTCGTGAATTTTATTAAAATTTGATGTTTTGTGTTTGAACAGAATTTAACTTAACAATAAGTTTACTTTGTTTTCGATTTTTCTTTAATGTTAAGATGATGCTGAATACCGACATTTGCATTCTAATGGATAACTCCGAAACGACTAAACGGATGTGAAAACGCTTTTACAGAATTGAAATAGACATAAAATGTAAGCGCACTAGCTATAAATTTGTAGTAAAAACAAAAAAATTATTAAAAAATTACCTATCATAACCTGTCATCTGACGAAAATATTTTATTGATACAAAAGTTCTGTAGCTCATATGTACAAAATAAGTAGCGCGCATTGGATTACTTGCACAAATAATACAAGACCTTTTGAGCTACAATTGAAAGCGTTAAAAAAACAGATATCCATTAGAATGCAATTTGTAGTAATTCGTACGCTCGACGAAGATAAAGACAGCAAAAATTGCGTCTGGTAGTAAGTGTCAGATTTTCCAAGAGATGACGTTTCAATAAGTTAGATAAGGACATTGCACGTGTTTGAATAAGACAGGAGATATTGTAAGAAGTTAGAAAATAAGTTAAGAGACGCTTCTGTTTTCGATCTCATGCAAATTTGGTCGAACTTTCAGTTGATAAAACAAGACTTCAGCAGCCTCTTAAGGATGCTGAAAGATCGGAAAAATTTGCACGAGGTCGATAAAATAGATTCTTCAATGTCAATGGTACCTCTTAAATAAATTTCTTACAATATCTCGTGTCTTACTCAAACACGTGCATTGTCCTTATTTAATTTATTGAAACGCCATCTTGCAAAATCTGGCATTTACTGCTAAACGCAATTTTTGCTGTCTTTACCATTCTGTATTTTAATTAAACGTACGAATTACCATAAATTACAGTTTAGTGGATATCTTTTTTTCTACGTTTTCGTTCGTTTGAGCTACGAATTGTAGTTCAAAAGGCTTTATATTATTGTAGTTCAAAAGGCTTTATATTATTCGTTCATGTAATCTATGGTATGAGACGTAAGCTTTTTGTACATATGATCTACAGAACTTTTACACTAATGAAATGTTTAAGTCAGGTGGTAGCTGTTTTTTAATTATTTTCCGATTTTATTACAAATTCGACCGTCTTACACCACAATTTTATGTCTATTTCAATTCTGTGAAAGAATTTTCAATTTCATTCAGTCAATTCGGAAAAATTTACTAAATTGTAATGTGTCGGTAATTCCGACCTTTCAGCATCCTCTTAATATAATTTAATACTTCAGTAAAAAAGAAAATTAAAAATTAGCTTCAGTTTGCATTTTATGAAAAAAAAATGATTATTTATTTATTCATTTAGCTTCCTTCGTCTGATCGATTATGTGCAAATGAATATGATGCATGAGTTATTGGTGAATACATATAAAGAATTCATTGGGGTTCTTGAAATGCATACTGCATTTATGCCAGAAGATACATTGTTGGCTAATAATATAATTCATGTTATGCTAGAAAAAAGTCGACCAACATCACATATTATTCAAGTATGTTTCTTATTTCATATATAGAAATAAATACAAATATAATAACTGCGAAAAAATTATACATATAGTGTATATTTCGAAATTTATCAGTTTCTACGAATAAAAATACATAAGAAAATATAGAAATAAAACGATCCCCGAGTAGTACCCAAAACGCTTAAAAGTTGTATCCTCCATTATTTTGATAAATCTCGAAATATACACTATATGTATAATTTGTATATACAGTGGAACTTCCGTAAAGTTAACCCCCGTTTTTGTCTAAACTTCCGTAAAAGTCACGTCTTAACTTCCCAGATAATAACCCCCTCTCTTATGATGATTTTCCATTACATATACTAGCGCATGCGCATGACTTGTGAAAACAGTCAATCTTAACCAATAAGTTATATTGACTGTTATGACTTGAAACTTGAAAATTAACTAATTACACATTTTAANATACATGAATTTCTGTTATGGTGATAAAAAAAAACCCGTGTCTTATACGTACATACTTGTAGTA
>NW_012026812.1:5217257-5217602 GCF_000956235.1 Wasmannia auropunctata
TTATTGCTACTACAGATACTAAAATTTATGGGAATAACTCCCCACCTATCATCACTACCTTTACCACTATTGTGATCATTATACGCCTCTCTCTATAAGTGCGCTGTTTAACAGCATCAATCCTCGCTAAGTCGTCGTTAATATAACGTCATATTTTTAAAACACGGTGTGTAATAAAAATCTTGTGAGTACGTATCGTGTTGTGTATACAGGGTGTCCCGTAACGCTTAATTAATATTTCAAGGCGTGAAAGAGAATGAAATTTTGAACTAAAAGTTCCTCTTTCAATTTTGGCTCAGACCATTATTTACAGAGTTACTGAGTCGACAAGGCACACAGGGGATA
>NW_012026812.1:5217622-5220510 GCF_000956235.1 Wasmannia auropunctata
ATATATTTTTCCTTCGATGCGATCCGTTTATTTGTCACCTGAGGATGGGATCACATGACATTACGATTGTCCAACGAACGATCTCACAACGAGCGATAAGCGACCTTCGTGCGAGCGGAAAGAACAAAGCGCTAATGTAAAGTAGAAGAGAAGAAATAATTTTTTTGTATTTTTTACCCACTGAAGATGGCTCAATGCGGAGCCGAAACGTTTGGGTGACAATGATTATTGTTTAAATATATGTAATTTTAGCACTAATTTCGTGCAAGGCTCACTTGCCCTTCTTTGGATACTTCTTAATTAATATTTCTATTATTGATCGTAATTATTATTATCGGACTACTTTAAGCTGGCTCGAACTCCGTCACCGAAGCGCCTCAGCCTAGACACGAATACATGAATACTCGCGTCCACAGGTTCTTGACTGCTCTCTCTCTCGTTAACGATACCTTTATTTCCAGCAACACCGATTACTTTAACTTTAATACTTTTATTTTACCTTCGTTCCAGACATCTGCCGGCTCAAACCTCGATTGCGAAGCGCCACAGCATCCGTCCGGGATATCCTACGATCGCCACCTCGTTTAACCGACAACGAGGAAGGAAGAGCACCGCTGCCTGGGATCTCCGTCGGTGAATCAATCAGCTCGCGGAAGCAGCGGAAGTCCTATCATCTCTCTGGTGGAAGCAGCAAAGCTGGATGCGAACAACGATGCGTGGGAACGAGCGCTGGGATTGTGAGATGCGGTATCCAGTGATTCAACACAAGGAATTGTGTGAATAAATATGTTTATTAAAAAACGATGGTTATAATTTCTTCGCACTCACGCACTCGATCATTCAACACACACGCACTCGTTGGATCGATGAGAAAAACGAATTTCCTTCGATTTCGGTAAAGCGCACGATAGCGGCCACACGCGCCGCGTCGCGGGTCACAACGCGAGAACCGCCGTACGCTTCGTCGTAGAAAACACGAATTCCGCGAAAGCCGAAGGATCTTTCACATCCAACGTTAACGCATTTCACAAAAATCGCAGGATTTCGTATGTTCGCAATAATTAACCGCACTACGCACTGTCGCGTATTATGTGATGCGCGGTATTCACGAGACTGTAGACTTGCTCGCGCAAGTTCGCGTATTTCGCGAAAAATGTCAAATCCGGTTTTAATAGAATTAGCGCGGCGTCGCCCGATGTATTAATTATCGAAAGCGTTGTTAAACGGCCACGTAATTCACTAATTACGACGCGGAACTTGGTTAACGTCGCGCCGGGATAGCCTTCGGTAGCAGCATGGATGCCGACTCTTTCGGTTACGAAGAACTTCTCATTGTTGCCGGGCGGGACCTCGCCTTATATAGTATCCCCACTCTCGGATCGGTTCGCGAGACAAACAAGCTCGCTCTCCCTTCCTCGCGATCGGATTCTCTCTTTCTATCTTTGATAACGAACTTTGTGGCGTGATCTGACGTCATACTACTACTACTACGCATTTTATAACGGCTCTCACTTTTGCGCAATAATACATTCTTATGGCTAATTTTGCCCTCTGATTACCGCAATTAACGGAATAAACTATATAATGCCTTTTTGTGGCTAATTATCGTCGAAATCTTATCTTTAAACGTCAGACACGAATCTCATGGCTATTTTTCATCTCTTATGCGAGAAGCTTATGGAATGTGATACTTTCACTGCCTCGTGGCTAAATTGACTTTTTTATTAATTGTTAACAATGAGATTCGTTTTTTCCACGAAGCTCGTGGCTGAATTTACTCGAAATGAACTAATTATATATTTTAACAGAGCTTATGGCTCGAATGATCGGAAACATAAAGAATATGCGATTTTTATCGCTAAAATGAAGTACCTTATGGCTCTAATGATTGACATTGTAATAATAATCAAATAACTCAAAACTTGTGGCTCAAATGAAAAGAAATCCACTGAATTAAACAGACTTTACGTCTCTTATGGCTGAAATGCCTTTTTAATCTATCTCAACGTTCTTTATGGCCTTCTTATGGCTCTTTTACTTTAATTTATCTTTTTCTGAGGATCACGAGGAAAGTAATGGGTTTAACAGTCAGTAATTATCTTATCGGTTTTTATTCGATCTTTCACTCTCTCTCATGCATACTTATAATCTTTACTTAATCTCTTTTTGCCAATTCGATAAGAAACATCACAATACATATGAAAATAAAATAAAATAGAGAGTGCCATTTTATATAAAATATAAAATGGCACTCTCTTTTAAACATAATATCAATAGATTAGTTATGATCAAAGTCACCAGTACATTCAACGCGCTTTCGAAACACATATTCTCGAAGTTAACATAAACAAAAGATAAACTTATTCTGCCCTAACGGGACTTCATATATATAACATAAAATAATATACCACATAATCAAACTTCGCGCGTGAACATTAATAAACTCGGTATCCGAGAACATAGAATACAGGGTGATTCAGAATAACCCTGGTGTCCCTGAAAAGACGTATTCTTGACTCAATTCTAAGACGATTTTTCCTTTACAAAAATTTTGTCCGAAGCTTAGTTTTCAAATTATAACGAGAAATAGTTAGCAAATTACGGACCGCGTACGGATGGTAGGCAGGGGCGGCGCAACTTACTGTCCGCCGGCAGGCGATACGCGGGACCGTCGCGACGATCAGCTGACTACACGCGCGCATAAACATGCGTTTACATTCTCTCTCTCTCTATGTTTTTTACACACACACACGCCCGCACGCACGCACGCACGCACGCACGCACGCAATATCTTACCTTTTGAAAGATTTGTCGACTTCTCGAAAAGATGGATTAATTCCCATGTGATTTCCACGTAATGAGTGTTTATTTTAATAAGTTTTTAATAG
>NW_012026812.1:5220560-5227444 GCF_000956235.1 Wasmannia auropunctata
TCAGACGTGTGCTCTTCCGATCTCTTAAGTTATCATATGGATAAAACCATGAAGATGACTAATTGGGCGACATCTGCCGACTTTTAGTCATCTTTTCGTCGACTATATTCGTTTTCTAAAAGATATCTTTATAACTATTTAGTCACCATTTAGTCATCTTTTAGACGACTTTGTGCTCTCTGGGATATATAAGAACCAATGGTGTTCAATATTTTTTCTTATTCAAATACTAATGGAAATGACCATAGAACACTAATAATCTGCATTAATAGATACGTTTTCAATGAGGTTGTATATGAAATATCGCATATAAAAATTTATTTTTTTTATTCTATTATTATTTATTATTATTTTTAGAAATTAATTTGTGTTTACTATTTCGCATATATATTTTTTATTTTATTAATTACAATTTATACGCAGGTTTATAATTTTTGAAAGCATTGAGATTCGAACCTGAGATCCCTAGAACTACAGACTTATACGCTAACGCTGAACTAATGATACTTTGTAGAAAGGACTTATTCTTTTTATTATTCTCTTTCCACTTTTCCTATCGTGTTCTCCGTATAGATTTTCATAGAATCTTCAAATGAGAAATTAATAATAAAGACGAGTAGAGCATTTTCAATTATTTACTGATAAACTACTGTACTCAGGAATTTACCCTGTCTCATTAGTATAGGATTTGAATATAGTATTCCGTATTCATAACTGTAGATATTTTGAAATCGTCATTCCCATATAGAAACATATTAATTGATAATAAGTAAATCACCAAACAAACATATTGACAGTGTTACGTTAGTTACATGTAGAATTTGTATATCATTGTTTACGTGTAAGGACACATTGACTAAGGAAACGTTTAGTGGTATCGAAAAGTTTTACCCATATCCTTTTTTTAATATTGATTGTCACATAAAAACACATTCGTATTGAATAGATCATTCCGTATAAAAACGTATCGATGATGTAATGTACAGAAACATGTACACGACTGCATATAATGAATAACTCGTAGAATATTATATTGATTGAGGAAAAGCACCATAGATTCCAATAAAATCGAATTACCGTGTCTCATTAGTATAGGATTTGAATATAGTATTCCGTACTTATTTTGTACATATTTTGAAATCGTCATTTCCATATAGAAACATATTAATTTATAATAAGTAAATCACCAAAAAAACATATTGACAATATAATATATAGAAACATATACACATTGTATAGTAAATTACTAATAAGGACATATTGACTGTGGTAAAGCCCTATTGATACCGATAAAGTTTGTATAGTAAAGAAACTATTTAAATGAACTATTCAACCTCGTTCAGATATATAAATATTATATACGTCGATTGTTACCTACCACCTAGGACTCTCACAAAACTATAGGTTATTATACGAAATGTTCACATATTTTATAGTTCCCAATAATTTACTATGACAAATTTCCAACAGGTCTTCTAGCGCCTTTTGTATCAAAATTGTAAAAGAACATTTCCCTCACCCCGCAACTGGGCGACGACGACGACGATGACGTTTCTTAATCTTAAATTCCCACTTTGCATTGCAATATCTCCGCTCGTAGGGCACGTAGAAAAAAAATAAAAACACTTTCATTACACAAACCGAACCCAAACTGTTGATTAAGCTTACTTGGAACTTAATCGTTATTGAGATCTCATAATCTCGGGTGTTCGCAACGCAACAGCTCGCGTAGAGACTCGACGTGGCTTGGGATATACTTTTATAGACACATATTTTTTATTTATATTTTATTTATATTTATATTAATTTAACACTTGACACCAAGCCATTACTGTGTTTCCTGATTGTAGCTCTGAGACCTCTAAGAATATAAGAATGAGATTGATAAGGATGAGGAGTCAAGCAGCAATGAATCGACTGTAAGACGCAAACGGGCCAAGAAAAAGAAATACTCGCAAAACAGTTCAAAGTGGGAAACTGAAGCCAAATATAAAAAGTGGTTGGCTCCTAATAAGAACAACATACATAAAGTTATATGTCGAATATACAATAAAAGCATTAATATATCCGCTGGAAAGAATCAACTTAAATGATATCAAACTAGAATTAGTCATATTAAGGCTGCCCTTGTTCGTAAATATCAATCATCGATGACTTCATTAGCTAATGTTCAGAGTTTTAATAGTATGGAGCTATTAACCAAAAAGGCTGATTTATATTTGGCTGCTTTTGTAGCTGAACATAACGTGCCATTTAGAATTATGGAACACATGCCCCAACTGATTAAGAAAATATGTGTTGATTCTGAAATAGCAAAAAAAATAGCATGTAGTAGAACCAAAATAACTGCTATTGTGCAAAATGTTATCGGACAGTACAATAGTAGTCCTCCAGGAATTTTCAATTTTTATTTTAAATGAAAGTTTAGATGCTGAAAACAACTATTACAATTACAATATGGATTAATAATGGTTAATCTGTTATTTTTACTGTATTAAAAATTACAAGCATATTAAACGCAGTTATTTTCGCGTTCCATGATGGCGTCAATGATGTGACGTCATAATTCGGTACAGATTTGACAGCTAGCATACAAATATTTTACAATGAATAAAAACATTGGAAATATGCAAAAGACAGTAAAAAAACGTTATTATAAGTGGTGCTTTGTTCCCTTGTGTAAAAGTACGACTATTTCTACGCCTTCAAAGGTGTTTGTATCAGTGCCAAAAGGAAACATCAGAAAAAAATGGTTTGAGATCGTGAGACGCGATGACGCTTTGTCTATAACGTTGAAAACCAGCATGTTTTGCTGTAAAGATGATTTCAATGTAAGTTTATTATTTTTACAAACAATAAAAACCTAACAAGATTCGTATTATTTTTACACTTAATTTAATATTATCTTTACACTAACAAAACATAACCACAATTTTGTTCTATAGTTGCAAGAAGATATAGAGAACTATATGAGAGTATGGCTTGATCCTGATGCATCTGTGCGATTAAGAAAAGGAGGAGGAGGAGTTGCCTACAATATTCGATTGTCAACCTGACAGACAACGTTCTCATTCAAAATATGGACGTCCAGGAATCCTAAAGCGTCAGAAAGTAGAAAGTTTGAACAAAATTCTGCAAACTAAATTGGTAGATAAGACATGTGATGAATACATAGATAAATCTGTTACCGAAGAGCCGTTATGTACGCCGAACGTCAATATTAGTAAGTGTAGCGGTATTGACATGATTCTTGTACTTTTTATAGTTAAATTGCTTATAATATTAATAATGAACTTGTAGATGATCCTTCAATTGAAGACAACATCGAAAGTGATTTGACTGCATCTCCAAAATACAAGGACGTCGGCATTCAAGCAAATTAAAAGATCGAAAAATAATGCGTAGCAAATACATACAAAATGTACCTGTTATGCGAGATGCTTGTTGTGCAACGGAGGAAAAATATAATGTTCAACAGAGAGAAAAAATTGTACAATCTTCATCGACCAGTACAAATATAACAATAAGTCTGATGATACACTTAATAACTGCGATGATGAATATCTACCGTCTGAAGAAACAAGCGAAGAAATAGAAACAACATATGTTTGAACAGAAGAAATTTGCGAAAAATTTTTAAATGACACTTATTGAAAATAAACCAAAAATGTATTTGGGTATTCCGGATAACTTTTTTTAAAATAAAATTATTAAGTCAAGAAACAGGAATTATAACAGATGAAATTTGCTTAATACTTTATAAAATTAAATTAAATGACACTTTTGCAAGACTTGGAGATGAATTTGGAGTTAGTGCTAGTAATGCGAGGGCTGTTTTTCGAAGAACTCTTTCTATTTTAGCACATTATTTAAAACAATTAATAGTTTGGCCTTGAAAACAGTCTTTAAAAATGAATCTACCGATACCATTCCGTGTTTGATACAGTCATGTACAATCAATAATCGATTGTTTAGAAATTGAGATTCAGAAACCTGGCTCTGCAGTGAATCAAAGTGTAACTTGGTCTGAGTACAAAAAATGTAATACGTTAAAGTACTTAATATTTATGTCAGCGGATGGATTGATCAATTTTATATCCGAAGGTTTTTGTGGAAGAACGTCCAATGCTATTATTGTTGAACAAAGTCAATATTTAAATAAACTACCGAAAAACTGTGCAGTCATGGCTGATCGAGGCTTTAAGAACATCGAACATCTTTTAAGAAGGAAAGGATGTATTCTCATTCGACCGCCGAGTGTATCAAGTAATTTAAAACCAACAAAGGATAACGTGCTAGAAACTCGTCGTATCGCTAGCTTAAGAATTCACGTAGAAAAAGTCATTAGAAGACTAAGAGAATTTAATATTTTGAAGCCTCATTCTACAATCCATCATGAATTATTAGACGTGATAGATGATAGATAATCATTGTAGCTGGAGGATTAATTAATATTCAATTACCACTTATAGCACAATAAATTTTGAAAATATTTTTATGTTTATTTATTTTCCATGCTACTTATACTTATACATATTATACTTATACCTATTATACTTATACCTTTCTATTCCACTAAGAAGTAAAGGAAAAATATTTTTTTTCCAAGTCATAGCATTTTGTATAATTTCCTTCACAAACGTTTCATCATACTGTATGCAAGTTACAATAATTTCCTACGATGTTTCAAAATTATGTTTTGCCATACAAAATAACCTTTTTAACTGTTTTCATGAACATTTGCAATTGAATTTGAGCAAAAAATTAGTCCTATGCGCTGGTCTTTTGTAATATATCTTTCCTCCGATGTCAAACTTACAGGGCATTTTACTTCCACGACAAAATCTTCTCCTACTGCATCAGGAGAAGCGCCGATTATAGGAAAATTAGGATTTAACAGTAATTCAGTGCGATACAATCGATTTTGCAGATTTTCTTCTAATTTTTTAATACTTCCAGTTCCAAGCACCTTCCTCTTTCCATCGCATCAGTGTCTCTTATTTTAAGAGCTCCAATTATTTGTTCAACTAAAGCACCTTGCGGTTTATTACAGTGTGCAACTTCATAAATCCGAGATGCTGTTATTCTTCCATATCTCAATTTTTTCCACATTGTGGATTGATTTTGATCTATCGTATTTTTCGCAACTTCTTCGTATGATTGTACAGTCATTTCGATGCTTGCAAAGTTTAAAAATCTGCGTCTTTACACGTAGTGATACTATAAAATCGCAACATTAATGTATGCACCGATAGATCTTTGCTGTTTGATTTGAATTGTACGAAGTGTCTTGAGAGTTGGCAGTCGAATTTTATGTTATCCATTTCTTGCAAAATGATTTGCAAAAATCCATTGTTGTTTGGAAGGACTTGAACAGGCTTTGATGGTAACCTTTTACTTTCATGCTCCTCACGTTAGCTCCAACTTGTGCCAGACGAGGTTTCTTCCAATAACACACAGTCGCAGTCGGTTCAGGCTCTTCACTTCGACGATGAACCATATCAGAAATGCGATAGCATGTTTATAATCCCCTGAAACCATAAAGTTATAATATATTTTTTTTTTTTTTAGTAACGTTAATTTCAATCTACCTGCTGAAGCTGCACAGTCATCGCATTTAACATATTCGACACTTTCATTTTCCTCGTTAACAAGCATTGATACCGAATACGGTTTGCTGTTAACTCTATGCTCAGGACACACTTTCCCTCGAATGTGACAAAAGCAGCCTTCTCGATTTAATTCGATAAATCCAATTGCTGAATCTCCGTAATTTTCATTTCCAGCTCTATAAAATGTTATATTAACAAGAGTATAGGTTATATATGTCAAAATTAGAATATAAGGTTAGAAATTCACATTGTTTGAAATAAACACATATATTATTATTTAATTAATATATGCTGTTTCATCATTATATAAAAAATAATATAAATAATACATATGTTGCTGTATTATACTTACTTTTTAGCTTTTACACCACGGGTTTCTGCAATGTTGAACACTTCACTTTGAGCAAAAAAATCGGAGACCATTAATACTGTTACTTTAGGTAAGTTATCCGATTGTGCTTGAACAAATCCGGTTTGAGTTTTTCGCGACATAATTACCGATACGCAAATATAAATAATAATTGAAATTATTTGAAGAAAATCAACTGGTTATCTCGTAAAATATTTGAAAGTACTAAATTCTGACATCACGCATAGTCTCAGCCAATCACAGAGCGTTTCCTTCCCACTTCTTTTGCAAGCATTTTTATTAATTTTTATTAATTTTTATTAACATTATTTATTGTTAAAATATTGCGTACGTATTATAATTTATTTTAATTCAATATGTAGCATATAAAAATAATTTTTAAAGCATATTTTATTTTTAAAAATTGGACCCTATTTCGAAAAAATATGTGGAATTTTGAACAACATTAAGTTTTCATTGATAATAGATGAATCGACAGATCGTACATGTACAAAACATTTATGTAAGTTTGTAAGATTTTTCCAAGACAAAAAGTAAGTGCAGAGTTGTCTTAGGTAATAAATTAATTACTTAACAAGATACTAAAAATTGTTTTTTTTTTTTCAGAGTGATAGACTGTTTTTTTGGGTTTAATACCCTTAAAAGATGCAACGGCCGAGAATTTATGTCAAGGTTACTGCATTCTTTAATTTAAATAAGATACCATATAAGGCTAATTTAATTGGTTTTGCTTCCAATGGAGCAAGTATAATGGTAGGCACCAAAAATTCTTTTTCAAGTAGATTGATCTCAGATATCCCATACAGAACAAAATATATAATAGATATCTACTGGATATTCACATATCTATACACTATCCATATCCATTATGGATAACTAGTAGATATCTAATAATTATCTAC
>NW_012026812.1:5227494-5229661 GCF_000956235.1 Wasmannia auropunctata
CTTTAGAAAGATTTTTATTATTTTTAAATAATTTGCACTTATTTTAAATAATTTTTAAACTATTATAACAAATTCATCATGTATTTTAAACATTTTTGACTAATTAATTAAATTAAATGCAAAGCAGAGTAATAAAAAACACGGTTATGACACGAGCAATCGTCTGAAGTATATCGCGCCAGTCTCAGTGCCGATCCTGACCGCGCGAATTCCACGCGCGCTCATTTGTGAACTTCAATAGCTGCTTACCGTTCAAATTCCATTCATCGGATCGCGTTTTGGTAAAGAACTTTCTGTCTTAGAATTTCACGGAGAATACGCTGGTTTCTGGCGGTACGCCAGTTCTGGGACACCCTGTATATGCTATTTATAAAATGTTTAATTTTTTGAGAGAGTAGCAAAACATCCCCTACCACTATCATAAAGTAGAAAAAAAAGATAGAGAGAGATTTAACATTAAAAGTTTTAAAGCTTATAAATATTATTTTTAGAAGTCAGAGGAAGTTGAGGGAAAGAGAGAGAGAGAGAGAGAGAGAGAGGACGAGTAGTCGCTATATTCATGTTGAGGAAAAGAGAGAGCGAGTAGTCGCTATATTCATGTTGAGGAAAAGAGAGAGCGAGTAGTCGCTATATTAACGTACAAGACGTACCACCACGGGGAGCCGCCGGTGACACTAGGGCCGCAGAGGTGGGGAGTAGGCGGCCCAGTGACGTCACAGGCGGCTCCCCATGGTGGTACTAGACTACTAAAATGTTTTATTTTCAAATGAAATACAATCGAGTTTGAGCTATAATTTTAAAAGTGATTTATTTAACATTATGTTTCCTGTCCTTAACACGAGATAAGTATAAGATCGGTAGAGCAAATGTATATTTTAATTTTTTTTTTATTTTTCTTTAATCCGAAGGGTTAATAGGCTTAGAAAAATCGGTCAAAATTTTACAATACCAACGGATAGAGAATGTCGAGATACGTGTATTAGACCCATGATTTTTTTACAGATTTTTGTAAATTTTAATAATTCCAAGTCCAAAGGGAGTATTAACTGTGACAAATGGACCAAAATTAGACTATACCAGTAGATAGATAATGTCGCGAAACGTATTTTGGACTTAAGATTTTTTTCCCGATTTTTTGAAATTTTCATAATTTTTTCCAAGTCCTAAGGGAGTGTCATTTTGGAAAAATCGAAAAAATTTATAGTATACCGATGGATAAAGAATGTCGAGAAACGTGTTTTGGACCTATGAATTTGGGACCTATTTTGGTAAATTTGAAAATTAATTCTAAGTTCCGACCCTCTGTAAAAGTAAAAAAATAAGGGTGCTAAAAAAATCTGAACTATAGACATTATAATGAATTATAATGAATTATTACTTATTTTAAAAGAAATTTTTTTTTGTTTTTTTGTTTTTATTCTTTTTTTTTCCCCCAACAATCGTAATATATTAAAAATTGATTTATAGTCAAGGGTTTGGTTAGTCAAGGTTTGATTAGTCAAGGTTAGGTTGTGACCGGACTTTACGTCAAGAGTATAAATATTTCTATTATTGACCGTAATTATTATTATCGGACTACTTTAAGCTGGCTCGAACTCCGTCACCGAAGCGCCTCAGCCTAGACACGAATACACGAATACTCGCGTCCACAGGTTCTTGACTGCTGCTCTCTCTCTCTCGTTAACGACAACTTTATTTTCAGCAACACCGATTACTTTAACTTTAACAATTTATTTTACCTTTGTTCCAGACATCTGCCGGCTCAAACCTCGATTGCAAAGCGCCAGAGCATCCGTCCGGAATATCTTACGGTCGCCACCTCGTTGAACCGACAACGAGGAAGGAAGAGCACCGCTGCCTTGGATCTCCGTCGGTGAATCAATCAGCTCGCGGAAGCAGCGGACGTCCTGTCAGCTCTCTGATGGAAGCAGCAAAGCTGGATGCGAACAACGATGCGTGGGAACGAGCGCTAGGATTGTGAGATGCGGTATCCAGTGATTCAACACAAGGAATTGTGTGAATAAATATGTTTATTAAAAAACGATGATTATAATTTCTTCGCACTCACACACTCGATCATTCAACACACACGCACTCGTTGGATCGATAAGGGAAACGAATTTCCTTCGATCTCGGTGAAGCGCACGATAACGGACACACGCGCCGT
>NW_012026812.1:5229681-5230190 GCF_000956235.1 Wasmannia auropunctata
TAAGTTAGTCGACTGCTTGCTATCGTCGAGTGAACGCCTCGTGTATCAGTAAATCGTCGTGGGTTAGTAAATAGTGCGCGTGTTTCTTCTCTCGACTGAGTTTTCAATCGACGAATAATTAACCTACACGGATTGATAATTATTAACTACTTAATACATTCGGTATTAAAGTCAGTCGACTGCTTGCTATCGTCGAGTGAACGGGTCGCGTGTTAATAAATTGCCGTGTGTTTCTTTCTTCGTGTGATTTTTCAGTGGACGGATAATTAATCGTCAGTGATTGTAAAGTACGTAATAGTACCGATATTAAGTAAATACATTAGAAGATTTCTCGTAATTTCTTCAAGTGCATAATTTGTATGTGAATTGAGTGTGAAATACTGAAGTGACACCGCGTAAAAAAAAAAGAATTATCTAATTATTTGATCTGTGTCAGTGATAACTTGTGACGTTTGCATTAAAACTATTAGAAAACTTATTAAAATAAACACTCATTACGTGGAAATCAA
>NW_012026812.1:5230210-5233826 GCF_000956235.1 Wasmannia auropunctata
AGAGATAGAGAGAGAGAGAGAGAATGTAATCGCATGTTTATGCGCGCGTGTAGTCAGCTGATCGTCACGTCGGTCCGCGTACCGCCTGCCGGTGGACAGTAAGTTACGCTGCCCCTGTCTACTATCCGTACACGGCCCGTAATTCGCTAACTATTTCTCGTTATAATTTGAAAACTAAGTTTCGGACAAAATTTTTGTAAAGGAAAAATCGTCTTAGAATTGAGTCAAAAATACGTCTTTTCAGGGACACCGGGGTTATTCTGAATCACCTTGTATAATATATTTGATATAAAACTAACAAAAAGAACTTATACATAGAGCGTGACTATGCGTCACTACGCTCAGGAACGTGCTCCGCCGATACAATGGCTTCTTGGACGTTCCCTGTCAAGGATGTGCCTTCGTCAACGGCTGGTAGCTGCGCGGTTGGCGAGTTACGTGCTATGAGGCCTGAAGCCATCGCCTTCGCGACCTCTCTCTCGAACACGGTCGGCGAGAACCTGTCGTCGATGGCTGCCAGATAATACTGTGCAGCTGCTGCTGTGCCCGGCGTAGGCGGACGCTCAAAGGTCTCTTCTTTGGCGTCGGGACGTCGACAGTCGTTGCTGAAATTGATGGCGCTTGAACGGTAGCAACGGCCGATGATACAACCGGAACATTGTGAACGATTGTATACTCCTCGCCCTCGAGTTTCGCACTTTCGTGTGAAGGTCGAGCTCAAAATCGAGGTCGTTGATGCTTATGACGCTCGTTCGAGCTTTTGTAATTTCAGAGCCGGACGAGTATAATTTTACCTTTATGTTTGGCGATACGTTTTTTTTATTCGCTATCTCGTCCATTTTTGTGATATTTTCTTCTGTACGCGGCAGGTATTCGCCGTGTATGTCCTTTGGTCTTTTGACTAATTGCCGTGGTGTTTTTTCATCAATGATTTTTTTTCGCGGCTAGATCGCGACTTCTTCTTTCTTCGTTTAATAAGTGGTGCGTCGTCGCTTTTGGTAGTATCACTATATATTTCATGCGATCCTTGTGGTTGATCGCCCGCTCGATGTACGATTTCGTGTGACTTGTTGTCAGCTGAACGTTTTATTGTGATGACTGGCACTGGTAAAATGCACGTTGACACCACCGTTGGTTTGGCTTTTGAAGTGCCTGCTGTGGACGGTTGCGATTCTCGATCGCGTTTCTCCGCTGGCAGTACGACGCGGGCTGGAAGACTCGATGACACCTCTTCGAAATCCTCGGGCAGCACTTGGCTGTCGATGCCATATGAAATTGGCTTGATTGCCCTACGCGGTTCGCCCTCCACAAAATCGATGATGAGACGAAACTGTTGGTCTATCATCGTGTCTTTCGGTATGAGATGCTTCGTGTTTATTAAAGAATGCACCTCACACATGTTTATCTCACGCCCTTTGTGCATCTTTGCGATTTTAACAACGTCACATGTTGACGAATTCTCTTCTGAGGCTTGATTGTGGGCTAATATGGCCTCAGCAATTGCACGGGCCCTGTCTTTATCCTTCTGAACAATATCTCTGGCAGTCTGTGGTGATAGCGTCCTTCGATGACGCAAGAACGCTTGCATGGTACGTATGCGGATCTGTTTATTCTCCAGCACATCTAATTTGGCGGCATCCTCGGAGATTTCCTTTAATAATGCGGCCTCTTGGCAATCAATCGCCTCTAACTCGTTGATATCACGTTGATTTGCCATACTTTCCCTTCTGTTGGTGATATATTGCGTTAAATTATTCTGAACTTGCTTATTATTCACATCTAACCTCACTTTTGGTTGCGTATTACTTACGCTTGCAACACCGTCCACAAACACTGGCTGTGTAACGTCAAACGTCTGATGTGACTGGGCTGCTGTCTCGACAGGAACTGAGACTGAGGCTGGCTCGGCGCTCGCTTTTATACTCGCGCCATCTGGCTGCACACCGACAAACCTTATGGGTGTCGGCGTCGGTGTGAGTCTATTTTCATTTTTATGGTTATTTGTGGCGCTAATTCTTGTGCGCTTGCTCGACATGCCTTTATTATTTGATTTTCGTTTTAGGCATGGAGATAGTGATACTACATCGACGTCTTCTTCTTCCGTCGACGAAATTTTGTCATCTCTCGTGGGAGAATCTTTTCTAATCATGCCATTTGCGTGCTCGTCGTGGTTTTTATCGACGAAATCACGCAATGATAGATGATCTGTCATGCGAGGAATTTTGCTTTCTCGCATTTCTTTGAACATCTCTCTCCACTTAGGTTGCTTCTTGAGAGGTATCATTTTTAAGATGTCTGTTGGAATTTTTGTCATAATATTTTTACTTTGGTCTCTCACAGGCATTTTCTCTTCCTTTATAATAATTTTTCCTTTTCTTGTTGCAGGTGGGCTGCTAACGGTATCTTCAATGTTGCTCTGTGGAGTCTTTCTGCTTCGACGAGTTTCCCCTTGGTCAGGAACGTATGTCTCATCGGAATGCATGTCCGGCGATGAAGTCCTCTTCTTTCTTGAGCCTTCTTTGTCGCCACTTATGTCTATAATACAATGTTTCGTGTTATTCGCGGTTCGTTCGCGATTTTGTACAATATTTGTGGCTGAAACGTGCCTCTTCGCTATTTTATTACTAATTATATTTCTTTTTTCTTTCAGGTTTCGCGGTGCAGCTGCCAACTGACGCCCTGGCTGGATGGTTTTATTGCTCGCGCTACGCGTAGCCCTTCCTATCACACTCGCGTCTTTTTCCAAGCTGACTGCTACTCTCGGATTGACCCTACTATCATTCTTTATATATTCATCTAACCTACTCTTTATTTTATTTATGCTTCTAATTTTTCTAACATGCCACCTTCTACAAAGCCTATTTCTTTTTGTTGTTTCCGCTCTTTTATTCTTTTTTCTATACTGTTGACTGTTTCTAAAATTTTATTCTTATGCGGACTACTTCTTGTCAAAAACCGTAGCGAATTTGCCACTTTTAATGTTTCGCGTTGTAATTGTCTGAGATATTCTACCCTCTTTTCGTATTCGGGTAGGCTTAATGGATAAATGGTGTATTTCGAATTGTCGCTAAAATCTATGCTATTGCTAGACTTACTATTATAGGAAAAGGATCTAGGTTTCCTCTTATTGTATTTCCTTTTATTTTTTACTTTTATTTTATGGGTTATATTGTCGCTCGCGTATGAGGAACGCGTCTCCTCGCCATTGTTGCTATCGCTCGCGTTGGAGGTTCGCGTCTCCTCGCCATTTTCGCTATTTCGCGAATTTTGGTCGGTATCGCTACGAGGTGTCTCCTCGCCATTATCGCTATACGCGATTTCCAAATTATTTCCTGTGCTATTTAATTCTATTCTAAAGTTATTGTGTGCAGCTCCAGGCGGAAAGTCGCCATGTGCTGCCTCAGGCGGAAAGTCGCCATGATCTGAGTTGTGATCACTGTCGCTCTCGCTACTATGAGAATTTCGTGGCATCAATCTAGGTTGCCTATCTAATTTAAGCTGTCTCGAATTATATACTCCTATTGGTTGTCCTTGTAGATCTTCTAACAGGTACGCGTTTTTACGAATCTGTCTATTGATTTTATATGGTCCGTCATATACTAGATGAATTTTTCTT
>NW_012026812.1:5233876-5234379 GCF_000956235.1 Wasmannia auropunctata
TATACTCGTACTTTTTGGCACATTATTAAATTATTAATTACTATTAAAAATTATTTCATAGCATGCTAACGTTTTTATAATACACATGCTGAAAACGGACTTACAAATAGAAATTGTAGTAAAACTTATCTGATATCCAAGAGAAATCCAAAAGAGAAGTCGTTATCGACGAATATTACACTGATTAACCTTTCAGTCTGGGACGACTAGGATAATCTTGATGGCAGGCGCTTGTGAAATAAGCGCAGCGAGAGAAATCAACGACCAATCACTTATGAAACAGAGTTACCAGACATCACAGGCGCACGTTATTTGCTTTTTATTTTTTGATAACAACATCAGTATGTACAATTGTTAAAATTTCCACGATGACAGACTCACAAAATTAGCACACCAAAAGAATCAATCATCATCGCGGAAAAGAGCCAACAATAAACTTTGAGACTTTCGAGAAGACTGATATATTTCGAGTATCGATTTAACATGCCTTTCTTTAGATAGGA
>NW_012026812.1:5234429-5235057 GCF_000956235.1 Wasmannia auropunctata
TAATACGCGACCCGTTTACTCGACGATAGCAAGCAGTCGACTGACTTTAATACCGAATGTATTAAAGTAGTTAATAATTATCAATCCGTGTTGGTTAATTATTCGTCGATTGAAAACTCAGTCGAGGGAAGAAACACGCGCACTATTTACTAACCCACGACGATTTACTGACACACGAGGCGTTCACTCGACGATAGCAAGCAGTCGACTGACTTTGTTGGTTACGTTTGCAGCGCTGTCGAAACGCAAACATGTGATTCTAAGGCTTTAACCGATACAAGTATTTGATTTATTTTTAATAATTTAAATGATTTATTTGATTAATTATTTTTAATAAATTTTTTATTTTTATAATTTGCAAACTCCAAGCGAGTATTGTATGTTTTATAAATATTTTATTAAGTATTTATTAAGTATTTATTACTTTTAATAAAAGTAATAAACTTTTACTTTAACTACTTAATACATTCGGTATTAAAGTCAGTCGACTATATGCTATCGTCGAGTGAACGGGTCGCGTGTTAATAAATTGCCGTGTGTTTCTTTCTTCGTGTGATTTTTCAGTGGACGGATAATTAATCGTCAGTGATTGTAAAGTACGTAATAGTACCGATATTAAGTAAATACA
>NW_012026812.1:5235107-5235890 GCF_000956235.1 Wasmannia auropunctata
GTGCTATTTTGTCTAAGTTTTTAATATAAAAGTGCTTACGTGAAAATCCGACAATCTTATCTGTGCCGAAATGTAGCAACAGTTTGTGCGTTTTGTAAATAATTTTCCATGCGATCTTATCAGGAATGTATATAATATCATTCCCGCCATGACATTTTAATCTTACGAGACCCTCTCGTTCGTATACGTTCTCAGGATCTCTGTCTAGTAGTTTTCTCGTTTGGTCGTCGCTTCTCTGCGCATGACGTATGAGTGGTATCCACTCATCTGTGTTGTTCCCGTCATTCGGATCTTGAATAAGCGCTACATACTTAACCTCATCCATCGATAAGTCAGCTCCTGTGCTGTGCCTCGACAAGGCATCTGCATCACAATTTTCTGTGCCTGGCACGTGAATAATCTCTAATTCAAATTCTTGGAGAAACGTAAACCACCTCGCTATCCGGGTGTTATTTTGAATGCAAGTTCCCAGGAACTGAAGTGCCTTGTGGTCCGTATGTACTCTGACATGACGGCCTAGTAACATAGTATGCCATTTTTTAAGCGCCCAGACTATAGCTAAGCACTCTAATTCGGTGATCGTATAATTCATTTCCGCTCCTTTGAGTGAACGACTAGCATAGGCTATGGTTAACTTTCTTTCGGAGTCCGCGTCATCGTATTGATATAACCGCGACCCAATCCTGATATCGCGGCATCGACGTAAATGCCGAATTTTTTATCCGCTTGTGTGAGGAACAAATTTGGAGCTTCTGTAAACGCTCTCTTAATATCGTTAAACGC
>NW_012026812.1:5235940-5237098 GCF_000956235.1 Wasmannia auropunctata
TCGTAATTTCTTCAAGTGCATAATTTGTATGTGAATTGAGTGTGAAATATTGAAGTGAAACCGCGTAAAAAAAAAAGATTATCTAATTATTTGATCTGTGTCAGTGATAACTTGTGACGTTTGCATTAAAACTATTGAAAACTTATTAAAATAAACACTCATTACGTGGAAATCACATGGGAATTAATCCATCTTTTTCGAGAAGTCGACAAATCTTTCAAAAGGTAAGATATTGCGTGCGTGCGTGCGTGCGTGCGTGCGTGCGAGCGTGCGTGCGTGTGGGCGTGTGTGTGTGTAAAAAAACATAGAGAGAGAGAGAATGTAAACGCATGTTTATGCGCGCGTATAGTCAGCTGATCGTCGCGACGGTCCCGCGTATTGCCTGCCGGCGGACAATAAGTTGCGCCGCCCCTGCCTACCATCCGTACGCGGTCCGTAATTTGCTAACTATTTCTCGTTATAATTTGAAAACTAAGCTTCGGACAAAATTTTTGTAAAGGAAAATCGTCTTAGAATTGAGTCAAGAATACGTCTTTTCAGGGACACCGGGGTTATTCTGAATCACCCTGTATATACGATGTCATATATATGTATATATATACAGGGTGGACCATTTTAATTCATCCAGTCAAATATCTGGAAAATCAAGCCCGGGAGAGAAAAATTTTTCAGACAAAAGATTTCGGACTTCGAGGGGGACATAAGATGATAACACTGAGTTTGACTCTGAGTGGTGTTGTTAAGGTCAGGACAAGGTCACTTTGAATTTTTTAAATGGGACCCCCAATTTTTCATTACATGTTCTTATAGCACGCCTCGAGAACTTTCCAAAACACATAAATAAAATATTTTTTTATGAAATAAATCTTGAGTTATAAAGCTTGAAAGTTGGAGTACTGTCGGCATTAGGATCATCCAAGGTGTCCAAACACTAGCTAAAACCTTTTGAATGTTGTTCAGGATCATGACATTGATAAAGGCCAATGATCTTGGCCATCTTTAGCTTAGGGTTAACATATACGAAAATTCGACTTGCGGAGGCTCTGTACAAAAATTTATAATTTTTCGATTATAATGAATTATAATTTTAAAGGAAAGAAATCAATATTTGACAGTAAATTATTCGTTGCATATAATAAATGCTGTCTCTTATACACA
>NW_012026812.1:5237148-5237749 GCF_000956235.1 Wasmannia auropunctata
CGGGGATAAATAATTATT
Organism: Wasmannia auropunctata; assembly: GCF_000956235.1. Taxonomy (NCBI): domain Eukaryota; kingdom Metazoa; phylum Arthropoda; class Insecta; order Hymenoptera; family Formicidae; genus Wasmannia; species Wasmannia auropunctata. Next base: position 5,237,167 of record NW_012026812.1, read on the forward strand.
TTTCCACTTAATATTTCGAATCGTAACATTTCAGCATCTCATGGAGCGAAAATAATTCTTTCTCTTACAGGTAGTTCGCCGCCACACTCAGTTAGTGTTCGTACATACATTTTGTATCATTTGCAACAATACTTGGCACCAAGATTTCATTATTCTAAAAAACTCATTTCAACGACAATTGTTATTTCGACTGCATCTCCGCTATTATCAGTCCGAATTTTATATATTATATATAAAAGTTACCAATTTATTAGAAATTTTAAAGTATTTGCAACATTTTAGAATTAACTAATTTAATTTTAGAATTACTTCTGAAATGTTGTAATAACTTTAAAAATTCTAAGTAATTTGTAAAAAGTTATAAGCATCTTTCGTTTTTACAGAAATTCTTTACAATGTAAAAATGTTTACATACATTATGATAAGCTGAACGATACATATTTAATAATTTTCGTCAGGAGTGCTCTTTGACATTAGATAAGTCAATGCTAGAATTTATTTTCCACTTTCGACTAAATTTCGCGAATCATGCTCACAATTTTCCTTTCACCATTCACACGAGTCGCCGGTCAAACGTAAGTTA
>NW_012026812.1:5237799-5239402 GCF_000956235.1 Wasmannia auropunctata
AAAGCTTGAAAGTTGGAGTACTGTCGGCATTAGGATCATCCAAGGTGTCCAAACACTAGCTAAAACCTTTTAAATGTTGTTCAGGATCATGACATTGATAAAGGCCAATGATCTTGGCCATCTTTAGCTAGTGTTTGGACACCTTAGATGATGCTAATGCCGACAGTACTCCAACTTTCAAGTTTCATAACTCAAGATTTATTTTATAAAAAAATATTTTATTTATATGTTTTAGAAAGTTCTCGAGGCGTGCTATAAGAACATGTAATGAAAAATTGGGGGTTCCATTAAAAAAATTCAAAGTGACCATGTTCTGACCTTGACGACGCCACTCAGGGTCAAACCAATGTTATCATCTTATGTCCCCCTCGAAGCCCTACAACTTTTGTCTGAAACATTTTTTCCTAGTGTGCTTATTTTTCGAGATATTCGACTGGATGGATTAAAATGGTCCACCCTGTATATATACTGGTCCAAAAAATTAAAGGATTACCTATGTTCCATTCTTTAAAAATAGGCAAACTTCAAGATAGAGCAACTTTGTCAAAAATGACCGTATCGAGATGTTCAAAAAAGCATTTTACAGCTTGAAATCTCTACTTTCCAAATCGATACTTTAGAAAACGATCCTACTGATCTTTCATGGAATTACACGGATAGAAATGGAGACCTGACGAATCTCAAAATTTTTTACCAACTTTGACAAGTTCCATGGCGTGGAATAAAAATCGCACATAAACACGGTTTACAGAATTCGAAAGAATGAATCTTTCTCTTTAATTTGCTTTTTTGTTGAGCATCGAATGATTTTTTTTCACCGAGTTATTCAACATTGAAGCAAAAATGACCCTTTTTACTTCAATGTTGAATAACTCAATGAAAAAAAATCGTACGATGCTTAATAAAAAAGCAAATTAAAGAAAAAGATTCATTCTTTCGAAAGCTGTAAACCGTGTTTATGTGCGATTTTTATTCCACGCCATGGAACTTTGCAAAGTTTGGGAAAAATTTTGCTATTTGTCACACCTTCATTTATATCTATGCGGTTTCAAAGAAACTCAGTTAGTCGTTTTCTAAAGTATCGATTTGAAAAGTGGAGATTTCAAGCTATAAAATGCTTTTTTTAAAATCTTGTTACGATAATTTTTCAAGAAGTTGCTCTGTCTTGAAATTTTTATTCACCGATTCTTTTTTACTGAGTTATTTAATATTGAAGCAAAAATAACCTTTGTTCAATTTTTACTCAGTTTAATACTCAAGGCGTGATCAGCTTTGAATGAAGACGTATTGAACACATATATAATTTCGAAATTTGTGGTCTTTCACCACCTAACAAAAAAATTGGCGAAAATAATCATTGGTACTATCTTAAAGTACAGACTTTGCCCTTTAAAATGAAGAAAAAAACTTTTCTACGCCGACTATTTAGCGAGATATTGCAATTTTTAATAACTCTTCTGTTTTTTTACGATTTTAGAATGATATCACCCGCATTTGCGTAACCCGATGAGCACCACGGGGAGGTTGCTCGGTCGGATTTTGCACATCGTGTGTGTGTGTGTGCGTGTGCGTGCGGGTGCGCGTGTGCGTGTGCGTGTGCGTG
>NW_012026812.1:5239452-5240471 GCF_000956235.1 Wasmannia auropunctata
TGTTCCACCGCTGTCCATGTGTATTTCGTCGTTCTTTTGAAGTAATTTCTCTAATGGACTTGTCATCCTTGATAAGTTCTTAATAAACCTTCTGTCCCAATTTATTAGCCCTAGAAACTTTGCAGTTGTTTTTGTTTCTAGGTTTTCGGAAACTTTGTATGGCCAGTCTTGTATCTTCGTTAATTTCAGCCTGTATTTCATTAAAAGTGTGTCCCAGGAACTTAATTTCCTTCTGCAGGAATTCACACTTGTCTTTGTTAAGCTTGAAGCCTACTCTTTGTAATTTCTCTAGAACGAATTCAATATGTTGTAAATGCTCCTCTAGGGTATTCGAAGCGATGAGAATATCGTCTAGGTACACCATCAGGAAATCTGCGCAATCGCCACCTAGTGCAATATGCATGGCACGGGATGCTCCTGCCGTTTTTATGCCGAATGGCATCCTTTGAAAGATGTAACTTTGGCTATCGAACAGAAACCCGGTATATTTTTGAGAATCTGGTTCTAACGGTATTTGCCAGAATGCATTAAAAACATCGAGTGATGTAAAATATTTCTTCCTACCGATGCGTCTGAATATATCCTCAATTGTTGGAGGTTGCGCATGGTCGTTGGACATTCTTTTATTTATTTCCCGCGCATCAAGGCACAAGCGGATTGAGCCGTTCTTCTTTATAACCACTATGAGTGGATTTATAAACGATGTTGCCGCCTTTCTTATAATACCTTGATACTCTAGCTCTTCAAGATAATTATTAACTGCTTCCCTATGCTTATCTGCCACGGGATAGCTTTTCTTTTTGAATGCTTGTTCACTTGTGATCTCGATCCTATGTTCGTAATGGCTTACACAGCCTATCGTATCGTCAAAAATTTCAGAATATTTTTGTAATAATTCGTCAAGGCCTTGATATGCCTCTTCAAGAGTTATCATGGATATCGTGTGACCCGTATTTTCCATAAAATCTTGTATCTTGAATTTGACTTTAAGTTTGTTGTCTAACGGATCTAAGTCCATC
>NW_012026812.1:5240521-5241569 GCF_000956235.1 Wasmannia auropunctata
TCGAGCTTGAAAGAGCATTTCATAACGCTCAACAGAACTTTTAGGAGGGAGCTTATTAATCTCGGCGCATATTTCAGTTGCTTTGGCATAAAACCTCTCTTCTATTGCCTTCCATTGCTTGTGAGAGTAGTTAAATTTAGAAGAAAAGATGGTTACTGCATCTATCATGCGTAACACATTTATAATATAAGAAGGTGGTCACTGCCATGTAAGTCTTTTGAGAGGGAGCAGTTCGCAATAGAAGCCAGGCCAGGCTAGAGGAGGCAATTGCAAGATCCAAAAGAAAGGAGAAAGGAAGAATATAGGAAAAGAGGGAGAACAGCATTATTGAGTGAAGCCTCCCACAAGGAGTGATAGGCATTAAAATCTCCGAGAATTGGTGCATGTTTGCCAGTACAGGCATACGAGAATAAAGTTTTAAACAAATCAGGATGGGAGGTGCTTGTAAATCCCCAAGATATGCAGTGATCTGTTATGAATTGATACTTGGATTGCTACAACCTTGAATGATGGATTAAGGATTTGGTTATCATCAATTACAGTATACCTAATCGTGTCGCGGATAAAAGCTGCCACACCCCTTATACCCGGATCGTCGCAATCTTTCCGAATAACATTAAAACCGCGTACTCGAAAGTCATGTTGATTATGCAGACACGAACGTTTCGGCGAACACGAGGACATCTACATCCTCCAATATTTTCTCGATTTCAAGTTTTTTACTTAGGGCTCTTGCAGTTTCAGTATTTGACTCGCAACTTGAGAGCAGATGTTTTATAGTGAGGTTCATTGCTTTAGTTAGCAGATTGAACTAATTGTAAGATGAAAATAATTTTTATTATGCTTGACATAATTTTAATTCGTCGAATTATTATTATGTCGCGATATAATCTTAATTCATTAATAAGAATCGTAATATCTTTTAAATAAATATTTTTTAAGAATTTTACAATAGATTAAATTTATTTTATGTTATTTAAAAGTAAAACGTCTTGCCAATATATATAATTATATTATTAATAGAGATAATAAGAAAAGTAAAAATAAA
>NW_012026812.1:5241589-5243341 GCF_000956235.1 Wasmannia auropunctata
TTGTTAATTAAGACTTATAAATCGGACTGAAATATTGCATTTGTTGCAAAGTATATTATTTATTAATCAGATAAAGACATCAATGATCTATCTCTTTGATAATTGTTATTTAACATTAATATATTAAACGAAATTATTTCTAAACCTCTCACGCTATCCATTTGTTAATAACGCGATATTTAACAAGTTAACGATGATATCTGAGATCTATTTGTACAGTAATTGTTAATTAAGACTTAGAAATCGGACTGAATTGTTGCAATTGTTTAAAATCTATTATTTAACAATCGGGTAAAGATATCGATGATCAAGCGACGCGGTAGCGGCGCGACGCCAAGTATATAAAAGTCGGGTGATGACCTGTGAATATACAGCATGCTGTCGAAGCGCTATCGCTAGCTTTATTTCGAAATTTTGCCTTGTCGGATTTCCGATTTCAATATCTCGAAAACAAAAGTTCTAATGAAAAATCTAATGACACTTTCATATAATGTCGATACGAGCTTTTGATTGAGACCAGTCCGAATGAAATCGGTGCAGTCAATCCCGAGATCTCGAAATCGAGTCTATGAAAATACCACTTTGGCGATTTCAGTTTTCGTCATATTCTTCGTCTTATTATTCTTATTCAGACAGTCCGCCAAGGCGCATTCACAACGCGAGCGACTATCCCGTCAAGAAGCGTTCTTATGTGAGATTACGCGCGTAGTTCGAAAACATAACGTGTCCTTATGTGTCATCATTGCAATATATATCCTTGTGGTTTGTGAATAAGAAAATGTTTAATGCAATACTTTTATAACAAATTAATTTTTATAACAATTTAACGATGATATTTGATAATTGTTAATTATAATTAAGGTGTAAAAATCAAAATAAACTATTGCATTTGTTTAAAATCTATTATTTAATAATCGGGTTTTAACGATAATATCTGAGATCTGTTTGTATGTAAATTGTTAATTAAAACTGAGAAATCGGACTAAATTATTACATTTGTTTAAAGTATATTATTTAATAATCGGATAAAGATATCAATGATTCATCTTTTTGATAATTGTTATTTAGCATTAATAAATTCAAAAAATAAGTTTTAAACTTCTCACACTATCCATTTGTTTATAACGCGATATTTAACAAGTTAATGATAATATCTAAGATCTATCTATACAGTAATTGTTAATTAGGACTTATAAATCAGTTTAAACTGTTGCAATTGTTTCAAATCCATTATTTAACAATCGGCTAAAGATATCGATGATCCATTTATTTTGTAATTGTTATTTAACACTAACAAATTAAATAGAATAAGTTCTAAATCTTTTGCATTATCCATTTGTTTATAACACGACATCTAATAAATTATCTACAATATCTGAGATCTGTTTGTGCAGTAACTGTTAACAGAAATCAGACTGAACTATATTGCATTTGTTTAAAATATATTATTTAATAATCGGATAAACATATCAATGATCCACTTTGATAATTGTTATTTAGCATTAATAAATTTAACGAAATAAGTTCTAAACCTCTCACACTATCTATTTGTTTATAACGCGATATTTAACAAATTAACAATGATATCTAAGATATCTATCTATGCAGTAATTGTTAATTAGGATTTAGAAATCGATCTAAACTATTGCAATTGTTTAAAATCCATTATATAACAATCGGTTAAAGATATCGATCCATTTTTTTGATAATTGTTATTTAACACTAATAAATTAAATAGAATAAGTTCTAAAT
>NW_012026812.1:5243391-5245585 GCF_000956235.1 Wasmannia auropunctata
TGTGTGTGTGTGTGTGTACATGTAGAATTTTTTTATTTTTATTTAATAGGAAGTATTCTTTCCTTTTCGCTGTACTACCTCGCGCAATCGTGATCTCATACTAATGCATTTTTTAATTTCAGCTTGAGAAATGTCCAAATCAGTCCAAATTTCACGCAGCGCTTCTTCTAATTCTGCCATGGTTGTCGGCTGTTTTTGACGATTTCTCAAACGACGTCCCATGATATCCCATAAATGTTCTATTGGATTTAAAAGTTCGGACTCATTGAAGAATGTGGACGTAACGAGATAATGTTTTCTTCCAGAGACGCTGAGTGAAATTTGAATCGAAATTTCTCAAGCTGAAATTAAAAAATGCATCAGTATGAAATCACGATTGCGCGAGGTAATACAGCAAAAAGGAGGCAATACTTCCTATTAAAAAAAATAAAAAATTTTACATGTGCACGCACGCACGCACGCACGCACGCACGCACGCACGCACGCACGCACGCACGCACGCACGCACGCACGCACGCACGCACGCACGCACGCACGCACGAATACTGCAAAGGTTCGATGAAATCTCTATTAACATTTATTGCTCTTATTTTTAATTTGAGTCTAATTTAATTGTAGAAAAGTCAATCGCAAATTCAACATCATTTATATCGGTAGAATAAGTATGAACTTTTAAAATACATTTTATGTATTTTAAAACGATTAAATTAATTAATTAATTTAATTTAGAAACGAATAAATTAATAAACAAAATCAATATTACCGTATCCGTCGCGCGCCGGCCGATCGTCGATTTAATGCGCCGCACCTGACGGCGCGCTTTTAATGCCTTATAGTTGGACAGTTTCAATAGCTCACTATTCAAAAACCATTGACACCTCAACATTTTGCTATTAACATTTTTGACTCAGTTTTTCATAAGGAATACGTAGATGCCGGCTCCTTCGGGTGACCTGGATCACCCATATATATATACATATATCGGCATAATTACGGTTATACTATAATATATTATAGTGTTCTGTAACTTACAAGGATCTTCGGTGATAATTCGGCAGTGCGGCTATTTCAGATATGGAATAACAGTAATACGACTGACTACGTATGTCTATTTGTCGGGATTGCGCGAGACGACTGTGATAGCGTATCGAAAACCTCACGTATATGATATTCGATTTTTCCCCCCCGTTTATTTTTCTCGTAGGGTGATCGATACAAATTGTTTATAATGTGTGTTTACATATCTGATAGTTCGTCAAGTATCGCAAAGTAAGGATTGTCTAGCATGTCCAAGTCCTTGATAGAATTAAATTCATGCTTTTGTTCTTTTATATGCAGCATTTCTGAGATGAGTATTTTGTAATAGTTATATTCTGTGTCGAGCATTTTTATGTTATTCCAATTAAAGGAGTGTCCATTCTAAAATGTGTTCTGTAATGAATATTTTGTTTCGGATCGAATTTAATATTATTTTTATGTTCTTTGAATCTAGTCAAGCTGTCTTTTGGTTTGACCCACATACGATGCCTCACAGTCGTTACAGGCGATTTTAAAAACTACGTTGTTGTTTTTCGTGGTCAAATTCCTATCTTTGTGAGCCCTGATGAACATATCAGTCTTATTGAGTACTCTATATCCTATTATATATTCATTTTTATAGTGACCGATGTTACAATTTAGTGGTACGAACTCGTTAATTATATCTCTTTCGCATCTGAGCAACACGCGGAATCGGAAATTATGCAGTGCGGGCGTGATATTCGCTAGCACGCCGGCGCGGAGCGCTTGGGTTCAGGCGTAAGGCGTGCGCGGACAAACGTGATAGACGTAAGATAGATCGAAAATATGTGACGAATATGTCCCGAGGGATCCCGCGATCCCGGAAATTCTCTCGAGTTCCGTTTCCCGACGGTGTAAGGCCTCTTCGGGGACACGAATTATCACACGCACACAATTACAGAAACATTACGCTACAATTACTGGCTTGGCTGTGGCGCTCGGCGGGCGCGGGGCGCGACGGTCCTGTAAGAAATCTCGACGTACAATGTCAGACGGGGCGCTAAAATATATGAAAGCTTTATCGGCTCTAGCCGTGTCGCACAATGAAAACAATAATACTAGCGCGCACTCCCTGCGGCCCGTCAGACACACAAAAATCGGCGGCTTTACATAAATGCGCTCGTCTCATCGAGAA
>NW_012026812.1:5245636-5248808 GCF_000956235.1 Wasmannia auropunctata
TAGACTTTGACCTTATATAACTTTGAATGTGATGATACAAATATAAACACGCAGACGCTTCCCAGTGAGGAATGAGGTTGTGTCTATAGTCTTTGTATTTAGTAGTAACGGAAGTTTCAATACGTGAACATGCGGCTTCACGACTTTTTACTTGGGGTCATGAAATTGGGGGTCGTGAAATTTTGATGTCTCAATATCCAATAAATTTTCGCCTTATACAATGTATGAGTCTACAATATACTAAAAATAATAGATATCGAAAAGATTAGACAGACCCCTACGCAAGGTAAAAATATTTATTAAATCTTTGCCTTACTAAATAAATGAGTCTACAATATACCAAAAATAATAGATACCGAAAAGATTAGACAGACCCCTACGCAAGGTAGAATGTATATTAAATTGAATATCTATTAAATCTTCGCTTTACTAAAAAAATAGAAGCATTAAAGCACGTATTTTTTGTTTATACAATAGATATTATCTATGTAATAGGCGGGGGGAAGGGCTCCGCCTCTCCCCCCTGCACCGCCCCCTTCCCGCCTGCGCCCATACTACCCATTGGGGGGGGGGGGGAGCTTTGTGCCCCAACCCCCCATTGCTATTATTTTTTTGTACTTTTTTGTTAATAACTTTTTAACGAATAACGAGCGACGGCTAAAACCACCTGAAGGACACTTGGGGTCATCAACTTGATAACATATATAAAGGGCAAGATCATTGGAGCAGCCTCCTTTCATCGGTATATTTACCTTAGATTGTTTCACATGATTTGAGTTTCATAAAATAATTTTATTATGCTTGACATAATTTTAATTCGTCGAATTATTATTATGTCGCGATATAATCTTAATTCATTAATAAGAATCGTAATATCTTTTAAATAAATATTTTTTAAGAATTTTACAATAGATTAAATTTATTTTATGTTATTTAAAAGTAAAACGTCTTGCCAATATATATAATTATATTATTAATAGAGATAATAAGAAAAGTAAAAATAAAAACCAATAATATTAATAAACAACATTCAGATATGCTTTAACGCACTTTTTTTTTTATTAATAGTTTGTTATCGGAAAGAAATACTTACGTGTCATAGAATTTTGGTAATAATGATGTATTGTTTGCACGGAACATCCGGCCGGAAAATACGATAATAATTCTGGTAATGTTGTCTGCAATGAATAATATTATTAAAACAATTTCGACTTGTTACATATTAGAAAATAGAATAGAAATGTACGAAATAAATACTATTTTGTAATTTTTAGTCTTTAAAAGATATAAAAATGGTAGAGGTGTTACAATTAAAAAAATGCTAAATTAGATATATATATTAGATATACAGTATTAAGTTGTGCTGGATCGGATCCGCCGATCATAAATAATATCATAACACAGACAGCCTGAGTAATTGTCATATCAGCACAGAATTTTCTTCCAATTGAAATACTTGTTGATGATAAGGGGGCTATATCATATATCGCATTAACATCAAAAAATTCCTATTAAACAGATACAAATGGAAATATAAAGAATCTACACAAAGAATTAAAGTGGAATTTTATTGTATTATATTGCAAGATACGAGGGTCATTTGAAAAGTTTCCGGCCTTTTTAAGAAAAACATATTTCGAAGCAAAACAAAATTTATTTCTTGGCGTAGTCTCCCTGCAACTCGATACATTTGGTCTAACGTTTCTCCTATCCTTTTAAACCGGCAGAAAAAAATCGATTGTTTAAACCTGAAAAATATTGATTTACAGCGTTTTCCACCTCAGCATTTGACTTATATTTTTTTTCCCCGAGAAATTTTTTCAAATTTGGAAACAGGAAAAAGTCGCTGGGATCTAGATCTGGCGAGTAGGGTGGGTGCGAAAGCAATTCAAACTTCAATTCATTCAATTTTGACATTGCGACCATGCACGTGTGAACCCGAGCGTTATGGTCGATCGTCAACAAGCGCGGCACCCAGCACGCGGATAATTTTCTCATATCCAATTCTTGATGTAAAATCTTGTACATCCGTTCAGATGATATCCCACAAGCCTCAACAATATCCTTAACAGTCAATCGACGATCTTCCATCATAGTTTGATGCACAAAATCGATCATTTCGTCAGTTGTAGCGATTTTCGGGCGCCCGGAACGTTCCTCGTCTAAAATGTTCGTACGACCACGTTTGTACTCGGCCACCCAATGTTTGACCGTTGTAAATGAAGGGGAGGCTTCACCGTATACAGAGTCTAACTCATCTTTTATTTCCTGAGTCTTTTTCCCTTTCAAATGAAGGAATTTTATCACTGCGCGATACTCGATTTTCTCCATTGTTGACAGACAATGTCAGCTGACAACTTTGGAGAGTTGCCATAGACAGAGTAATGATCAGAATGACTTCAAATTTTTACGGTTTACATATGTCAAGGCTATCTATCGGACGGCGAAAGAAATTTTTTTCTACAGTTACTTTATGTTGATAAGGTCGGAAACTTTTCAAATGACTCTCGTACAACATAATATAATAAAACATATAACATCAAAATAATTACATATACATATATCAGTTTCTAAAATGTATTAATAATAAAATAATAACATAATGAAGGTCAATACGCAATTATTACATTAAAAATCTATAATAATACAGCATACAAGAAAATTTATTAATATGATCAATGTAATTGAACATTTCGGTCTAAAATGGAAATATTTTTAATAATAAATGATTACATATTAATATTTACAATAAAAATTTTATTAAAAAATAAAAAAATTGTAAACTATTTAATGTTATAAAAAAATATTTAATTTAGACAGCGCTTTTCCCGATCATGGCTGGATCTTAGATGCCTAATAAATATAATATTTTTTCCAAAATCCATGTACAGCCGTTAAACTGCCCGCCGATTAAATGTTCGGACTTGAAACGCAATTATTAGCTGAAGCTGGAATAGAAACATCATATTGATCTTCCTAATCAATCGATGCTTATAAGCATCTTAAAATACTGAAAAGAACTTATTGTGAAAAATAATACCTCAGCCTTTGAACCTGGGACTTTCCGACTTGCCGAGGCGGGCGTCTTAACCAGCTCGACATCGAGACGCCTCGGAAAGTCGAGAAGTCCCAGGTTCAAATACTGGCTGAGGTAATATTTTTCACAATAAGT
>NW_012026812.1:5248858-5249590 GCF_000956235.1 Wasmannia auropunctata
TGCGCAATAATACATTTTTATGGCTAATTTTGCCCTCTGATTACCGCAATTAACGGAATAAACTAAACAATGCCTTTTTGTGGCTAATTATCATCGAAATCTTATCTTTAAGCGTCAGACACGAATCTCATGGCTATTTTTCATCTCTTATGCGAGAAGCTTATGGAATATGAAACTTTCACTGCCTTGTGGCTGAATTGACTTTTAATTAACTATTAACGATGAGATTCGTTTTTTCCACGAAGCTCGTAACTGAATTTACTTGAAATCAACTAATTATTATTTAAACAGAGCTTGTGGCTCGAATTATTAGAAACATAAAGAATTAATATGCGATTTTTATCGCCGAAAATGATTTTACTCAAAAGCTTGTGACTTTGACAACTGAAAATGCAACAATAATTAAACAATCAAAAGCTTGTGACTCGAATGCTTCCAAATGAATTTAAATTGACACTTATTATGTCTCTTATGGCTGAAATGCCTTTTTGATCTATCTTAACGTTATTTGTGGCCTTCTTATGGCTCTTTTGCTTTACTTTATCTTTTTCGAGGATCACGAGGAAAGTAATGGGTTTAACAGTTTGTACGTATATCTTATCGGTTTTTATTCGATCTTGCACTCTCTCTCATGCATACTTATAATTTGATTAATATAATATGATGCCCTAGCGGGACTTTACAACATAAATTGAAACCTTTCACTTAATTAACTCATCATTATATAAAATA
>NW_012026812.1:5252641-5252975 GCF_000956235.1 Wasmannia auropunctata
ATTGAAATTGTATTTGAAATCAAAATGCATTGAATAATTTATTTGAAATACAAAATACAAAATACTTTTATGTGTTCCGCTGAAATACAAAATACAAAATACAAATTGTATTTCAAATACTTGTAAAAATTCTTGATAACCATTAAGAGTAACTTAAATTTTTCTCATATGACACTAATTATTTTCATTAAGTTTCAAGCAATATCAAGTCATCAGAGTCAAATTTTATAATCTCACATTAGTAAATAGATTTCTCGTGTGATTGATACAGGACTGTTAAAAAATGTAAGAGAGTAAAACAATTTTTCTTTCTATCTCTCTAAAAGTGGAGAGG
>NW_012026812.1:5255774-5262692 GCF_000956235.1 Wasmannia auropunctata
TATATATATATATATATATATTTTGTGTGTTTGTGTAACTTTTTGTCTGCCGCTATACGCGTCAGGAACATCTATTCGACTAGTTCCAAAAATCAACCGACTATTTCTAGACTACATTACGTAGTTCGTGCATATAATCGTGTACGCCTATATGTGCGTGCGTATACCTCACAAAGGAGGCGATTGAAGTAACTTCGCAATCTAGTAACAGTTGCTGTTATACTTCAAATTTAATTCAGATTAAATTGTTATAAAATTAGTAAATATGTGAAAAAGGAAGAAAGAGAAAGACTAAGGAGGAAGGAATAGAGGAAAAAATAAGGAAAGAGAGAAAGAAAGAAGAAACAGAGAAAAAGAGCGAAAGAGAAGGATAAAGAATAAGAGAAAGATGAAAGAAAAAAAGAAAAAATAGGTGAGAAAGGGCAGAAGGAAGAGAGGGAAATAAAGAAAGGAAAGGAGAAAGGGAGAAAAAGAGGGAAAAGAGGAAAAGAAGGAGGGAAAGAAGAAAGGGAAGAAGGGGTAGGAGTAGAAAGGAAGGAAGAGAGAGGAAGAGAAAGGAAGAGAAAAAAAGAGGGGAGAAAATGGGGAGAAGGAGAGAGGGGAGCTTTATACAATTTTTTTACATGTGGTACTATAGGTACATCAATCTAAAAAAATATGTTTGTTTCTGCTTCTACGTGTTAAATTTTGGCATATTTCCAGAGAAATGTTACCACAATATGTTCTTGTGAAAATTTTATACATTATGCATACGCAAAACTGTTGACAAAGCAACATTTGTTTTTAATAACTTTTGAAAAATTAGTTTTACAATGAGTCTGTATATCGTAACTTTTTTAGTTAATATATTTATAATTATCTTTGAAAATTCATTGAATATTCATTAACAATCGAAGCAATTACTCCAGCAGATTCACCTGATTCTTATTAGCGAATGTAGATCCCGGAGATTTACGGTTCGTTTTGCTGCAGCTTGGCTTAGAGTTGGACTAGAATTAATCTGAATCACGTGTATTTACATCACGTGAACTGGTTGACTCACGCGGTGTTTTCTACGAGGAAATCTTCCAGTGGATGAGATACCAATGTCCAATTTCCAAGTTTACTAGCGGCAAGCAAGCGGAATGGTCGCGTACATATTTTGCCTTGCTTTTACTGAGAAACCGTGCATTATCAAGGATTTATTTGTGTGTGAGGACACTTGAAGCAGAATTTGTACGGAATAGCTATATAAATATAGATTACCAGAATTAGCACATGCGCAACGCATTATTTTTAACGTCCAGATGCGCGTGACAAGACTTACCGCTTGGTTTAAACTTGGAGCATCTATCTAAATTCAATTATATGTATATTAATTTTAAATATAATTGACTATGTAATAATAACAATGTAGCTTTAAGATTTCTATTTTACTTCAATTATATGTCGCATTATGATGTCAAAAGTAAAATATAAAAATAATGTTTTGCATTATATGTATATATTATAGAATAAATTAATTTTTTCATTCTACGTAATGCATATTTCACAATATGTATAAATCGATAAAATATATCAAAGATTCTTCTACATGGAATGTGTGGATTAGTAAGTTAATTAAATTTTAATGAATTATAAAGTTTATTTTTGTTGAAAATGTATGATATACGTTTATTGAATTATATAAGGTTTTTGAATTATGTAAGGTGTTCATAAGGTTCAAGGACCAAATTTATACAATGTATTAATGAGGTTGAGTTAGTGAAAACATTTCATATAAACTGGTGTCCAAAAATACTTTATTAAAAAGTTATAAACGTTCAAAGATTTACAAGCAAAATTAAATTGTTCTTTATAACTTACACAAAATCGCTGACTCAGAGGTCACGCAAAACAGTTGGTTTATTTGCTAGAGAATTTGGTAAAGACAGCAGACCAGCTTTGTATTCAAAATGTAAATGATGAATTTTTTAACGTTTACAACTTTTTAATAAAGCATTTTGGGGATATGTTTAAAAACTTTTTTCACCTAATACCAAACCTTATTAACACATATAAGTTGACCCCAATACAGACATTTTGTATGTATCTAATTATAATAATAAAAAAAATTTATTAGTTTTATACTATCAAACTCATAGTGACATATAAAAGAATTAATTCATTTTGGCATATATTACAAGAAAAAAGTTTCTTACGTTTTTTTTGTTTTTTTCTACATTTTATATTTTAATACAATTTCAATTTTTAAATTTTATTAAAAGAAGTAGATTGTTTTCTGTATATTTTATTATATAAAATGATTTTCAAATATACTTATATATAAAAGAAAGTTGAAGTTAAACATACAAGTTTGGATACATTCCAAAACTCCTGTGACAACAAGATTTTTAGTTTCATTTTGAAATACAAATTTTATATTTATATCAAAATATCTCGAGGTAATGATTTTGAGAAAATTAGAAATTTAAAAGTTGACCAAAGTTGTCTGAAATTCACGCGCGAGAATTGAAAAACATACTAAAATTGGATACTTCATAAGTTACTGTCGATAGAAACTGCAGAACAATAGAAATGAGGAAATGTCAATAAAAATGATAAAATATTCATACTAGGTTTCTGATTATTCACCGCGGCCATATTGGAACCTCGACGTCATAAGCAAGAAATGACAAATAAAAGTTCGTTTGCGTGCCATTTTTAAATAAAGAGAATTTGGAAATAAAAAAAATGATATCACTTTAAAGAACTTGTAAAAATTAACGGAAACTATCCTTTTCCCCCCCTGACAGTCAGTAAATAATCGTAAAAAGCACATCAAGTAAAATTAACCTATATTCTGCAGACAAGAAATAACTCATGGTTTGACAGCTAGTTATTGAAAGGAGTGAAAAATATACTTTTATGTATAAAATTCAAAAATAGCTTTAGGGTCTGTCCATTTTTATGAGTTTAATAAATATGAGACAAAGTAGATACATTTTCACAATTAAAGTATAGTGGAACCTCGATAACTCGAACCTCTAACTCGAAAACCTCTATAAGACGAAATATTTGTTCATCCCCTTCCGCTCCGCTGCGGAAAACCTCTATAAATCGAAATAAAACCTATCTCAACTCGAATTATTTGTCAGGCATTTAGATATATATTTTACCTCTGTAACTCGAATTTAAAGAATCCAGACCTCTACAAGTCGAAGTTTATCTCAATACGTCGAACTTTCATTGTCGCTATCTCTATAATTCGAAGTTGTAGCTACGTATAACCGTGAGTAATAACTTGGTATTTTGTTTTATGGTTACATTTTATCATATGTATGCAATAAATAATTCATTGTTAAATATTGATTTTTTTTCTCTAATAAGCCATTATAATCGGAAAATTATAAACTCGTACAAAACCTCCGTAAATCGAATTTTTATATGTTAACCCTCTTTTACTCGAATTTCGATAAGTCGAAAATATTCTACTCTATACAATAACTCTACAACTCGAACAGTTTTTCTGGTCCCTTCAAATTCGAGTTATCGAGGTTCAACTGTACATAATAACGAAATCGCACGCAATACAAAATTCGTCGTCAACACTTTTCGTAGTAAAGTCCATTACTCTCTTCAAGTCGAATATTCTTTTCACATTCGACTGTGATTGATCAATTTTTATTGCTTACGATACCGGCATACGGCATGATGTAGAATTCTTATGGCTTACGACATTACAGTGACATATGACGTACGTATTTTATGATATGCAACTAATTCTTACCATGATATGGTATCGTTACCGTCAACGCGAAGTTCTTAATTGGCTGAGTAGTCAGGAGTCTTAATGATGAAAGGTCAATAAATCTAACTGGAAATAAAAAAATAATGAAACACGAACAAAATAATATATTAGATCCGTTTTGAAATAGAATTGTTTTTTGGCTAATAATATCCTGCCTTTGGCTCATTTTCCCTTGATGGTTAATGTTTTAAAATAATATATTATAAATATATTTTGTTTTATTTTTCGAAATAATCTCTTCTAATCTCTTATATCGATATATACTGATATATTGAAATAATAAAAACCTAACAACTCCTGATATATTGAAATAAAATCTTTTATTTTTGGTTTTTATTATTTAAGACAGATAAAGAAAAACAGAATAAATCATTGCAAGATACACTGCCGTCAAAAAGTTTCCGGACAGTAGCAAAATTTTTATGTTTTGGAATTTTAAGCTATTGAATTTACAATAAGTTCAACGGCTTAAAACTCTAAATATAAAAATTTTACTAGTGTCCGGAAATTTTTCGACGGCAGTGTATATGAAATTGTGACATCAAATAACATCAAAATTTTTTTATAAAATTATATATTATTTGAATTTTATATATCTTTTGCTTTGGAAGTATATTGAATTGATTTTTTATAATCAAAAATAAATTATCTATTTCAGTCTATTTAATTTAATCTATTTTGGTTTAAAAAATCATTTTTATTAAACGTATTAGAAATCAAAGTTGCAAAAAATTGATTTTTTAAAATAAAATAATTAAATCAAAAAAGGAAAAAGTTATTTGGAAAAAAGTATTAATTAAAATATAGTTAATTATATGAGAAAAAAATAATAAAAGATTGTTTGGGTATGATATGACTCAATGATAGGAAAAAAGAGTATGAAATTTATAAATAATTTCGCAACTGCATCATCCCGCTTAATAAAGCATTAAGATATCTTATTAGTTACATCTCTGTTAAAAATTTGTGCAATAAACTGGAATGGTACTTTAAATTAAATTCTAATTTTATTCCACAGGTCTTGGGCAAAGGCAGCTTCGGTAAAGTGTTATTAGCGGAGTTACGCGGCACGGAATGCGTATACGCAGTGAAATGTTTAAAAAAAGATGTAGTTCTTGAGGATGACGATGTCGAGTGTACGTTAATTGAGAGGAAAGTTCTTACGCTGGCAACGAGGCATCCGTATCTTTGCCATCTGTTTTGCACCTTCCAGACCGACTCGCATCTCTTTTTCGTTATGGAATATCTCAACGGGGGTGATCTAATGTTCCATATACAAAAGTCCGGCCGATTCCCGGAGATACGCGCGCGTTTTTATGCCGCCGAGATCTGGTCCGGATTAAATTTCCTGCACAAGAAGGGTATCGTTTATCGAGACCTCAAACTCGATAATGTACTACTTGACTTCGATGGTCACATTAGAATCGCGGACTTCGGCATGTGTAAACTTCAAATCTTCTTGGATAGAACAGCCGACACGTTCTGTGGCACGCCAGATTACATGGCACCTGAGGTATATATCATCATTTTCTTCTAATTTATTTCTATTTGTCCTCTGTTTTCACTTATTATTAATTATTCAATAGAATCAAAATTATTTAATAATTTATGTTTGCAGATAATAAAAGGACTTAAGTATAATCAAGCTGTGGATTGGTGGTCATATGGTGTTTTGTTGTACGAAATGCTGACAGGTCAATCGCCATTTTCTGGATGCGACGAGGACGAGCTATTTTGGAGCATTTGTAACGAACGGCCATTTATACCTCGTTATCTGAGTCAAGAGGCTACTGATATACTTACCTGTTTGTTGGAGAAAGATTCGGGCAAGAGGCTACCTGCTCACGAAATTGCTGTGCATGCTTTCTTTCAGGTATAATTGGCTGTATCTTTTTAAATGGCAGAAATGTATCACGCACAATTCAACAGTTAAATACCATTCCGATTCCGTAGCATTTGCCTTGGGATCGATTGGAGAGAAGACAATTAGAACCACCTTTTAAACCTGCGCTTGATCACACTTTGGATACAAAATACTTCGATACAGCATTCACGACTGAGCGTCCAAGGCTTACGCCAGTGCCTGAGCAGATCTTGACTTCGATGGATCAAGGGGTTTTCCGAGGATTTTCTTATACAAATCCGAATGCGACTGATTGATATGTGACAGCTGAAAGAGAAACGTGTATAACGTTCGTAACAAAACTGTTCAATTTTTTTGTGCCATACGATAACAAGGAAGAGGAAAATATCGCGTTATTGTTGGCTTACATAAAATCAATTTTCGCCTTATATTTTCAAAATAGCGATGATACAATACGACGATACACTGCATCTTAGGAATATACTCGTGTGAACGATGTAAATTACGGAGAAGAAATCGTGTGAGACATGTAATGTCTCTTCTGTTACAATGTAATGAGATATAATATAATGTTTTAGGACTAATAAGGGGAACAGCAGACATGGCCCCCTCCGATTTAGCTAAATTTTATACATATAATAGTTTAACCCTCCCACTAATTCGTGCTAAAAGGATACGACGTACCTCTCCAGTATTCGTGAGAAAAACGCTTTTAAAGATTTTTATGTTGGTAATGTACCCATCGATAAGAGTGAGTCCGCAACGAGCAGCGTGGCATAATAATAGTGGCGAGTAAGGCGCCTAACTGTAATGTTGCATGTTGCTGGTTAGAATCTTATTTTTACTTAATTTTTTTCATCTATATTGCATCGTATTATTATATATGTGTATTTTTTTTATATTTAACCTGAAAATTAATAGTTTATTATGAAATTTATTATATTTAAAATTATGTAACTTATTTATTTAATATGCTTTAAACGTTATTATTATTACTTTATATTATTTTAAGTTGTACGATTTACAATAAAATAAAAATTTAAAGTAAAAATAACAAAAAAGGAAAGAAGATAATAAGAAAAAATTCAATCTTTCATTCATTACATTTACAATTCCAAATTTTAATTATTAATAAATCAAATATATTATTCTGAATCGTCTTTGGAATCAGAATTCGGTAAATATTGATGACAACGGACCCAGCCCCAATGACCTTGACCTTCATGTATGTTGTCAAGGTCATGACCCTGAGTGACTATCAAAAGGTTTTAGCCGTCGCTCGTTA
>NW_012026812.1:5265223-5267706 GCF_000956235.1 Wasmannia auropunctata
CCCCCCAACCCCCCATTGGTATTTTTTTTGTACTTTTTCGTTAATAACTTTTTAACGAATAACGAGCGACGGCTAAAACCACCTGAAGGTTACTTGGGGTCATGCCCTTGACAACATATATAAAGGGCAAGATCATTGGAGCAGCCTCCCTTCATCGGTATATTTACCGTAACTTTTAATAATTAATTACAAGTCCGAAGATAGTATTAACTTTGACAAATGGACCAAAATTAGACTATACCAGTAGACAGACAATGTCGAGAAACGTATTTTGGACAAATGATCATTGGATCGAATTTTTGAAATTGTCTTAATTTTTTCTAAGTCCTGAGGGAGTATTAACTTTGAAAAATGGATCAAAATTTGACTATCCCAGTCGATAGACAATCTCGAGAAACGTATTTTGGACCTATGATTATTTGCGCGATTTTTTGAAATTTTCATATTTTTGTCTAACAATAAGTCCTAAGGGAGTGTCATTTTGGAAAAATCGACTAAATTTGTACTACACCGATGGATAAAGAATGTCGTGAAACGTATTTTGGACCTATGATTTTTTGCCCGATTTTTTTTTTTTTGAATATTCCAAATTATTTACAAGTTCAAAAGATGTATAAACTTGGAAAATTGGATAAAAATTGGACTATACCAATCGATATAGAATGTTCGGAAAATGCGTTTTGGATTTAACAATTTAAGACCATATTTTGAATTTTTTTTTTTTTTGTATTGTCAAGGTTTGGTTAGTCAAGATTAGGTTGTGACCGGACTTTACGTCAAGAGTATTAATATTTCTTTTGGCCATTTTGTGCTTGTCACTCATCTGACTAACGTTCCGTTCGACAGCGCGGTTTTTATACATTGACTCAAGATGTAATATATTTTTCCTTCGATGCGATCCGTTTATTTGTCACCTGAGGATGGGATCACATGACATTACGATTGTCCAACGAACGATCTCACAACGAGCGATAAGCGACCTTCGTGCGAGCGGAAAGAACAAAGCGCTAATGTAAAGTAGAAGAAAAGAAATAATTTTTGTATTTTTTACCCACTGAAGATGGCTCAATGCGGAGCCGAAACGTTTGGGTGATAATGATTATTGTTTAAATATATGTAATTTTAGCACTAATTTCGTGCAAGGCTCACTTGCCCTTCATTTGATACTTCTTAATTTTTAATTATATGAGCCAGAGTAATATATTATATTTAGAATAAATATTAATGTAGGACTTATACGGGGTGTCTCGTACTCAATGGTACAGCGCTTGTGGGCAGGTAGTGTGGACCAAACTGAACAAAAAAGTCCTGTACCATTTTGCGATCTTTGCAATAGTTTTCAAAATATTAATATATAAAGCTCGTCAAATCTGAACGTGCGGCGAGATACACCCGCCCACCGCGGATCGCGGTTGCCTAGCGCGCGGCCTATGGTAGGGGTAATTGATTTAGATATGCCACTACACGATCGCTTAGCGCGCGGCGTAGGGTGGGGATAATCCATTGCGCGCGCTAGACAATCAATTACCCCCACCATGCGCCGCGCGCTAGGTGACCGCGGTCCGGCGGGCGGGCATATCTCGCCGCGCGTTCAGATTCGATGAGCTTTATATTAAGCAACGCGGTAGCGGCACGACGCCAAGTATATAAAAGTCGGATGATGTCCTGTGAGTATACGGCATTGGCACTGTCGCTACCGCTTTATCTCAAAATTTTGCCTTATCAGATTTCCAATTTCAATATCTCGGAAACGAAAGTTCTAATGAAAAATCTAATGACACTTTCATTATATAATGTTGATACAAACTTTTGATTGAGATCAGTTCGAATGAAATCGGTGCAGTCAATTTCGAGATCTCGAAATCGAGTCTATAAAAATGCCACTTGAGCGTTCCAGTTTTCAGTATTCTTCTTGTTCAGACCGTCCACCAAGACGCACTCACAACGCCCAAAGCGAGCGACAAGTCTGTCAAGATGCGTTCTTATGAAGTTATACGCGTGCAGTTCAAAAACATAACGTCTTTGGCTGCGTTCCGTTTGGCGCTTACAGCTGCTTGCAGCGCTCACAAAATCATTTCATCCTTGTTGTTTATCAAATATTGAACAAAGACAAATGATGCTTATAAGCGCTGTAAGCGCCAAAAGGAACGCAGCCTTTATGTATCAACATTGCATATATCCTTGTTGTTTGTGAATGAGAATAATAAAATGTTTAATGCGATATCTTTTATAACAAATTAAAGATGATATTTAATAATTGTTATTTATAATTAAGATTTTGAAATTGGAATAAACTATTGCATTTGTTTAAAGTCTATTATTTAATAATCAGGTATTAACGATGATATCTGACAAGGGACCCTTACAAACTGCACAATAGCTACAGCATAGAGAAAATTATTCAAGCATCTTGTCTCCC
Organism: Wasmannia auropunctata; assembly: GCF_000956235.1. Lineage (NCBI taxonomy): Eukaryota > Metazoa > Arthropoda > Insecta > Hymenoptera > Formicidae > Wasmannia > Wasmannia auropunctata. Next base: position 5,267,643 of record NW_012026812.1, read on the forward strand.
TTTGGATCACTTTCCACCCAAAAATTAGACCGGAAATGAAATAAATATAAATAATAAAATAATA
>NW_012026812.1:5270358-5272209 GCF_000956235.1 Wasmannia auropunctata
TCTGTTAACAGAAAATCACTTGTATCGTGAATTGTTTTTCCATGATTAATGGCCGATTTTAATAATATTTCAGAATTAGATTCTTCTTGGGATATGATAGTAGAGGCGGGATTAAGGTCTTGGAACAATTCATCGATTGATGTCTGTGATGGAATTGCCATTGGGTGGGTCTTTTTGCTGGATTTATTTTGTCGTTTAATAGCCAAACTAAAAAATGAATATCAATGTTGCTTTGCATAATTTCATTACTTATAATTTTTCTGAATTATTGCTGATTATATTTTTGTAGCTTTTAAATGTAAATTGTATACATATTGTTGTAATATAGCAATACATATTTCGCGCCTTTGACAAGGATATAGAGCGCTGTGCGCGAGAGCGCTGCGAGTGTTAAGTCGCGACGATCGCGAGCGTGTAACCACGTGATCGGAGTTCGCGCGGGCAACGGAGCGAATGCCGGAGCACTGTTTGCGTATGCATTCCTGCGTGGCCTCTGTCGCTAGTCGGAGTAAGCCATAGCCGAATTCTCTGAGTCAATTGTTAACTGAAGTTTCTTTTGTATATCCCGCGTTGCACCTCATGCATTTAAGGCTAAAATATATATTATTTTTCTGTGCATTATATCTTTGTGCCTCTCTCTTCTCCCCTCGTGGACACTCGCAGCATATTATAACAACACATATTGTTACGCCCGGGGCGGTAAAACTCGTGTTCGCGCACTCGTAAGTGTGTTTCCCGCGTTTCCGCACTCGTGCACGCGCACGCGTATCGGATCACCGCGGAGAAATAAATGGAACACCAACTTAGAAATGACAAACTTTTTAATGCAAGAGAACGTAGCGAAATACAGAAAGGGGTCAGAGCACGTCCGAACGGGTCAACGGCTCGTCTCCAAATCTAATAGCGTCCGTTTGACAACGTAGAATCTCGTTGTCCAGGAAACAAGTAAATTCTGCCGCTCAGCTCGACCAATTTGCAACGGCGCGGACGTAACCATATACTTACGTTTCTTCTGATTCGGTACACAATGCATTTAAATATACTTCCTCCCACAGTTCCGCCTCGTCGGTCCCCACGATGTTATCCTTTTTTACCTTACATTTATACCGTTCCCAGTCAGATTCAAACATGCTTGTTGGATCTTTTCGCAAGGACAAAATATTTCTTTTCGGCCAATAAAGATTTCCATCTTTTTCCCACTGGTATGGTACGTAAGAATATTCCACCCTGCCGCGAATTCCCATAGGTATATTCCTATGGGTCATGTCCCATGGGAAAATGACCCAGGTGTCCTATGGGTAGCCTATATGGGACTTATAGGGGACCTTCATCCCAAATAGAAAATAAACGAGAAATTAGCCAGTAACTGGCCAGAAATTCTGATTACTGGCCAGTAATTGGCTAATTGCATTGGCTAGATACTGATCAGTTTGGGCAACGCTTGTTTGGGCAATAACTGGATAGCAATTTAGTCAGTTTCTAGCTAGTTATTGGTCAGTTTCTAACTGGATTTTCTAAAATATTTTATGAAAATAATTTTAAAAATAATTAAAATAAAAACTTTTTTCAGTAGCTAGTAAGGGCCAGTTCTAACCCAGGAGCTCCGAGGGGGGGTGAGGGGCAGGGGGGTCCGCGGGGGGTCCGCGGGGCGGGGAAGCCGCGGGGAGGGGGAAACCGCTCAGAACGTTTACGGTCTGATACGTGGTCCGCGGGGAGGGGGAACCCGCGGAAAGCCGCTCGCTCAGCTGGCCTGACCGCGTCGTGGGTCCGGGGTCCGCGGGGGCGGGGGAACCGCGTTGTGGGTGCGGGATGCGCGGGGGCGGGGAACCGCGTTGTGGGTGCGGGATGCGC
>NW_012026812.1:5273733-5275744 GCF_000956235.1 Wasmannia auropunctata
GCTCTTCCGATCTAGAAATGTCTTTCAATCAAATTGATGCAAATTATTTGACAATTTTTTACAATTTCTTTAAACAGTTTTTTTGACAAATTTGCTGAAAAATTTCTGAAAATTTTATGAAATTTCTTTGATAATATGTTGAAATTAGAAGCAAGCAGTATGCAGCATTAGATGGACGCGGTGGAATTCTATAGAGTTCTCTAAGTAAAAATCATGCAATATGGAATTAAAAAGCATTACGAAATTTCTCGAAAATTCATGTTCAAATTCAAAATAAAGGTAATAAGTAAGATATATTTTAATAAATTTAAATAGAAGAAATAGGCTCTAACAAATAAACCAAATATAGTGAAGTAATAATTGCCTATGAGAGGCGACACGGGTGTTGGTGTGTGAATTAATTCTTATTGTTACAATATCCAACCACATACGAACTGTGTGCTGCACGGCACGCTGCCTGAAAAATGCGTTACACAGTTTATATATATTGGTTATTGGCAATTACTTCAGTATATTTGATATATTTTAATAGTTCAATTTCGTTTAGAAAAATTGTAAAAATTAATTTGAGGCCCTGAATGTGTTCAAAGACCACTCTTTGTATTTGTTGGAATTATATTCATAAACACATAAAAACATGTAATTTTATTTCAAATTCAATTAAATTTTGCTGAAATTATATTAAAATTTTGAAAAATGTTTCTAAATCTAAAACAATTTTAGTAAAAGGAGAATGTTAAAAAAGTTTAATTTTTAATTCTCCCCCTGCGGAACCTTATTTATTCACAAAAAGTTGTTGTTTGGGATCCTCATGAAATAGTAAAAATAGTTTTAAAAAATAGTTTTATATCCCAGAAATAAAAAACTTTCCTGAAGAAAGTAAATTTTTTTGATGTTATATCATGTCTCTTTTGTATAAGCCGAATTTTCATATACCTACTACGCTAGAATTTATCATTAATCGAATGTATTGCAAAAATTTCTCATGATAATTGGTACTTAAAGGTGCAGTTAAGGTTCGTTGATCACGAATTTGTTACTAAAAATGGCAAATTGTGGAAATAGGAGATCCAAAATAGTGCCCTTGACATGCAGTTTTTACTGTTCCCATTATTTTTTCAAACTTTTTTAATTTTTAATTTTTTCCTTTTTGATATTTTTTTTTGTTCATTTTGATGATTTCAGATAATGTAAGGCAATGGCGAGATTTTCAAAGAAAGCCTGTTAATTATAGATAGATTACAAATTGAAAAAATTCCAAGGATGAAAGATATCCTCCTCATCATCATATCTAAAAAAGGCATGTTAAGTCGAAGTCGAATTATCGAAAAGTCTTGAAATTTATTGTTGACTTCATTCCGTGACATTGATTGGTTGTTTTGCTGTGCTTACTTCGTGAGCAGCTGTCATTGTATATTTTGATAGTTGCGTGCATTGAGGTTGATGTGTAATTGTAAGTAATAGTAAAAAGTAAAAAGTGCAGTTAAATAGCATGCGCGAAGCGCGCGCTGTAGTGCTAGTATAATACAGGGTTTCTTAATAGGTCTCTTAATAGGTGTATCACCGCTCATGGGTAGATAGAATGGACTAAACTGAATCGAAAAGTCCTTTACCATTTTGCAAAATTCGTAATATTTAACGAGATATTAATTTTTGATTATCGCCGAATGAGTGAGTATCCTTTCGGCGAGTCCGGCCCACCGCCAATACTAGCGCGCGACCGTCCATCGAGCGCGGTTGCCTAGCGCGAACACGCGGCGAGCGGGGAATTGTTTACAGCGAAAATGACTATGCGTTCGTGCGGCTCATGGACGATCGCGCGCTAGTATTAGCGGTGGGCCGGATTCGCCGAAAGGATACTCGCTTATTCGGCGATATTCAAAAATTAATATCTCGTTAAATATTGCGAATTTTGCAAAATGGTAGAGGACTTTTCGATTCAGTTTAGTCCATTCTATCTACCATGAGCGGTGATACACCTATTAAGAGACACCCTGTATATATATATATA
>NW_012026812.1:5276023-5276716 GCF_000956235.1 Wasmannia auropunctata
ATGACTTTGAGTGAGGACAAGTGACCCAAGATGATTTTTTATATTTTTTGATTTTGGCAATAAAAATTTTTTTGAAATTTTTTTTTTCTTAAAAATGGAAAAATATAAAAAACGGAAATGGAAAAATATAAAAAATGGAAAAATGACCATGGCTGACCTGACCCAAGATAATTTTTTATATTTTTCGATTTCTGCAATAAAAATTTTATAGAAATTTTTTGTCAAAAATTGATAAATATATAAAAAGAAAAATGACCATGGCCGACCTGACCCAAGATGATTTTTTATATTTTTCGATTTCTGCAATAAAAATTTTTTTGAAAATTTTTTTTGTCAAAAATGGAAAAAAAAATGAAAAATGATAGATCTGTGATCGCCTTTAGCAACCGAAGGTTTTGGCAGCTTCGGCTGAGCCCCTCAACCACGTCAAGGTAGTGCCCAATGAGAGGGGAAAACTGTAACACTCGCAATGGTAAGTAAGGGGAATACGTAATAGAAATTGGAACATCATATTCCATTTCAGGTATCCCACACAGGCGATTCCAGAGGACGGACGTCGATCGCCCGCGCTCAACAGGCAGTCTCGCGCAACGGTAAGTAACGATTGTACGTAGTAGAATAGTTTGCAACAATGTCATATTTCATTTCAGGTATCCGAGGCATAACGTCGACAGGATTACACACTGCGGGGGA
>NW_012026812.1:5278218-5278862 GCF_000956235.1 Wasmannia auropunctata
TTGTATATACATTTTAATTGTATATATGTACATATTTATTATTCATGTTTTGTATATAGTTTGTTAATTTGTATATACTTGTCATTTTGTATATAGTTGTTAATTTCTATATATTTGTTGATTTGTATATATTTGTTATTTTGTATATAGTTTGTTAATTTGTATATAGTTGTTCATTTGTATATATTTGTTGATTTGCATATATTTGTTAATTTGTATATACTTGTCAATTTGTATATACTTGTCAATTTGTATATACTTGTCAATTTGTATATAGTTGTTCATTTGTATATATTTGTTTATTTGTATATAGTTGTTAATTTGTATATACTTGTTAATTTGTACATATTCCCCGTCGAGACTCGTCACCTTGCCGTGGTGAAGGGGCTCCTTGTCACAGGATGGATCACTCTTGGTCAGTGACAGTGACCACTCGTGACAAGGTCTAAGAACGAGTCACGTCACGTTGTTTGCTACATTTACAGACCAATGTCGTCTTCTCGACGTAATCTCTATCATGTTTCTTACATTCACAGGGGAAGGCTCCCTGCCGTTGAATACCAATATATACCTCGTCTTTATTTCTGCATGGTTTTTTTTACTATCAAGTTTTTTTCTCGTTGCGGGGGGAGCTTCGCCCTCCC
>NW_012026812.1:5279030-5279528 GCF_000956235.1 Wasmannia auropunctata
CGTCTTCTGCCGCCGCGTCTGCTGCCGCCGCCTCGATTGATCCGGCTGCTGCTGCTGCTGCTGACGATGTGTCTTCTGCCGCCGCGTCTGCTGCCGCCGCCTCGATTGGTCGTCCGGCTATTACATCCAGCCGGACGTGGTCTAGCGAAAATGCTGGAAGGTAGGCCAGACCTTGTGTTGGACTCCGGCGTGCCGGAGCCACCAGCGGGTGTTGGTTGGTTTTCATTTGATCCTCCTCGCTCCAAGGGAGCCTCGTCTGTTTTTTTTGTAGATTCCATATTTGATCCCACGAGTAGGGACGGAAAATACTACCCCCCGGTTGACGCCCTTCCTGGGGGGAGGGCTGTATACGACGGGGTTCGCCTGGTGTTCCGAAGTCGGTCGCTCGCGACAGGTCTTCCCCCCTGCCATGCATTCCCTCGCCGCGTACCACAGCTTAGGATTAGGGGTGGTTTTTTTATAGAGGTCCACATCCTCGCAAATCCGGGCGGTTAAGCA
>NW_012026812.1:5279613-5280626 GCF_000956235.1 Wasmannia auropunctata
AATACCTTCGCGAACAGACGTCACACATACCAGGCACGAAGGAGTGACCACAATTAATGCACTCCATGTTTTATAATATCGACAATACTTTTGCTCAACTAATTGTCGCAACAGCTCAATGACGACTGACTCAAGGGCTCCACAGGAACCCACGAGTAAAAATGCAAGCCATAGAAATAATTATCTCTCCTACCTGGTAATACCGTGAGGATGATATTGATACATTATATCACACACACGCTCCTCCGAAATGATAGCGGCTATAAAGAATATAAATGAAATCGCTAACAGTCTCAAATATATAAACGCTTTTACGGAACCGCCAATCGATCCGATACCACCGATCCGATACAGCTGATCTGTTGAACCGATACCACCGATCTGTCGAACTGATACAGCTGATCTGTCGAACCGCCTGTCAAACCGCCTGTCTGTCCAATCGAACAGCCTGTCAAACTACCTGTCTGTTCTACCAAACAGCTATTAGTTTAACTACATAGAAAATCATATTCTTCCGCGACCTTCATTAGTTGGATATATTATATGGGTCAAGATAAAAAATGACCATGTCAGCATTCGCCGCATCTCAATGTCATGGCAAAGTCACGAAGACGCGTAATATGAAACCATCATCATACCGCCAATCGAACTGATACCCCTGTTCTATCAAACCGATACCGCTGTTCTATCAAACCGATACCCTTGTTCTATTGAACCGTCAGTCGAATCGATACTACTGATCTGTCAAACTGCCCGTCAGTTCAATCGAACCGCCTGTCGAACTGTCTGTCTGTTGAACTGCCTGTCTGTCCAAAAAACCGTCTGTCGAACTGTCTGTTAAACTGCCTGTCTGTCCAAAAAACCGCCTGTCGAACTGTCTGTTGAACTGCCTGTCTGTCCAAAAACAGCCTGTCGAACCGGCTATTGAATCTATTCTATCATTCCTAACGGCGTAGAAATGTTCTTTCGTTCGCGACCAGGTAGAAATTTGATCCGCGTCAAAGATGATCGTG
>NW_012026812.1:5280686-5281304 GCF_000956235.1 Wasmannia auropunctata
CAACGGCAATTCGGCAACGCCGTCGTCGTCGTCCATCAGCGGCCTCACACGCACGACGTCTCCCCGGATCGAGCGTCCCTCGGAACCGCTTGCGAACATGAACTGCTTCACCTGGTGGTTGAAATTTCTTGACGCACCATGGAGGAAGTAGTGGAGGCGAAAGTCTGCCCTGATGACCTGGGCGACCAAGGGCGGTGCTACCCACGGCAGGGCGTCGAAGAGGCGCTCCGTCTCGTTGAGGAGGCTACTGACGAATCGGAGATTCTCGCCGATCGTCGCGACGACATACTGGCGCCAATTGCACATCCTGTACAGCAGGCCGTGCTGCAGCAATTGGCTGACCAGTATCGTGGTGTCTCCGTCAAACACCTCGTGTCGCCGCAACGCCTCCGCCATGGAGTCCTCTTCGATGCGCTGGCGGTCAAAGGTCAGCACCTCCTCGCACCTCGTCTCCGGAGGACGTAATTTGTCGTAAACTGCGCAACATATCTTATATGTTGCGCAGCAGTTTTCGACAAGGCGCGGGAGGCTCTCTGACGATTGACATACCCACGCATGATGGCGTACGTGGGTAGCACGCCCGAGTCGAGTGCCGTGGCCATCTTGGCAGCGTTGTTA
>NW_012026812.1:5281782-5282266 GCF_000956235.1 Wasmannia auropunctata
TTTTGTATCCAGGAGAACGTTTGAACGATATTTTTAAAAATTTGTGATTTTAATCTTTATTTTATAATAAAACGATACAAATATAAATGTACATTATTTTTATTAATTTTTATTATCAAATTAGCTTACAAAAAAGTGGAAAATAATTCAAAAATGCACGGTATTACTTTTTCTTTTATGTTCATAAGTACTTTCCCTCAATAAACCCCAAATATAGTCTCCCATCATATTTTCATTGTATTGGCCTTGATAACGTTGTTCGAAGTTCATGATATCTTGATGGAAACGTTCTCCTTGCTCTTCTGAATAAGCCCCCATGTTATTTTTGAATTTATCTAAATGAGCATGCAGCATATGTACTTTTAAAGACATCCTGCAACCCATGGCCTTGAAATTTTTCAACATATCCTTTGTTACACCGTGGCAGGGGTGTAATGTGGAAAGGACTCGTAGTGGCGGATGTTGAAGTGATGCACAGTTATAT
>NW_012026812.1:5283297-5283794 GCF_000956235.1 Wasmannia auropunctata
ATCTTATGGTCTTCTGAAATTTCCTCGCTGGAGCCCCTCGGACTCTCTTTCACAGAGTCCCCTGCTTCTTCTTCACTGGGCTCCCCTGGTCTCTCTCTACTGGGGCTGGTGGAACGGTGCTGAACGGTCTCGAATTCGCTAAGGCGGCGTTGGAGATCGGCAATAGTACCGGTGCTATCTAGACCACGGTTTTCCAACTCTTGTTTTAATTTTTCTTTGGAAAGATAATATATCCAATTCTTATTAGGTGACATTAGTGACAATCCAGTGTCTCACGGATCGGGTCCCTGTTCGGGCGCCATGTAACGTTCGACCTTTCTCGCTCGGATTCGCTCGCCGGGACAGGGCTCGAGAAAGGAAGGAGACACTGGATTAGAAGGCAACAATATTTATTTAGAGAAAAGAAGGAAAACACCTGTGGGGAGTCACGAATCCCCCGGAACGATTCTTACTCGCGGTAACTTAATGTCTAAGAACGAAACTTAACCTAGTAACTA
>NW_012026812.1:5283836-5286123 GCF_000956235.1 Wasmannia auropunctata
TGTGCTCTTCCGATCTTTTTCTGAATTTGGAATGGGTGGCAATTTTTCCTTATAGAACTCGACGAGAGGAACAAGAAAGGTCCTCTTGACCGACCTCGTATCTCTCACGGTTTAGTCTGTGTACTTTTTTAAAGAAATGTCAAAATTTGGTTTTTGTAATTTTGGATGGGTGTCAATTTTCCCTTATACATTTCAACAAGAGGAGCAAAAAAGGTCCTTTGCACCAACCTCCTATCTCGCACCGGTTAGCCTGTGGACTTTTTTGAAATTTTCAAAGAAACTTTATTTTGAATTGTGGATGGGTAGCAATTTTTCCTTATAGAACTCATCGAGAGAAACAAGAAAAGTCCTCAACACCAACCTCCTATCTCGCACCGTTTAGCCTGTGGACTTTTTTAAATTTTCAAAAAGAATTTTTTTTCATAATTTGGGATAAGTGGCAATTTTTCCTTATAGAACTCGACGAGAGGAACAAGAAAGGTCCTCTTGACCGACCTCGTATCTCTCACGGTTTAGTCTGTGTACTTTTTTAAAAAAATGTCAAAATTTGGTTTTTGTTATTTTGGATGGGTGTCAATTTTCCCTTATACATCTTGACAAGAGGAACAAGAAAGGTCCTTTGCACCAACCTCCTATCTCGCACCGGTTAGTCTGTGGACTTTTTTGAAAATTTTCAAAAAAATTTTTTCTAAGTCCGAAGAAAGTTTCAAATTGGAAAAATGGACAAAAATTGGACAATAGCAGTGGATAGAGAATGTCGAGAAACGTATTTTGGACCCATGAATTTTTGAAAGAATTTTGCAAATTAAAAAAATTTTTTTTAAGTCCAAAGGGTGTGTCAAGTTTAAAAAATCGATCAAAATTGGACTATACCAATGCATAGAGAATCTTAAAAAACGTATTTTGGACCTATGATTTTTGGGCCGACTTTTGGAAATTATCAAAACTTTCCAAGTCCAAAGGGAGAATAAACTTTGAAAATCGGACAAAAATTGGACTATACCAGCGGTTAGAGAATGTCGAGAAACGTATTTTGGACCAATGATTTTTGGGCCGAATTTTTTAAAATTTTAAAATTTTTACGGAGTTCTAAGGGAGTATTAGCTTTGAAAAACGGACAAAAATTGGACTATACTAGCGGTTAGAGAATGTGGAAAAACGTGTTTTGGCACCATGAATTTTGGACCGAGTTTTGGAAAATTTCAAAATGTCCCGACTCTCTCAAAAAGTGTAAAAAAATGAGGGTGCTGAAATAAAAAGAACTATAGACATTATATTAAAGTAGTTCTTTTGTGAGAAAAATATTTGTATATCAAAAATGGAAAAACAAAACAAAAATGATAGATCTCTGGGACTTGGGCACCTTTAGCAACCGAAGGTTTCGGCAGCTTCGGCTGAGCCCCTCAACCACGTCAAGGTAGTGCCCAATGAGAGGGGAAAAAGATGTAACACTCGCAATGGTAAGTAAGGAGAATACGTAATAGAAATTGTAGCAATGTCATATTGCATTTCAGGTATCAGAGGCAATACGTGGACAGGATTATACACTGCGGGGGATTGGCCAACGGGCCCGGGGGTCCAGGGGTTGAAGCACCCGGTCAGGGGTCCAGGGGGCGAAACCCTCTGGTGGGGGTCCAAGGGGGCGAAGCCCGCCCCTCGCAACAAGAAAAAAACTTAGTTAAAAAAACCATGCAGAAATAAAGACGAGGTATATATTGGTATTCAACGGCAGGGAGCCTTCCCCTGTGAATGTAGGAAACATGATAGAGATTACGTCGAGAAGACGACATTGGTCTGTGAATGTAGCAAACAACGTGACGTGACTCGTTCTTAGACCTTGTCACGAGTGGTCACTGTCGGACCAAGAGTGATCCATCCAGTGACAAGGAGCCCCTTCACCACGGCAAGGTGACGAGTCTCGACGGGGAATATGTACAAATTAACAAGTATATACAAATTAACAACTATATACAAATAAACAAATATATACAAATGAACAACTATATACAAATTGACAAGTATATACAAATTACCAAATATATACAAATCAATAAATATATACAAATTAACAACTATATACAAATTAACAAATATATACAAATCAACAAATATATACAAATTAACAAGTATATACAAATTGACAAACTATACAGGGTGTTCCGTAACGCTTAATTAATATTTCAAGGTGTGAAAGAGATTGAAATTTTAAACTAAAAGTTCCTCTTTCAATTTTGGCTCAGACCATTATTTACAGAGTTATTAACGAATAAAGTTAATTAATCAGATC
>NW_012026812.1:5286173-5286595 GCF_000956235.1 Wasmannia auropunctata
TCATCTCGCGCAACGGATTGTACCTTGTACAATTAGTAACAATGTCATTTTTCATTTCAGGTCTCCCACACACGGAACAAGTCCAGCGATGGTAAGTAGCGGTCGTACCTTGTACAATTTGTAACAATGGGTGCTTTCCAATTGTAAAATTACTAGACACTTTTGTACACACGGCGACACAAATCGTGTTTTAATTGCCACAATCATCGACACAACACAACACATTCATACTCGGCTCAAGGCTACTACTCGTCTGTGTACTACTCTGTGTAAAATTGTGTTTTCTAGTGATATTAATAACTTATGGTGGCAGTTATAAGTGAGGTTGGAGAACATGCATGGAGTGATCATCTTTGTTGGAAATCTATAGTAAGATGGACAATAAAAATATTGAGTCTCATTGAAGTAAGTAATTTATTATA
>NW_012026812.1:5286645-5287372 GCF_000956235.1 Wasmannia auropunctata
ACGATTGCGACAACATTTCTGGCAACGTTGGCGTGTGGAGTATCTTAATAATTTGCAAGGGCGAAGTAAATGGATGCGTAACAAAGGGGAATCCCTTAAAACAGTTAGTGATTATTCAACAACCGGGATTAGCACCATTGCAATGGTTGTTAGGTCGAATATTGAGCGTAAATGTTAGTGCCGATGGTAAAGTCAGGTCGGCCGATATCAAAACCAGCAATGGTGTAATTACCCGTCCACTCACTAGATTAGCTATACTGCCACTAGATGTTTAAGTGTTGGATTGATAATAATTGTTTTCAGTTTTATTTCATTTTGTTTGATTTTAATACGATCCTCAATTTATGATAAACATTGTGATTAGATGATAAGAGCGTTACCAAGTTTTAATGTAATCCCTATCTATAATATATTTTATGTTTATTGTACTTGATCACAATCACTCATATGAGTTCAGTTGTATCTTAGATATAAGTCGATTTCATGTCGTTGAAATCACAGGGTTTCAAGGGGGGGCAATGTAAAGTATTCTATTACTTGATTATGTTCTTTATTTATTTTGAATTTGCCTCTTGATGTTACCACCATCTATGTGCGCTATGCTTATGTATGTCGGAAGTCCTCGGCTTTATTCGGATTCATTCGAGTGAGACGAGAGACACGAGCGGCGCTGCGAACGGCAGAATTGATCTGTGATCGAGACGAAATTGTCACGCCTCACGTCGTT
>NW_012026812.1:5287422-5288682 GCF_000956235.1 Wasmannia auropunctata
ATTCTCAAAAAGATAGCTGACAAAATTACGAACAATTTTGGTTTTTGTTGAAGATCGTACGAGTAATACTTTGCAAGATATAATTTTTTTAAGGAAGTTGTATTTGATATTATTTCGAGAATGATAAAATTTTTTGAACTTTCTTTGTAAATATGTCGGATTTGGTTACTTTTACATAGATAATACCCCTTATGAAGATTGAAGGATTAAATTCCCACCAAGTCGTTTTTTTTATTCATCGTACGATCAATAGTTTTCAATATACGATTTTTAAGATGTTTTCTTACATTTTCGAATAAAACTTATATCTTAATATTTCTCGTAAATATTTCGGAATCAACTACTCCGTAGAAAGTACCTGCAATCAAATAATAGTTTTTAAATTTCCTGCAAAATTGCTTTGTTAGTAAACGTCGTTCGATAAATAGTTGCCAAGGTATAAATATAGTTTTTCACCTTGTAATAAACATTTAATAAATAACTTGCTTGTGGCTTATCGTATGTGAAAAATGTGAAAACACAATCTTAAAGCTTATGAAATTACCTAGAAAATCATTATTTATTAAACTCCGTACGACCAATAGTTCCCCAGATACGACGTTTCAAAGAAATTAAAGGATTCTCATTTTACGTTAGAATTGAAGTTTATTTATCACTACAAGTATGTAATCGAACTGCAAAACTTAATATTCGTATTTTTCTCAAAGCATATACGTAATTATATACCATCCTAGTTATGTACCAATATCCATAATTTATTTTTGGAAAAACAGCTTCGAAAAAAAATTGTTCCAACATTTTCTTAAAAACGTGTTTTTAATTACTTTTTTATAAATATCTCAATTTGTACTGAATTTACGTAAAAAATAGAGTATATCAAAAATAATGTTTATAAAATTGTCTACAAAATGCTTTTTTCTTGCTTACCTGTCCGTTAACGTGTGTGCAAAATACAGTCGTTTGAAGAAAGAGTTCTGCAATGATTTTACGAATGAAAATTATGGTCCACAACTTATATAAAAACGTTTTTGTAAAAATGTTAGGACAGCGACATCTTCTTAGCTCATAATAGATAACGTCCCCTTGAATTTGATCATTTAGTATCACAAATTTGAAATTGCTGAATAATAAAAATACAGTGTTTTAATAACAACATATAAATAATTTCGAATTTTTGATACCATTTTACAAAATAACAGCCTCAAAAACCTTAATATGCACATATTAGATTACATATGTGAACCAGCAAAAAAGACATAT
>NW_012026812.1:5288724-5291118 GCF_000956235.1 Wasmannia auropunctata
CGTGCGTGCGTGCGTGCGTGCGCGTGCGCGTGCGCGTGTGTGTGTGTGTACTTACTGCGTAAAGTGCAAAATATATGAATATGTGTATACAATACGTGTATCATCATAAAATTAATTATAATTAATTAGAAAGTGTATGCCTGCCTTCAAAAATATTATAATAAAATACATATATATTAATTATATTAATTGTTTTTATTTAATTCATAAAATGTATGAGAGATCTTCTGATGCTGTAAAAATTGCGGCAATGTGCTGCTTATTTAATCAAAAACAGACCGTAATTAATTTTAACAATATTTACAGCATATAAAAGAAGTCTTTTTAGGCTGTAAAAACTGCGGCAATATGCTGCTTATTTAATCATCGTAAAATTTTTTAAATTAAATAAGCATATATTGCCGCAATTTTTACAGCATAAAATGACTTCTTTTACATGTTGCAAACATTTATAAAATTAATCATGCTCTGTTTCTAATTAAATAAGCAGCATATTGCCGCAATTTTTACATCAGAAGACCTCTTTCATATGCTAATTATCATTTATCTCACTTGGCGATGCATCTGACGGTAATTATGCTATAATTTTCAATCGTCTAAATTTCGGCAATATACATACAATATGCTGACATTTGTTTATTTGGGCATTTTTTAGACATTAAATTTTAATTATCTTAAAAACCTATTGTGAACTTTTTGGCTTGTAGCATTGCAATGTTTTCAGCATTCAAAAATCTACATGGGACATTTAGTCCGATTCAAAATAATTTTTTGCTGTAAACTAGTGTAATTGTAAACTGAAATAAATTAGGATAATTTAATAAGAAAAAAAGAGAGAGAGATTGATTGTAATAAAAGAAAAAACAAAAGAGAAAGAACAAATAATATAATAATAATATCTAGTTATACAATTTATTTATAAGATAATATAAAAAATTATCATAAATGGTATTAACATATGATGATGTAAAAGTAATTATTTACCCGATTGTATGCTGTGTTTCAACAGAAAACAAGAAGCAGCTTGCGAAGTTGCGTATATCCGTGACGCAAGGAATAAAAGTATCATTATTATAATTTTGAGGTTCAAAATCGCCGTGACTGTACGCGATCAGCCACCATATAAGTGCGAACACTAGCCATGACAATAAAAAATTCATGGAAAATACCAAAAGTGTCCAGCGCCATTGAGCATCAACCAGTGTTGTAAAAATGTCCTAAAAATGAATTAGTTAATTGTACAATTTTTATCATTGTTAGGAAGTAACGCATTACTTGTAACGCCGTTATCATTTTTATTAGTTTTTTTTAGTAACCATCGTTTTTTCTATCTGTAACGGTAACGTCGTCACATTTTTACAATAACGGTAACGAATTTGCCGTTACTTTTTTATATTTTCATTTTCTTATTTTATAATATATTTTTAATTTGTTAATCTGAATCGACGACCGTGGAATGTTTCAAACAACTAACAAGAAAAGGGACCCAAGTGTCCCCCTCCGATTTCGATGAGCTTTTGATATGTTACTCTCTAGACAAAATCAAAAATTAAGCTACCACAAATTCGTGCCGCTTCGCGCTTTTAAGGGGTGAAACACCCTTTAGAAAAAAATCGGTTTTTTAATTTCAATGCGAATATCGTCAAAACTAGGAGAGATAGAAAAAAATGTTCCGAATAAAAGTTGAATGGCTTTAAGAGTACTTTATAATTATAATTAAAAATAATTGTTTTATTGCTTAATTTTTTGTTTACCCCTACCACTAAAAATTTTTTTTGAATTTTTTAAATTATTTTTTTTACCAAATTAAAGATTATTTTAATACAAATTCAACCATATGTGACAAAGTTGTTTTCCGAAGTATCATTTTCGAGAAATAATTATAAACGCCTTTATACGCACATCATCCATGCTCGTATACGCGGCGCGCACGCAGCAATTCTTCACGCAGCATGTTCTGCTCGCATTTTTGCATTTAACAAAGGACAACGATGAAAACAAATCTATTTCTACAATATTCTGCGAATGTATTACTGTGGATCGTTTTTATCGCGCACGGCTGAACAACGCTTACAAAGCATTTGAGTGTCATATAAGTGTCAAGTTAAATCGATATAAACAAATCTATTGCGTCTGTTTACGTCTAATTACAGAAATATTTTCGTTCGAGTAGTTACTCTGTTAAAAAAAATCGATAGAAAACGATAAGAACTAATATAGGATCTGACAAATATTTTATCGTATCTATCGTTCCACTTTCTCTGTTCCGAAAGAAATTGTTATTGTTTCTTATTGTTTTCTATCATTAGCTGATAAAAACAATTTTAATCGTTGAAATATCGATAGAATGTCTACAGTAACTTATCGTTTTGATAAAATTTATCATAAATAATT
>NW_012026812.1:5291168-5291547 GCF_000956235.1 Wasmannia auropunctata
CATGTAAATGTGACGTCTTTATAAATATCTAATTTATATATGAAAATGTAATGAGATATAAATTTTATATCTTATGCTTCTTCAAACATTGATTCTGTAACTTGATTAGAGTAAAATGTTCTAAATTATACATGTTTTAAATATCTATTTTATTTATTTTGAAACAACCTTCCTTTCGAGTCGCGGATCAGCTCGCCGGCGTGTCCAGGAGTCGAAAGTGGTTCCGGCGGGGAAAGGGGGTTCCGGAAAATAACGAAGCGTGTATTTCTTTCGAACGAGTACAATACGAATTTATTCTCTAAATGTCGCTATTTACAGATATACGGATTTATTCTCTAAATGTCGCTATTTACAGATATATACAAGTCCGCGGTGAGTC
>NW_012026812.1:5291597-5294377 GCF_000956235.1 Wasmannia auropunctata
AGAAGACGACATTGGTCTGTAAATGTAGCAAACAACGTGACGTGACTCGTTCTTAGACCTTGTCACGAGTGGTCACTGTCACTGACCAAGAGTGATCCATCCTGTGACAAGGAGCCCCTTCACCACGGCAAGGTGACGAGTCTCGACGGGGAATATGTACAAATTAACAAGTATATACAAATTAACAACTATATACAAATAAACAAATATATACAAATGAACAACTATATACAAATTGACAAGTATATTCAAATTGACAAGTATATACAAAACATGAATAAATATGTACAAATCAAGTATCAACAAGGAAATAAACAATCAAAATATGTACAAAACAACATATGTACAAAACAAATAAAAAATATATACAAACGTAACGAAAAAGAATGTAAATACAAAATGAGAAATATGTACATATTTACAAATAAAATATATATACAGATGGTGTAAAAATATAAATACAAAATAAAATATTAACCATGTACATATTTACAAATGTAGAATGGCAAACACTTTTTTACGTCAATAGCGACGTAAAAAAGATTTCGCCAATTTGGAGGATTCCGAACTAACGGACCTCCTCGGTGTCCTCCTCGGCGTCGCGTCGGGAGAAGATTCGTTGTCGTCGGGCAAACGTTCTAGCCGTACAACCTGTTGTAGGTCGTGGGTAACATCTCGCGAAGATCCAGCGACAAGCGATGGTGTTGGTGCTCTGTCGCCGATATGTTCCCGACGATCTACAACCGGTTGCACGCTCTCGGAAGTTTGCGTCATAATCAATTTACGCCCGACACGCTGCATTTGAATATGCACATTTTCCTGATGCCTGATCGTAGGTATTGCCGCTGCAGGCGGCGGCGGCGGCGGCGATATCGGTAAGATAGTGGTGGCGGAGGCGCGTTTGCGTCGCTTCGGTCTCGGCGTGGAGCCCATGATCCCAGCTTCGCGAGACGTAGATGGAGGGGGGGTAATAATACCCTCCCTCCTCTGCCCGAAACCTTGTGGCACCTCGGATGGTGCACCACCATCACCATCATCATCATCCGGCGGCCTAGACGTGGTTGCCGCTGGAACGTGTCGACTCGCTGGCGAGGGCGTCGTCAAATCGACACGTTCCAGGACAACGCGCGGCTCCCTCGGAGCGCGGCCGAGCGGCGTCGCATCGGCGGGGGCGGCAGAGGCGACGCGTCTCGACATCTGCCGACTTGGCGAAGGCGTCGTCAAGTCGACAGTTATTGTGAGTGTGACGACCACCGAGGCGGCCGCCCACATGCTTCTTCGCCCAGACGGGCATACGCTACAAAACTACCATCCACTACTTTCGCAAAACCGACCGCCCCGAAAGTGGCGATGGAAAAATCCAGCAGCGCTCGCACGGTCCGTTTGTGCAAGATGAGCAGTTTAGCCGTGAAGCGGGCGTCCCGGGCCTAAGCCCAGGGCGCACGCGACATGCCCACGGGGACCACGGGGAGGCCTGCCCATTTGCGTCCCGCCTGGACGCACGCCCTGACCCTGTTTAGGATTGGAAGGGAAGTGGAAGAAAGGGAGAATTTCGCCTTAACTCCGTTAGCCCTCCACGTCAGCAACCCGAGCGGGAAGCGTCGACGGAGGTTTCCAGCGGGAACCTCTTGAAGGTAGAGTTCGGTTGGACCGGAGAGGCTAATGTAATTGCATACATCGGTCCTGCGTCCTTGACTTTACCCAAGAGTAGCTCTCACCAGCTTCAGTCCGCCCCGAACGGTGCTGCACCGATCAGAGCGCGAGTCCTCAAGGTGCAAAGAGTCACAGAGGGTCAAGCGTCGTCCTTTAAGGGAACTCCTCTCATCCCTATCTGCGGCGCCTCATCAAAGAGGCACACAGCACAGGCGGGACGAGGTACCTCACGGCGCTTCATCGAAGAAGCCCTCGGCGCAGGAACCGAGACTCAGGATCCCCGACACGAGACTATCAACCCCCTGCTCGCTCACATGGGGAAACTCTTCATGGGCCATCTGGGGGAGCCTTTGACGCTCCCGCCTCGTCAAGTCGACAGTTGGCAAAACAACGACGCCTTCTTGCCTCATTTCCGGCGGCGGTATTGCTGCAACGGGGCTCGGGAGTGTCCGTCGTTGGGCTGGCCGTCCACCCGCGTGCCTGATCCTTAGCGGCCTCCCTCTAGGCCTGCTCGGCACGCGGGTACTCGACGGTGTCGGCGGTGTCGGCGGCGCTGGCGAAATAGAACGCCGCGCTTGCAAGAGGGGCGCAAGCGCGGCGTTCGCACCACGCATAGGTGCGTCGGCTGCGGACGGTGGTGCAGGAGACGAGGCACGAGACGAGGACGAGGCACGCGACGAGGACGAGGCAGAAGACGAGGCTCTCCTGGCCCTCTTAACGTCGCGTATCGTTCGCGCTCTAGCGCGAGTCACCTCGTCTGTCTCGTCTCGCTGCGCCACAAACCACGTATAATAATTTGCATTCGGATCCATCAGTTTAGCCGGAAAAACGTCGACGTGTTCGTTTATAAATTGTTGCAAATAATCGACGAAGTCTTCCTCATCTTCCGCATGTATGCACGCGCGAACCATTCTGGCGAAAGGCGTCTTGGGATGACTAAATATCGAGCGCGCGAGGTCGTTGGTCGAGATAACATTTCCCACCACCAATTTGTCGGTGTTGGGGGACCTCCGCGCTCTCTGTACGAAGCGTTCCTTCGAGAATGCACGTTCGGCATTTTCGTACAAAGGCGCGACTTGGTCCAGACCGAGTGGATCCGACCTCGACGTGCTCAACATTTTGCCGTA
>NW_012026812.1:5294427-5295444 GCF_000956235.1 Wasmannia auropunctata
GGATTACGGTATGTGCAGCCCGGAGAGGAGGTTTCTCCCCCCCGGTACTTGCTGCGTGTAGTTTTTTTGAGAGGTCTACAACCCCGCGAACCCGGGCGGTTAAGCCAAGGTTCCCCGGTCCCCGAGATCTCGGCGATGAGATCTCGGGGATTACGGTATGTGCAGCCCGAGGCATCGATCCCCGGGACTTGGGCACCTTTAGCAACCAAAGCCTTCGGCGGCTTC
Source organism: Wasmannia auropunctata (assembly GCF_000956235.1). NCBI lineage: Eukaryota > Metazoa > Arthropoda > Insecta > Hymenoptera > Formicidae > Wasmannia > Wasmannia auropunctata. Next base: position 5,294,653 of record NW_012026812.1, read on the forward strand.
GGCTGAGCCCCTCTACCACGTCAAGGTCCCAAGTTGCAAGGCGATGGCGTGAAACGATGTCACCTTGCTACTTGGAGTAGTGCCCAATGAGAGGGGAAAAATATGTTGCTCGGTCTCACAAGTACATATCGGAATAAAATAATACTAGATAAAAATTGTCCGAATGATGGAACCGAGCGATCGAACGGCGCGAGGATCGGTCGACCAACTGCAGTCATCCCCGTACGGATCGCCCGCCCCGATCGAGAGGAGCGTCCGTCATCTCGCGCAACGGATTGTACCTTGTACAATTAGTAACAATGTCATTTTTCATTTCAGGTCTCCCACACACGGAACAAGTCCAGCGATGGTAAGTAGCGGTCGTACCTTGTACAATTTGTAACAATGGGTGCTTTCCAATTGTAAAATTACTGGACACTTTTGTACACACGGCGACACAAATCGTGTTCCAATTGCCACAATCATCGACACAACACAACACATTCATACTCGGCTCAAGGCTACTACTCGGCTCAAGGCTACTACTCGGCTGTGTAAAATTGTGTTTTCTAGTGATATTAATAACTTATGGTGGCAGTTATAAGTGAGGTTGGAGAACATGCATGGAGTGATCATCTTTGTTGGAAATCTATAGTAAGATGGACAATAAAAATATTGAGAGTCTCATTGAAGTAAGTAATTTATTATAAAATTATTTAATATTACAATAATGAATATTTGTTATAAATTTTTAAATTATATTTAATTAGTAAACTAAAGCTAATATATATTTTGTTTTTTGTTCATTTGAAG
>NW_012026812.1:5295494-5297230 GCF_000956235.1 Wasmannia auropunctata
CCCCTGGTCAGGGGGGGCTTCGGGGGGGGGGCGAAGCCCCCCCCGAATATTAAAAAGAAAATTTCTAAATCGTCAAAGACGACCGCAACGACAACAACGGTTATCGTAGACACACACAGGAACGAAATCTTGATCTCCGCCTCCAATATCAACCTGCTGCTGCTGCTGCTGCCGCCGCTGTCGTCCAAACCGATTGTCGTTCCCATGTGACGCAGAAGATGAGGCTTTCGCGCATAAGGACAAAAACCAGAAAATCAAATGCAATCTGATTTTGTACTTGTGTGCCGAAGCTCGCCATCCATCGTGCTGCTAAATCGAAAACGTTGATCCGCTCTCGAGTCCGCGATGATTCACACGCGTTGTCTCACTTTCTCCGCTCAACTCGCCCAGCTACTCCCTCGCTTCTGCTGCTGTAGGTAGATGCCTTGGTGAGAATTCTCCGCGATGAGTGCGTCGAAGCGTGCAAGTTCACTGAAAAAGGAGAAAAAACATATGTTCAAATTCAACACATGTTTTTTCTTCTTCCCCGCTGAACTTGCCCAGCTACTCCCTCGCTGCTGCTGCTGCTGCTGCTGCTCGTCCTCCAGCTTCCGCTCGGGGGAACCTGAAAGAAAAACCAATTATTAACATAAAATACGCGTTTGTACTCGTCTGTGTAGCCGCTCCCGCTGGGTCCTCATTTCATGACGTCGCGGTGCATGCGACGAGTTCCGTGGAATGAAGCAGAGTAATGATGTTGTAAAGTATTCTATTACTTGATTATGTTCTTTATTTATTTTGAATTTGCCTCTTGATGTTACCACCATCTATGTGCGCTATGCTTATGTATGTCGGAAGTCCTCGGCTTTATTCGGATTCATTCGAGTGAGACGAGAGACACGAGCGGCGCTGCGAACGGCAGAATTGATCTGTGATCGAGACGAAATTGTCACGCCTCACGTCGTTGGCAATGTATAATTAAAGGAAGTAATAAATTTAGTATTACTTATTAAATTACTTATTAAATTACTTATTAAATTACTCAGTATTACTTATTAAAAGGTGTGTCATAATTTCTGGACCGGAAAAAACAAACGAGAATCCATAGTATTCTGGATCCTCAAAAAACCGCACATTGCACGGTAAGGAGAACATTCTTCAACATAAGTATATTACGACGCCGCGAAAGAGAAAGGCAGCGTCTCGCAGAAATTAACGTAAACAGAATAATGAGAAGAAGATTAAGAGATATGCTCGATCCGTTTGCTCTGCCAGAAAATCAATTTCTCGGACTATATTGTTTAACGAGAAATATGACGATAAATTTAATAGAAGCATTAGAACCATATCTTCCTCCACGAAGGAAACTTTTTGCAATTCCAAATGAGTTGAAAGTAAAGAAACGATATTATATATATATATATATATATATATGTTCGAAATTGTAATAAAGCTCCTCGCTACCTTGTTGGTTTTCAAAATCCGCATTTCTGTTCAAACAATTTCTGTTCAGCTAACCGACGAGTCCCTCCCCCTCGTGTTTTCGCAAATTAACTTTGCGAGTCCAAGGAGGGGGAGAGGACACGTCGGTGAGCACTATTTGTGAGCGTGCTCACCTCACAAACTTCTGTGAAACATCTGTGGGCCCACTTGTTTTTCGCACTAACCGCGGCCGTGACTTGTCGTTTTCAACGACAAAGGTCGTGAGGGAGGCATGGCAATCTCGCGAGCAGCTGCCGCTGTCTCTTATACACATC
>NW_012026812.1:5297280-5299063 GCF_000956235.1 Wasmannia auropunctata
AAATTCGGGACCTACCCATTCTTATAGTACTCGACGAGACAAACACATGAGGTACTGTGAACCGAGTCTCTATCTCTAACCGTTTCGCCGGGAGAGCAACTTTTTCATCTTGGAAGACACCAAATGAATTAGAACGGCAAAACTGTCGATCCAAATCCTATAACACTTATATGCGAATGAAAGAGGAAGTCGTCCTCTATCCAAAAAAAATTATACCAACGATTCGAAGGGGTGCTATACCTTATAACCTTGGAACCGGATCTGTTCCAACTCCCGGTTCCAAATTGTGGCGGCAACGTCACCGCATCACTGGCCGAGGAAGTGCAATAAACGTCCGAGGCAACTTTCAAGGACATATCTTCGGATGAGACGCGAAACAAGGGAAGCGTCAACGTGAGTCGTCGGGATAGCGCCGACGACATCGAAAAGCTGGTGCGAGAAATCGAGACTGGCGCGGCAGCGCCAATGACAGCGCCGAATGTAGCGAAGATGGTGAGCGAGCAGCAGAAGAACGAAGAGCCGAATCAAGAGACTAAAGAAATATTAAAAGTGCTGCAATAACAATGCCATTGGCAAGACACTGTGGGCAATTGCCACATTTTTATTTTGTTTTGTGGGGGCTTATGTCATAGCCTCGTTGTACGACGTGATTATATATTTATTAGAGAAGTCACTTGACAAATAGTGCACGGCGTAGAGATGTATTTGATAATATTATGTTGTATTCAAGTTTATATTAGGATTAAGTTTATAGATAGCTGTAACAGTTAATGTCATTCATTTTAATTATGTTTTCTTTATTATATTTCGATACAGGCTCAAGAGACATATTATGTATTCAAGTTTTTAGATTTACCACATTTTATGATTTGTAAGCGCACTGAGTGAAAAGTATAAATACGAGTGAGCGGGATATTTTTATGTTATATTCGTCCGATACTAGTCGAATTATTATTGTACCTGCGAAAAGCGAATAAAAATGCGTTATTATAAAAGTTCACCACAAATTATAAAAAAGATACTTACCTGCGATGATACTTACCATATTCCGCAGCGAAATAGTCACAGGAACCTAAAACATAAAGAGATAGCGTTAAAAATCATTTTGAGTCACAATTTCACGAGTTAAATACTCACCTTTTAAGTTTTGCCGCATTAAAGCCGATGGGTTACCTGAAAATAAAATATTAACAATAGTTAGTCACAAATAATGTGATATAAGTTGATTTTAGTTTGATTCAATTTATTCTACCATTTTTTATATTGAGAGAAGCATTTTCAGTGCATTTGATAAGTTCGTACCACATTTCACGCGAGGAAAGTCAGTTATTATTAATTTCAGTTTATTCTACCACAATTTGCCACAATATATTTTGTTGACATCAGTTTTAGTTTATTTTCGACGAAGGTACCACATTTCACCACAATTCCGAGCGTTATAATATATTTAATGTAATTCTCTCACAATCCGCCACAATGCGATACCCGGAGGGCGAAACGGCGCTCCGGAGATAAGACGCGGTCTCTCGGAAGATACAACCACAATCTAATGGTAAATGCGAGTCGGTATGGTAAAGCCACTCGGGAGATAACTATGGGACATACGATCTTTTGATACCCGAGAGCCCGTGTGAAGAACGTCGGGACTTCGAGCCGCTCAGACTACTGAGCGAGTAACGCCAGCGGCGTTTAGTCAGACGCGACGTCACCGCGACGCGCGTAGTAATATCCGCGCCTAAAAGAAGGGCGGATCACGCGAATTGATTGAAGATTGAGTTTATTG
>NW_012026812.1:5299113-5299609 GCF_000956235.1 Wasmannia auropunctata
AACAACTAGACCGAAACCACGACTCGTGACTTCTCGACTATTTCAGGAAGCAGGTTCGTCTCGTAGCCGGAGCGGTCGGATGGCTCGTAGACGACAGGTGCCGGGCGCTCTTCGCCTCGGCTTTTTATACCCTCCGGGTTGCCGGTTTTGGCGCGGTGGTGGGGGAGACGTGGAGCGCAGCGCGTCTGCGCTATGTCTCCTGCGCTAACCGTTTAAACGATTCCGTTCTGAACTGCTGTAGAGGAAGGATCGCTCCGGTCGACTCGCTTCGATCATTCACGATTCCCTTAAATAAGTAGACTATAATTACGAGTCAACAAGCATCAGAGCTTCGCTACACACATACGCCATGGCATATGAGCTTTAAGAAAGATTCGATTCTTTCGGTATTGATTTTACAACTTATTACTGTGTGGAACGGAATCCTTTGAATCCTGTGCATTGGGAATTAATAGTGAAAATAATAGAGAAGCTTTCTGAGATCGGAAGAGCACAC
>NW_012026812.1:5299659-5300600 GCF_000956235.1 Wasmannia auropunctata
TTGCCTGGAAAATGCTCCTTCAATGTTTCATAGAAGGGCACGCATTTGTCTACCAGCGGCTCGGACCTCGCGGTGCTCGTCATCTTGCCGTATGCCCATGTGGCATACAGCGAAATGACGAGACGAAGGACGCTCATCCCGTCGACGTCGCCGCCGATGTGACGCCAGACGACGTTGCCGACTTTCCAGACGTGTTGCACCACGCTCAGTTCAAACGGCGGAATGTGTTGCGTGTACAACGGCAATTCGGCAACGCCGTCGTCGTCGTCGTCCATCAGCGGCCTCACACGCACGACGTCTCCCCGGATCGAGCGTCCCTCGGAACCGCTTGCAAACATAAACTGTTTCACCTTGTGGTTAAAATTTCTTGACGCACCATGGAGAAAGTAGTGAAGGCGAAAGTCTGCCCTGATGACCTGGGCGACTAAGGGCGGTGCTACCCACGGCAGGGCATTGAAGAGGCGCTCCGTGTCGTTGAGGAGGCTACTGGCGAATCGGAGATCCTCGCCGATCGTCGCGACGACATACTGGCGCCAATTGCACATCCTGTACAGCAGGCCGTGCTGCAGCAATTGGCTGACCAGTATCGTGGTGTCTCCGTCAAACACCTCGTGTCGCCGCAACGCCTCCGCCATGGAGTCCTCTTCGATGCGCTGGCGGTCAAAGGTCAGCACCTCCTCGCACCTCGTCTCCGGAGGACGTAATTTGTCGTAAACTGCGCAACATATCTTATATGTTGCGCAGCAGTTTTCGACAAGGCGCGGGAGGCTCTCTGACGATTGACATACCCACGCATGATGGCGTACGTGGGTAGCACGCCCGAGTCGAGTGCCGTGGCCATCTTGGCAGCGTTGTTATAAACCTGAAAGTGCGTCGTGAGGTTATCGAAATGCGCAGGTGACACGTGTAGCGCGCAGTAGCCGTAATCGGCCAGAAAGCCG
>NW_012026812.1:5300650-5304305 GCF_000956235.1 Wasmannia auropunctata
GACACGGCGGGAACCACTTCTTCTGTTCACACTCTCGCCATATTGTATCCGTTGAGATTGCACACGTTGTACCGTTTATATCTTATTCTTACCTTTATAAAATACACAGTTGCTTGATTAATATACATTGTGCTCATCGAAATACGCTCACTTCGTCCCAACAGGTTATGGGCCCAGGTGTTACGCAAAAAGCGTGATTCTCCTACGTGTGTGATAAGTAACGCCTGTAGTACGTACGGCTCTGTTTTTATACCAAGATGAGCTCGAGTAACACGGTACGCATAGAAACACTAAATAAAACGAACTACGACACGTGGAAAATGCAGATGGAAGCTCTGCTAATCAAGAATGACGCGTGGGCGTACGTGAACGGCGACCTACCCAAGCCGGAAGTTATAGCGGGAGATCAAGCGTCGGAAACGGCCTATAAAGCATGGGTCAGAGGCGACAGCAAAGCGAAGTCGGACATCGTACTGTCTACAAACCCATCCGAGCTTAAGCAGATCAAAGGACTGACGACGTCGCGAGAAGTATGGTTGAGGTTAGAAACCATTTACGCGTCAAAGGGACCGGCTAGGAAGGCCACCTCGCTGAAACAGTTAACGCTGTGTCGCATGAAGGAAGGTACTGACGTTCGTGTGCACCTTGATAAATTCTTTGACGCGGCGGATAAATTATCAGATATGAAGGTAAAAATCAACGAAGATCTGTTAGCTATCATGTTATTATATAGTCTACCGGAAAGTTTCGAGAATTTTCGCTGCTCCATCGAATCTCGCGATACATTACCTAATCCAGAAGCTTTACGCATTAAGATTATAGAGGAATACGAAGCACGGTCAAATAGAGACACGACGCAAAGCGGACAAGAGGCTCTGTTAGCAAGGAACAAATTCCGCAAACCTCGATATCAGTTTAAACCGAAGGATCGAAATGCCAGGAACGATGATAGCGCCGGGAAAAGCGACGGCGCCGAGACGGACGAGAAATTTAAATATCGTTGTCATCGTTGTAGGCAGACCGACCACAAAGCCATAGACTGCAGGAAGAATAAAAATAATCCAACTGCCAAGAATGCTGAAAGTACGGATATAAGCCTATATACGGAAGCAGTTTTCAAAGCGAGCATTCACGAGGACAATTCTCAGTGGTGTCTGGACAGCGGTGCAAGTTCCCATTTATGTAAATCTTCAGAATTATTTATCGATATCGACAAATGCAAAAAAGGTACGTTGAATCTCGCCAACGACACGTGTACGGAAATTACAGGACAAGGTACGGTATCTATAGTATCTGACGTATACGGAACGAATAAAGTTTTTAAAATTGGCGATGCGTTACTAGTACCGGATTTACGTACTAATTTATTATCGGTCAGTAAGATTACAGATAAGGGATACGGCGTGTTTTTCACTAATGAGTCAGCAGAAATTATCGATGCTGAATGGAACGTAAAAGCAGTAGCCAAGCGCATCGGCGGCTTGTATTACGTTTGCGGAAACAAGTCCGCAATAGACACACTGAATACCGCATATACTTCTCAACCAAACAGTCATGATATGGAACTATCAACGCATGGGCCATTTAAATTTAAGGATCTAATCAAGGCTAAGAAGAAAAGTACGCTTGAGGGCATAAACTTCGAGATCCCCGACAAAGACATTGTCTGCGAAACGTGCGTACAAGGCAAGATGTCTAGGACGCCATTTCCGAAAAAATCTTCAAGGAAATCGGAAGTTTTAGAGATAGTTCACACAGATGTATGCGGCCCATTTCGAACAAAATCCATAGGCGGCGCCAAATACTTCGTAACATTCATTGACGACCGCACGAGATGGTGCGAGGTTAGATTCCTACGATCAAAAGATGAAGTGCTAACAGCTTTCCGAGAATATAAGGCCCTTATGGAAAATCAGAGGAATACGAAGATCAAGTTTTTGCAATCGGATAACGGCCGCGAATACTGTAATAAAGAGTTCGACCAATTTTTAAAAAATTGCGGTATTGCACGGCGACTAACGGTTACATATTGCCCCGAGCAGAATGGGATTTCTGGGAGCAGAAAGGAAAAATAGAACTCTCCTGGATACCGCTAGATCTCTAATAATGGAATCCAAACTTCCTCAACAATTTTGGGCAGAAGCTGTGAATACGGCCAACTTTATACGCAATCGGTGCCCAAGCAGCAGCCTCGATGGAAAAACTCCATACCAGGAATGGACCGAACACGTCCCAGATGTTTCACTTCTTAGAAGATTCGGATGCAAAGTTCTTTGCTTGAATAAAGATGTGGGAAAAAGCAAATTCGATTCTCGATGCAAAGACGGAATTTTCGTCGATTACTCCGAGAATTCTAAAGGATACCGAGTGTGGGTCCCGGAAAGTAAACGAGTTGAGATTGTTAGGGATGTCAAGTTCCTCGAAAAGACAATAGTAAACGACTTAGGAAATCGAGATGAATTATCGAACAGAAAGGAAGAAAAGGTTAACCACGGTAGTTCTATTGAAATTGACATTACTCCTCAAGAAAATCAACGCGAAGATCAAGGGGAAGAAGACGAAGTAGATGAGAATGAACCCGACATCGAAAATGACGAACCAAACGCACTACAGCTAAAAAGAGGCAGGGGAAGACCGCGCCTCGAAGTAACCGGTAGACCGGGAAGGAGAAGAAAAATTTACAACATGATACCAGCAGAAGCCAATTTTGCAAACCTCGAAGATGCTTATATTGCTGAAGTACCCATGAAACAAGCCATGGAGGGACCTGCAGCTGAGGAATGGCTTGAAGCTATGAAAAGCGAGGTTAAATCTATTCTCAAGAACGACACATGGCAGTTAGTCGACCGCCCGAAGGACAAGGAGTTGATTGGAAGCCGCATCATTTTGAGAAACAAATTTAATCCGGACGGAACGCTCTGCAAGAGGAAAGCAAGACTAATAGCCCAGGGATTCTCGCAAAAACCCGGGGTGCATTTTAACGAGACCTTTGCCTCAGTAGCACGTCTCGGATCAATTAGACTATTAGCTGCCATCGCAGCACATTTCGGCATGAAAATTCATCAGCTGGACGTCGCCACGGCTTATTTAAACGGACAATTGGACGAAGAAATATTCATGGAACCTCCTAAACAGCTACAAGATATTTTGGAAAACATTGCCGACGAGGAAGGCGAGCTAAAAATTCAAGAGAAGGCTGAAAAAATGCTACAAGAGTTCCAAAGCGGGGACAAAATATGTCTCTTAAAGAAATCTCTGTATGGATTGAAACAATCCAGCAGGAGCTGGTACAAGGCATTAAACAGCTGTTTGCTTAGCCTCGGTGCTACCCCTTCTCAAGGGGACCCGTGTGTCTATTATATTGGTAAAGGGGAAGACCTAACATTAATCCTGACGTACGTTGACGACATTCTAATTGCGTCTAAGAAAGAGGCAGTTATTAATGACCTGAAGAAGAAATTATCATCGAAGTTTGATGTGAATGATTTGGGGAAGGTTGGATGTTGCGTTGGCATTGAATTCGTGAAGTCAGACAACGAAATCATCCTACATCAAAGAGGCCACATAATAGACATTTTGGATCGGTTCGGAATGAAAGCAGCCAAGACGGTCAGCACTCCAGTCGACGTAAACGTGAAGTTGTCGAAACCTACGG
>NW_012026812.1:5304355-5306664 GCF_000956235.1 Wasmannia auropunctata
ACTAAATATCGAGCGCGCGAGGTCGTTGGTCGAGATAACATTTCCCACCACCAATTTGTCGGTGTTGGGGGACCTCCGCGCTCTCTGTACGAAGCGTTCCTTCGAGAATGCACGTTCGGCATTTTCGTACAAAGGCGCGACTTGGTCCAGACCGAGTGGATCCGACCTCGACGTGCTCAACATTTTGCCGTACGCCCACGTGGCGTACAGCGCGAACAGGAAACGAAGAACGCACATGCGTCCAACGTCCCCGCCAATGTGATCCCAGACGACGTTGCTGATTTGCCACATGTGTTGAATGATTGCCCAATTCACCGGGTTGGAGGGTCTTGGTGAAGGGGCAATCCAGCAACGTCGTCGTTGGCGTCCATGAGAGGTCTCACTCGAACCAAGTCTCCCTGGATCGAGTGACCCTTTGTACCTCTCGCGAACATATACGCCTTGATTGTATTGTTAAACTTGCGCGAGGTCTCGTGCAGGAAGTAATGTAGTCTGTAATCTGCTCTTATTACTTGCGCGACAACGGGCGGTGGTACCCACGGTTGATCGTTGAGGAGTAGTCTTCTCTCCAGCACGTTGAAAAAGCGCAGGTCCTCGGAGATGGTTGCAACGACGTGTTGTCGCCAATTGCACATTCGGAACAGGAGCTTGTTCCGAAGCAAAAGGCGACACAGCAGGGTGGTGTCGCTGGTGAAACACTCATGGCGTTGCAACGCTTCTCCGAGGGACTCCTCCTCGATGCGCAGGGTGTCGAGCGTCAGCACCTCCTCGCACCTTGTCACGTGATTTTGCAGCACGTAATTGTTGGCGAACTGCACAACATCGTGTATGTGTTGCGCAGCTTTGTCGCTGAAGGTGCGGGAGGTTGTCACTATCGACGAACCCACGCGCGATCACGTACGCGGTATCATGCCCGAGTCCGTTGGCTTCGCCATTTTGGCAGCAGAATTATATACCTGCATATGCATTATAACGTGGTTCTCTTCCGGCGGAGACATGTGCAACGCGCAAAATCCCCAATGCGCGGAATTTCCAATTCTGTAGCGGTCGATCTTGGGCTTGAGTTTGATCGTCTCCCTCTTCGTCAATTTGGACAATCCATCCAGCCAGACCATGACGGCATCGCCAGTGCCGTCGACGTACGCCAAAGTGTTGGCCCTATGTATTTGTACGAATTCTATGTGGCTATTGTCGACATGAATCTGGCTGTACCGCATGGCCTCGGCGGATTCAGGGTCCAACCTGAGTCCGTGATGGGCGGAATAAAACCGTGCCATGTGCATTACGCACATTGCACGCAGATCCGTGGCGCGAAGCTGTTCGGAGACGCGTTGCACGAACAAATGGTGATCCCGATGCATCACCGGAAATGTCTCGGCAATGTCATGCAGGAAGAACCAAAACCCCGTTCTGGAGGTGTCCGTCTGTATGGGCATCCTGTGCGCCGCTCTCAGGATTATGTGCCACATAAAGGCGGACACCGCAGCGCGGAGCTGGCTCTCCTCGTAGTCGTTTCCGGTTTGCGGTACATCTTGCAAGAATTTGACCGGTCTAGTTGAAAAGCGACGAATACTTGGTGGTCGTCTATCGTCGCGACGCAGAACTCGTACCATTGTACACCCAATTCCGCCGTTTCGCGGAACGGCGGAATGAAGGGCGGTTCCCTCGTGGCCTCGAATTTGTGTCGGTGTTCAATGTAATGTGTGATTTTAACGTTTTTACATTGGCCAATCTTTGCTGGTCGCGTAAAGATCTTAGTCGCGAATTGGCATCTGAACGGTTCTAGCGTTCGACATACGGTAACAATGGAATCGATGTCGATCGTTTTTTCTACATGTTCGTCTGTTATCGAATCGGGCACAATGAGCAGCGGTTCCAAAATTGTTTCCGCCCTTTCGCTGCTGCTGCTGCTGCTCCTGTCGCCTTGATTTGTCAGGCTACGACATCCGGCCGGACATGGTCTGGCAAATACGGTCTCAGGTAGGCCAGACCTGACTTCTAGCTCCGTCACGCCGGAGCCACCAGCGGGTGTTGGCTGGCTTTCGTGTGTCTCTCCTCGCTCCAAGGGAGCATCGTCCGTTTGTGTTATAAAATTCCATGCTTGATCCCACGAGTAGGGACGATAAATACTACCCCCGCGGGTGACGCCCTTCCCGGGGGGAGGGCTGTATACGACGGAGTGCGCCTGGTGCCCCGAAGTCGGTCGCTCGCGACAGGTCTTCCCCCCTGCCATGCATCCCCTCGTCGCGTACCACAACGTAATAACTTCGTATAGCATACAACTGAGTCGACAAGGCACACAGGGGATA
>NW_012026812.1:5306714-5307437 GCF_000956235.1 Wasmannia auropunctata
AGTAATAAACTTTTACTTTTTAATAAAGTAATAAATACTTAATAAATATTTATAAAACATAAAATACTCGCTTGAAGTTTGCAAATTATAAAATAAAAATTTATTAAAATAATTAATCAAATAAATCATTTAAATTATTAAAAATAAATAAAATACTTGTATCGGTTAAAGCCTTAGAATCACATGTTTGCGTTTCGACAGCGCTGCAAACGTAACCAACAAAGTCAGTCGACTGCTTGCTATCGTCGAGTGAACGCCTCGTGTGTCAGTAAATCGTCGTTGGTTAGTAAATAGTGCGCGTGTTTCTTTCCTCGACTGAGTTTTCAATCGACGAATAATTAATCGACACAGATTGATAATTATTAACTACTTAATACATTCGGTATTAAAGTCAGTCAACTGCTTGCTATCGTCGAGTAAAAGGGGCCGCGTGTTAATAAATCGCCGTGTGTTTCTTTCTTCGTGTGATTTTTCAGTGGACGGATATTTAATCGTCAGTGATTGTAAAGTACGTAATAGTACGGATATTAAGTAAATACATTAGAAGATTTCTCGTAATTTCTTCAAGTGCATAATTTGTATGTAAATTGAGTGTGAAATATTGAAATGACACCGCGGTTTGTAAAAAAAAAGAATTATCTAATTATTTGATCTGTGTCAGTGATAATTTGTGACGTTTGCATTAAAACTATTGAAAACTTATTAAAATAAACACTCATTACG
>NW_012026812.1:5307487-5308304 GCF_000956235.1 Wasmannia auropunctata
CTTTTTCATCTTGGAAGACACAAAATGAATTAGAACGGCAAAACTGTCGATCCAAACCCTATAACACCTATATGCGAATGAAAGAGGAAGTCGTCCTCTATCCAAAAAAAATTATACCAACGATTCGAAGGGGTGCTATACCTTATAACCTTGCAACCGGCAACTATGTGTCAGCCGGATGCATCTGAGGTCGTTATTCCTGCACAAAAGTCGTGCGTTTCAATGGACAGCGCAGAGGACATCCCGGCGCTGACTCGACCACCGACACCTCTCCCGTTCCGCTCGAAGACGCCCACGCCAACTTCGATGTCAGGCAACGGGTGTGACGACACGAACTTCGAATTGAGGATGGCAAGTGCCCTCTTGAAGGAGATAGCAACGCGCAGTGCCGCGCAACCGGTCCCACCGAAGGCGACACAGTCGGTCAAGACAGCCAAGGAGAGGGGCAAGACGACGCCTGAAGATAGGCAACCGGCCGTCTTTTCGGTCGAAACAGCGACTCGCGATAATAACACTTAAACGCGGGCATAATGATTTACTCCGATTGTATCATTTGCGTTCTTTTCTTCATATTATTATTTTATTTCATTTTATTTGTAATGCGCGAGATACAAGATATATTTTATATAATGATGAGTTAATTAAGTGAAAGGTTTCAATTTATGTTGTAAAGTCCCGCTAGGGCATCATATTATATTAATCAAATTATAAGTATGCATGAGAGAGAGTGCAAGATCGAATAAAAACCGATAAGATATAAGTACAAACTGTTAAACCCATTACTTTCCTCGTGATCCTCGAAAAAGATAAAGTAAAG
>NW_012026812.1:5308355-5312329 GCF_000956235.1 Wasmannia auropunctata
CGGAGGATGTTCTCCCTCAAAGTTTCTCGCACTCGGCAACAATACGGGATCCTGCGTCCTATCCCACATGCGACCACAGCACAAGTGTCGCTCGCCGGTCCTTCCGGCAGCACGCAGGCAGCAGGGGGTCACGCGATCGGCTGATAGTGCGCCGATTGGCCCTTGCCCTGCGAGCGCGACGCCCGCGAATCGCGGTGTCGCACGTGATCAGCTGGCTCGCAGCTGATAGCGCGGACTTTAAATTAGGCTCGTGTCCTTCACCGAGCCCTGGCGTCGACCTTGTTCGTTCGTCTCGTTTCCGTATAATTCGCCGTCGGCAACCCGATCCTGGCCAGATCGTGAGAATTCGTTGCCTCCGTATTTACTCTCGGATGGCTGAAATTAGTCGGCGACAGTAACGAGCTCGTAATAGAGAACATGGAGATAACGTTCGTAGGAACTATTTTGTCTGACCTGCGTGCTCCGTTTCTCCCGCGGTGAGCCAGTCGTTCCGAGGCTGATGTCTCTCTCCCTCTCGCTGCTTGGTGTAGACGATTTACCATTGTCGCCGATCCATACCTACGGTTACGCTCACGAGGAGAGAAAAAGTTACATAACGCGCGCGGCAATAAGGTCGAAAACGCAATGCGCGCGGATACGCTCGCCTTCCTAAATCGGGGAGGACGCAGGGTCCGAAACCGCGCTTCTTCGGTCGGGTGTTGCGACCCTTGTGACGGACGATAGAAAAAAACGTCACGTCACAACATATATGTACACATGTGTTAATGATTTTGTTTTTAATTATTTACAGACTGAGTACACGAGTTTTACATGTGCAGTATGTCTTTCAATTCTACCAAATAGGGAAAAATTGTCTAAACATGATTGTTTTGATGGAAAAACTATTTATTCAGATGAGGGCGTTATTTATTGTTTGAGTGATGATAGTATTAATTCAAATAAAGAAACTATGTTCAATGAATTTGATCATAATAACATTTTAGATGATCATGATGATATCAGTATAGAGCGAGAGCAATGTATACCTCAATTAAAACATACTTCACCTAAAAAGCCTAAGAAGGATGGTAAAAATTATTTCTATTTTATTTATTATTAATGTCTGATGGATTTGTTTCCTGTATCCTTATTTTGTAATTTTTATACGACAGTATCACTATTGTTATATACATTGCACAAGTTATATGTGATAAAAAGCTGCACAACAATAAACGATACCAATATTGTCATTAACAATTATTAACAATTATAAAATAGAAGTCGATTACTTCAGAGATTTGCTTTATTAATTTAGAGCTCGTTTTGTTTAAATAATGTGCATATTAAAAATAGAAAAAAAGATAGAAAAAGTACTACATATTAATTTTTTGAAATACTGAAGCTGATATAAGAAACAATTTATTCTTCACAGATTTGCAAATATTATGATTTAATTACTGACGTATGTATCAACTGTTTTGTTATTGCAGTTGCTATGTGGACAGATAACAGCACACTGGCATTAATTAGCAGTTATGAAGCAAAGAAGGAAGATCTTGATCATCCTATTAAGAGAGGGAAAGTATGGGCATCAATAGCTGATGATCTTTCAGAACTCGGTTACAAGGTACTATTAAAGATTCGTTTTCCCATCTATTTTCCCTAAGATATTTTTTTATCCTAATCCTATGAAATATTAGAGATCCTCGATTTCTGTGTACACATTATTGCAAAAACGTCTTTTTAGTTGTCTTCATGTAAATGTGACGTCTTCATAAATATCTAATTTATATATGAAAATGTAATGAGATATAAATTTTATATCTTATGCTTCTTCAAACATTGATTCTGTAACTTGATTAGAGTAAAATGTTCTAAATTATACATATTTTAAATATCTATTTTATTTATTTCATACCTCACATCTGAAAGTATGCGTGCATGCACACACACGGCACACACACACCACACTCATTCACTCACTCATTCACTCACTTATATATATACATATACTAATAAATAAAATACAAAACAGATATAAATGTGCAGTTTAGAAAAATGTATCTCGGCCAAGTTACAGAATCATTAAATTACGTATAATTGTCTTTAATTTCAATTGTATTTTGAAATTGTAGTTTTCTGGACAGCAAGTGAGATGGAAATTTAATACACTCACTCGAAAGTATAAAGAATGTGTTGATAACAGTAAAAGAACTGGTACTGGGTACATGACATTTAAATTTTTCGACTATATGGAAAATATTCTTGGTGATCGGAGAACGATACAAGATCAAAGTACAATATCATCAACTTTCGCTAAAAAGAATTCAAAATCGAAATCATCAACTATGCTGTCAACATATATGGAACAAAGCGACAAAATATCAATTACATCAATTACATCATCAAGTACATCAATTTTATCACCAAGTACATCAAGCACAGAAAATGCTAAGAAACGAATTTGTAAAGATCCATCAAAATTAAAAGAATTGAATAAAAATAAACAAGCAATTCTCGAAAAGATGACATCCTCAAATACAGAAACAAGTGTTTGTCTCACAGCCGCAAGCGACACACATAATAATAAGAAGCGCTTTTAACATGGCTCAGGAAGCAGAACAGCGACAAAAAAAATAGAGCTAGAAAAACAATGGTTACAGCATTTAAAAAATTTATCAGATAAAGATGAGATAAAAAAAGAGAAGCAGGAAGCTTACGAGAAAAGAAAATCAGAAGAAATGCAGATGAAAAAGACATTAATAGTATTAAAAGAAAAACAATTAAATATAAAACTAAATACTGCTAAACGTAAGTTAGAGGAAGCAGCAGAATGGCACCGAGATAAATTAAAAATTAAAAAACAAAAATGTCAGTTGCTGAGAGAACTATTGGAAACTTCGTCTCGTAATAAAGTGTTTAAGACTGATACCGATAGTTCAAATGAAGATTAAAGAATGAGATATTTCGCGTTATTTTTTTTATTTTTTAAGTAAATTTTATTAAGTAGTGTCGACATACGTCGCTATTAATTTTATGCAAATATTTAATGCATAATAATTTCACTCTGTCGTCAAGCAGAAATATGTTAAGTATATACTTGATTGAAAAGAAATTCTGGTAAAATGTTTAACATAGCGACTTGATTCAATTTGGGTTGTCTTCATTTTATTTGATTATATTTCTATATTCGATATTAATATTTTTATTTAATTCATATTATTTTTTGAAATTTTCTTAATTTAAAGATAAATATTTTATTTTGACATTATGAAAGATTATTTTATTTTGAAAATGAGTATATGTATAAGCTTTTTTGTTTTTGTCTTATGTTACGAAAGAAGAGCTTTATTTTTGTTTCACAAGTGTACTCAAATCAGGAGACACGGTAGTGGCTTGGTGTCAAGTGTTTAAACAAGCCATGCCGGGTCTCTTAACGCGAGCCGTCGCGTTGCGAGCACCCGAGATTTTGAGATCTCAATAACGGTCGAACCGATTAAGTTCTAACTAGACTTAATAAATCGATAACTTGGGTTCGATTTATATAATGAAAGTGTGTTTATTTTTTTCCTACATGTCCTAAGAGCGGAGATATTGCAATGCAAAGTCCGAAATGTAGGAATTTCAGATTAAGAAACGTCATTATCGTCGACCAGTTGCGGAGTGGGGGAAGTGTACTTTTACAATTTCTGACACAAGAGGCGCTAGAATTTCTAATCTTGCAGCCTCGCACGAAGTCGAAGTCGAAGTCGCGCTCTGAACTTTCGCGGCGATGACAGTTCGCGTCGTGACACGTTGGATAAGTTTGGTTAGTATTGGGGTGTACGTAAGGTTATAATTCATCGAGGTTCTCTTCCACGTTATGTCAGATGAGTATTATAATATCTATTTTTAATATTTAATATTTATTAATTTGCAATTCAAATATTGAGATATATTTTGTAAAAAATATGAAAAAGATCACGCAAATTATCATGATTATCGTACGATATTAA
>NW_012026812.1:5312379-5313133 GCF_000956235.1 Wasmannia auropunctata
TTTTCTATTCTTAAGTCTTTTCTTGAAATATCTCTATGGATCGTTACGAGCACTTGTGCTAGTTTAAGTGTTACGACCTTTTATATTATTTTTATATTATTCTTTATAGCAATTCCATTGTATATCTCTTTTCACTCTTCTTTATATTTTGAATTTACACTTAAGCTTCCCATCTTTCACCCTCCCCCTCCCCCTCTTGGAGTCAGGGGAGGTTGTTTACGCATATTTCAATTTGCGAAATGCTTGCTTATTGGCCATTTATTTTCTGTTTTCCTCTTACTTCCCCCTTCTATTTTCGATCTGAGGCACATTCCTCAATAACCGCTAAGTCATACGCTTACCTCGCTTTGCCAATCCTGTTCAATATAAACTTTTACTATTAACTCGTTTATATACTAATAACCCTCTATGTATTATGTCCAAGGCAAAGCACCATAAGACTACCTTTAAGACTGGAAAAAGAGGTAGCAGAGCAAGGGACTCATCAAATGGAAGCCCTCCTTTGAGTTCCGGTGTATCTGAATGTTCCAATAAAAAACGTAAGGTGAAGACTGATCATTGTAACAATTCTTCAACAATGGCACTTAACAGCTCCAAGCCTAAATCCCCCTCTATCTCAATATATAATACTCAAGCAGGTCCTTCTCAGGTAGATAAATCTCCTGTTATAGACCGTGGTGACTTTTCAACTAGTCAGATTAATATTCTCGAAAGAAGAAATTATAGCCGTAATTCAACCCCATCAATTTCCCAG
>NW_012026812.1:5313183-5318042 GCF_000956235.1 Wasmannia auropunctata
AAGGACAGGACGACTCGGATCTGGCGACTTACACAGGATTCATAATTGTCTCAGCAGATCTTTGATTTGAAGAGTTTGGCATTAGCATTATACTAATAACCGTTGTCATAAGTGTATGTACAATCAGCATTATTATCCAATTGTCATTGTATCAAACCTTTGTCGGTACGTTAAATTTTTTTTATTACGTTAATTTAAGTCAAAATGGATATCGATACATTGAAAGCAAAACGAAGGTCGATAAAGGCTTCATGTACACGTGTAAAAAACTAAAACTGTTGATTCAATTCAGGATGTTAATCATGATGCATGTGTGCAATTACTCAGAAAGGCAAAGTTAGAGGAGGCGTGGAATAGTTACGAAGAAATTCAATCCAAAATTGAAATATTGCTACCAGATTCTGAATCGAATGAACGTGAAATGTTTGAAGCAAATTATTTCGATCTAATAACTCGAATGCTCAGCGTAATCGAAGAGTTTCAAATGGCTCAAGTTCAACAGTCGACATTGGCTTCTAACGTTACCACAAATCAACGCCAGTCACAAGCAAACTCTCATATCAAGCTTCCTCGTCTAAATTTACCAGTATTTTCAGGAAAATATTCCGAATGGACTCCATTTTCTCAAATGTTTCACAGCATGATTTCTGAAAATAATACTTTGACGGATGTTGAAAAATTTCAATACTTACGTACATCATTAACCGGTGACGCAGCTGATGCAATCGAGTCATTAGATTTATCTGGAGAGAATTTTGTTGTTGCATGGCGCATATTATCTGAGCGATACGATAGAATTCGTGTCATTGTCCAAACTCACATTCAAGCAATTCTCGAGATTCCTTGTATGAAAAAGGAAAATCATTCAGAGCTCAAGGTTTTGGTGAATACCACTATAAAACATATAAACGCGTTAAAGTCATTGAAGCGGCCAGTCGATAGCTGGGATGATTTGATTATTCATATTTTGGGAAACAAACTTGATTCCACTACTTTTCGCGATTGGGAAGATACATTATCGTCAGATACATTACCCAAGATTGAGGATTTAATAGAATTTCTACTAAAAAAATGTCAGACATTAGAGTCAATTATTAGCAAGGAATGTGCATTTATTTCAAGTGTCAAAACTAATCAATCAGTCTCTCGCAAGTCAGCCATTAGTTGTGTTACATCAGTAAGCTCGAGATGTGCCTTTTGTGATAAGAATCATCTGATTTATTTTTGTCAATCATTTCTAAGTTTACCCATATTACGCAGGTTAGAGGAAGTAAAAAAGCGCAAGCTATGCACAAATTGTCTCAGGTCTAAGAGTCACACATCTGCACAATGCACTTCAAGTACATGTAAGACTTATAAGTTGAAGCACAACACGCTTCTGCATATAGACAACCAGAGCAACTCGAAGAGCGATGCTAACGATGCACAACAAGCAAGCTCCTTCGAAACAGCAAAGCCTCAAACAATGGTTACTTACAACATGGATGACACAAACAAAAATTATGTCATGTTATCTACAGCAGTGATTAACGCAGTTGATGGAACAGGTAAAAGAGTGCCGTGCAGAGTATTGTTAGACAACGGGTCTCAGGCTAATTTGGTCATGCGAGAATTTTTATCTCAATTAAAGATAAAGTCAAGGCAACATCAGATATCTATAGTTGGAATAAATCACATAGTGAGTAATGCAAATGAGGTAGCCACTGTTACAATTCAGTCTCGTTTAAACAAATTTCAACTAACAATAGAATGTATAGTAACAGAAAGAATTACTGATTTGATTCCTATGACACCGTTACGTAAGCAAGCTATAAACATTCCAAAAAATGTTAAACTCGCTGATCCACAGTTTAATGTACCTTCGACAGTTCAGATGTTATTAGGAATCGATGTGTTTTGGCAGTTATTGTGCATAGGTCAGATCAAACCAGCTCTCGGTCAACCTACCATACAGAAGACGCATTTTGGTTGGATACTGGCAGGATCCATCAATAACAAGTGCTCAAAGGAGAGTGGTTCCAAGACTTTAGTAAATACCTATGGTGTAGTGTATGCCGAGCCGTCGAATCACGACCTCGAGCAGTCAATTACAAGATTCTGGAATATTGAGCATAACATTTCGGGTCAAACGGTTCTTTCTCCAAGTGA
The DNA here is from genome assembly GCF_000956235.1 of Wasmannia auropunctata. Lineage (NCBI taxonomy): Eukaryota > Metazoa > Arthropoda > Insecta > Hymenoptera > Formicidae > Wasmannia > Wasmannia auropunctata. Next base: position 5,315,332 of record NW_012026812.1, read on the forward strand.
ACGGGAATGCGAGGAGCATTTTTTACAAACAGTCAGACAAAATAGTGACGGTCGATTTATCGTTACTTTGCCAATCAAAGGAGGTCAAGTTTGACAGCTCGGTGAATCCAGGACTATAGCATTGAAAAGATTATATAATTTAGAAAAACGTTTCAAGCACAATGAACAATTAAAAATTGATTATACAAATTTTATGCGAGAATATTTAAGTCTTGGACATATGCAATTATTAGACAATGTACATAGCAATGATGACAGAACGCTATTTTATTTACCGCATCATTGCGTATTTAAAGAAACAAGTACTACGACGAAGCTAAGAGTCGTATTTGATGGATCCTGCAAGTCAGAGTCCGGTACATCTCTGAATGATATTTTGATGGTGGGCCCGGTGGTTCAGTCAGATTTGATTACTTTGTTAGCAAGGTTTCGTACATTCAAATATGTTTTTACGGCCGATGTAGTAAAAATGTATCGACAAATACTCATTGATTATTCGCAAACATCATTACAATGCATTTTATGGCGAGAAAATATTGCTGAACCAGTTCGCACATATGAATTAAAAACTATCACGTATGGTACCGCATCTGCTCCTTATTTAGCGACTAGATGCTTAAAGTATTTAGCAGAGTTGTATCAGAACGATCTACCAATAGGTTCAAGGGCAATCATAGATGATGTTTACGTTGATGATTTACTGACGGGTGCACATTCATTAGTCGAGGCAATGGTCAAACGTGATCAGATTATTGCCATTATGTCAAAAGGTTGTTTCACACTTGATAAATGGTTCTCAAATTGTAATGAACTGTTAAAGGGAATTTCCTACAATTGCGGGCAAAATTGCGTTTCGATAAATGAGAGTTCTGAAACTCGAATACTCGGGTTGCAATGGAATCCGTACGAAGACTCTTTTAGATATACAGTAAATGTGTCGAGTCTGCAATCGAACAGCTCGAAGAGAAATATGCTTTCAGAAATTTCGCGATTGTTTGATCCGTTGGGTTTGATTGGTCCAGTCATTCTCATTGCTAAATTAATGATACAGGACTTGTGGAAATTGCATTTGGATTGGGATGAGTCGGTTCCATTGAGCATACATTCACGATGGCTAGAGTACAAGACGCAGATTTCAGGGTTATCTGAATTACGCATTCCACGTATGATTGGTTTTACTGCTGACGCATTAGATGTACAGTTTCATGGATTTGCAGATGCCAGTCAGCGTACGTATGCATTGTTGTTATATTGTGCTTGTTGTTATATTAGGATAGGCAATGCTCAAAGGAGTTTTCAAACTCGTTTGTTGGCATCCAAATCACGAGTTGCGCCATCAAAGGCAGTTTCATTACCACGACTAGAGTTGTGCGCGGCTCTATTATTAACACAGTTGCAGGATAAGTTGCTAAAAGCAATCAATATACAATCACACAAAACATATTTTTGGACTGATTCCACCATAGCCTTGTCATGGATCAAGGCGTATTCGCGTAAGTTTACGGTTTTCGTATCAAATCGTATTGGTGAAATTCAAAGATTAACTAAAACAAGTGATTGGCATCATGGGTCAACCAAATGCAATTCTGCAGATATGATTTCCCGCGGGATAATGCCCCAGGAATTAATAAAGTCAAGTTTATGGTGGAACGGTCCAGAGTGGTTGTCTTCGGATGAGAGTGGCTGGCCCGATTATCAATCACAATGCGTTGAATCATTACCGGATCAGCTAAAGGTGAATATACATATTGTGAGGCAGGAATCAAGTGTATTGGATAATTTAATTATCAAATATTCTAATTTTGATAAGCTAATAAGAGTAATCGCATATATATATTTCAATTTATTAACAAGTGTAGGAAGCCGTTAAAAGAGCGTAGTAGCATAGCAACTTAGCAAGGTTATGAGCATGCCTTGCAAGTATTGTGCAAATACATACAGCAACAACACTTTAGTCAAGAAATTCATGATTTGAAGCAATTAGGAGAGTTGTCCAATACTAGCAGATTGTTACCTCTCAATCCTTTCATCGATAAAAATGGAATACTAAGAGTAGGTGGTCGTCTAAAAAATGCTGATATGTCATACAAGATTAAGCATCCAATTTTGTTACCTAAGGATCATACGATCACGAAATTAGTCATACGTAATGAACATATTAAGAATCTGCATGCAGGGATTCAGGCAACAATGTATGCTGTTCGAAACAAGTTTTGGCCAATTTCAATCAAAGTAACCACGCGTAATATTATAAAGAATTGCGTAACATGTTTCAAACTTAAGCCTAGCATGACTCAAACCATCATGAGTGACCTTCCTAGATCGAGAGTGAACCCTTCTCATCCGTTTGCGCATACCGGTTTGGATTTCGGTGGTCCGTTTGTATTGAGAGAGCACAAGCGTCGTGATGCTAAATTAGTTAAAGTATATATATGCATTTTTATATGTTTTGCCACAAAGGCTGTACATATCGAGCTGGTGGCTGATTTGTCATCGGAGGCATTCTTAGGTGCGCTTAAGAGATTCATAGCAAGAAGAGGCAAGGTCTCTTGTTTATACTCGGACAATGGCACGAATTTTGTGGGAGCATCTCGGGAACTTAATGAATTGCATAAAATGTTCACTGAAGAACAAGTTCAGCGCAAGCTAAAGGATTTTTTTATAGAGAGTCAAATTCAGTGGCAGAACATACCTCCCAATGCGCCTCATTT
>NW_012026812.1:5318092-5328406 GCF_000956235.1 Wasmannia auropunctata
TAAACTTGGCGTGCCCGCATTTTATATACATCTTATCAATTAAATATTAATGCAATCCGGGCACGCCAAGTTTTTGTTTCACTGTGATCCCATTGGTCATTTTAGTCACTTCAAGCCTGTTTTATGAAACTTAAAAAATATTTTGGAAAGACAATGGCATTAAATTTTTGCTGCATGTGTATTTGGATGGTTAAATGGTTTATTAAAAAAATATTTTTGTTTCTATGTCTAATTAAATACTTGACAACTTGTATGATCTCATATTTATTTTTGGACAATTTTTATTTGTTAAAATAATATTTTTGGTTTAGTATTAATATCTCGAAAACTATTGCAAAAATTGCAAAATGATAGAAGACTTTCTTGTTCAGTTTGGTCCACACTACCTGCCCACAGGGCTGTACCATTGAGTACGAGACACCTTGCATATAAAATATGTTTCTTTATATTTTTTTTAAATACAATTGTGATATTTTCTTACCTTAATATTTGGTTCTTGACTTTGAAGAAATTGGAATAAAGGAGATAGTTCTTTCCAAATGGCGGCTGGAGCAAGGCAGAATCCCAATTCTATTTTTGCATTGTATTCGGGCCTCATGGATAATAAAACGAATAACATGGTAGTTCCCATCGAATAACCAATGTAGCGTAGGCTTTTTTGTTTTGTGTAATTAAGTACATAGTCAATCATAGCTGGTAGGTCTTTCGTTCCCATCTCATGATAGCTAGACAATGTAAGTATATTTTATTTCTTTTATCAGCTTTTCAGTGCTAAAAAACATTAAATAAATAATTGTTACAAAGAGTGATGGTAAATTTCGCCCATTTTTTGGACCTCAAATTTCAAACTTTTTTATAGCAAATAGTACTATTATATAGTTGAAACATTAATCCCAGTAAAATTTCAAGATAACCATAGGGACGGTTCCGGAGATACAAGGGGATGATTACATTCCCTATTAATCTTTGACCATGTCTTTGAAGCAATTCAATTACCAAGAAAATACTCAAATTGAAAGATATTTTTTCATATCTTGATTCGTTCGTTATTGAAGAATTAATGATCGTTGATTCTTCAATAAAGCAATGCTCTTCACTAAATGTTTAGGTTGTAATGATTAAAAAAGATCGAAAAATGATAAGTTTTCTTCTATCGAAGACATATCGAATTTGTTGTTAATGGTTAACAATTTGCGGAAAAATAATCTGAAGAAACGGAAATTACAAGAATTGAATCACATTCCATCACAGAGCAAAATATGCAAAAACTGTTATCAATTTAGTAATCGATCAAAAATTATCTTAAAATCACAGGTAGATGATGATCCAGATTCACCTGATCTCTCGATTTATCGTCAAGGTATTAATTCTCATTCGCGATGCACTTTGGGTTGCAAAAACCCCTCGAAGTTGATTCTTAATATGCAATGTATCTATCACGATTCACAAAACAACCCTGCATAGTGAGAGGCAAGGGGACTCACAGCAGAAAAGCACCCCAATCTGTGAGAGGCAAGGGGACTACAGTAGAAAAGCACCCCAATCTATGAGAGGCAAGGGGACTTATATTAAAAAAAAGTACCCCAATCTGTAAGAGGCAAGGAGATTCACAGTAGAAAATCATCCCCATCCGTGACATCCGTGAGAGGCGGCGTCAAGTCACTTCAACTCCATCTATCTTAGGGAATTTTCATGCTAGACGAAAACTAAGGTCATTAAAAAAAATGCATAAGAAACGATATGTTTCATTTCGTTAAATATATATTTTATTTCTTGGTATTATTTCTTGGACACTATAACCAGTAGGTCCACTCAGCGAAAAACTAAGTCTTCGCGCAGGTATCGCCGCGCAACTTTTGTTTTGGGTTGGATCCAATGAAATGCAAGATGATAGGAACGTACATACATATGTGCAGACAATTTATAAGCAATTACAAAAATTTTCTTTAGTGATCACTCCTACGAATAATTGTTATTAATAAAACGTTTTATTTGATTCACACATTTAATTTATTGATTTACTGTATCGAATCTATATTATTACTTATCTGTTTTATCACTTGTGAGACACTTTTCTCAGTTCGGTCCTGGATTTAACATGGTGGATGCTCACGTGATCCGAAAAAGGAGATCAAAAGTGCCAACACGAAGTGAACCTACTGGTTATACTGTGGTATGGACACTTGAAGAATTTCGTGTACTTTCATGGGTTATAAGAAACCATCACTTTCACCTCTTCATATCTCCGAAACTGTGCTATGCTTATCTTAAAATTTCTCTAGGATTAATGTTACATCATATAGTACTATTTGACATAATAAAAGTTTGAAATTTGAGATGCAAAAATGGGTAAAAAACAAATCTTTTTGCCATCACTTTTTTTTAAAGCACTGCTGGAAGGTCGAAATTACCGACACATTACAGTTTAGTAAATTTCTCCGAATTGATTGAACGGAATTGAAAATCCTTTCAGAAGATTAAAATAAACATAAAATTGTAATGTGAGACAGATGAATTTATAGTAAAATCGGAAAAAATTAAAAAATTACATTTTTTTCGGGTCGTACAGCTGACACCTGACATAAACATTAGTGTAAAAATTCTGTAGCTCATATGTACAAAATGCTTACGTCTCACATAGAACTACATGAACGAATAATACAAAACCTTTTGAGCTACTGGCGCTTTAAATCCCGCGGTTTAAAGGTCAGGTTTAAAGGTCCGGCGCGATCAAGTAGCGCTTGATCCCGGGGAAGTCTCGCACTCCATCGGATATCGTGTCGGGCTGGCCGGCACGATCAGGAATCGATCTCGAGAGTTATTTCGTCGGCCTTTTATACCCACGGCGATGGTCACTCGGCTATCGATGGTCATTGTACGTGCTCGGATATTTTCGGTATAAAAATTGTAATTGTTCGTTAACAAAGTACTCGAGTAATAATTTTACCGACCGCTCTTTGGCTAGCGCGCCAGCATCGGTAGCCTCAGAAGGGCTTGGCCGCGCTCGGCCGTCTCCGGTCCGCGGGCATTCCTTATGTGAGATCATCTAGGTACGCTCGCGCCTATTCCGAGATGACCTGTTTAAAAAGGGGTGGACATACCGTGCCTTTCCATACCATCGCCCTGGTACTTTCCGTACCATCGCCTGACACATGATCGGTCGGGCGGCATCCGGCGGATATTCGGCCGGGAACGATGCATAACGGGGTGAATCGGGGTGCAAAGTAAGAATAAGGAGACGTAACTAGGTAGGCTAGAGGGAAAAAAGTTGAGCATGAAAAATGTTCTGTGTACTGCCAGGTTCACTGAACGGAATAACTTGCATCATTTCGTCGCCATATTGAAATTCATATACGTACATGTGTCACATCTAATTGTGTTAGTGTATCAAGTGTAGAAGTAACTCACTTCATAATATTTAGATTATTCAAAGAAACTACATCTTCGTAATCAGGATCCAGAGTTTCGATGACTACGTCGTCTCTCGCATCGAGCATTCTCGTTTTTGATAACGTGTACGATAGCCTCGTAGATACCATTCTCTTCACCAATCACAGCTGTTGCAATCAGACGTTTCGCCTTCTGTACGAAATCATCCCGTCTTCCCATCTTAATCCATGGTGATAAGCAATCCCTGCCGCGAATTCCCATAGGTATATTCCTATGGGTCATGTCCCATGGGAAATTGACCCAGGTGCCCTATGAGTAACCTATATGGGACTTATATGGGACCTTCATTTCAAGTAGAAAATAAACTAGAAATTAGCCAGTAACTGGCCAGTAATTGGCTAATTGCATTGGCTAGATACTGATCAGTTTAAGCGACGCTTGTTTGGGCAATAACTGGACAGCAAATTTAGTCAGTTTCTAGCTAATTATTGGTCAGTTTTTAACTAAATTTTCCAAAATATTTTTTGAAAAAAATTTTAAAAATAATTAAAATAAGAACTTTTTTTCACTTATTATTTTTCAACAAGTATTTATGAACTTCAAATAACTTTTATCAAACACTCATAATTTTTAAATACATTTTTATTATAATTTTTTTCAAGTTGCAATGGTGGGTTTTGAACCTGGATCGCCGGATTATGAGTCTCGCATCTGTTCCGTCATACCACTTCGAAGTATCGATGTACAATGCTTTTTATTGCCTATATAAGGTATAATCAACGCAATTATTGCATTACTTTTATAAATTATTTTTTATTAATTAAATCTATTAATTATTTCTTAATTTTTTTATTTTTAATTGTAATTAATAGTAAAAAACATAAATAAATACAAATAAAAAAATAATGTAAAAAATGTAAATATTTATATTCTTCATAAAATAATACATATATACATATTCAGAATGCAATAGAAATCAAAATATCATTATAAAAATTATTAAACCACTCAATGTTTGTAACAAATTATATTATTGACCGGTATTTATTCAGTGCTCAAATAATTCATCCCATTCCATAGTATACTCACACCATATTCATACCCATCTCATACCGATGCAGAATTCATACTGTTCTATATGAGTCCTATGTATTATATTATTCTTGCCCTATGTGTGTTACCTATATGTATACATTTTTATATGGAACTGTTACGGTCCCATATGGGACTATTACGATCTTACGTAGAACCTTCATGGTCCTTGACAGGACCCTTATGGTCCTTCATGGAACCTTCATGGTCTTTCACTGGACCTTCATGATCCCATATGGAATACCTATGGGAATTTACGGCAGGAATCAACCAGGAAGCGCCAGACTTGTCGAATTTTGTTAAAGAATTCCATGATATGGAACTCGCAAAAATGTAATGCGACAGAACTGTACCTCTTTTCAGGACCGCCACTTCTTTTACGATAAATCTCTTGCCAACGGTGAATCCTTGCACAAATCCTCTACAAACGTTAATAAAATCATGACGAGTAATCCGTCGAAACTGTGTTCCACTCGCGAAATGTCGCAGTTTTTATCTCTCTTATATCAGCAAAGATGAGAATATTTGCAGACATGGTAATTTATGTGAATTTGCGCATAACGTTGGATAATGGGCAATATTCAATCACGTGATTGTGTAAGATGAGACAATAGGCTGTAGTATTCACCGGCACATTTTCTTTACAGTCAAATTCGAAACGTACATCCATGGTAGCGCTTTTGATGGACTCGTTTTGTCGCGTGCAGTCAATGACTACGAAAGGTCCATTCTCCAAAAATAAGCCTACGGTTAACAGCGTTTTGTCGTTTGTGTATCCGTAATATGTTTTACAAAAACGAGCGTACATATCAAACAGGATGGCGTATCTGTTTTTACCAAAGTCTAAATTTAAGTCGTCGTACGGATAAAATTCCGAATTTAAATAAAATTTTACATTGGTTAATATATATTCATCGAATAAAGAAGCGTCTTTAGATATGATGTTCTTTCGACCAGTCTGCAAAGCAAAGATAACGTATCGTGGTTTTTCTAATTGCGTTGCAGTCTTCACAGCCCATGAATGCTTGGTCGTGCCCTGCAATAACAGGTACTCGTACAGATCCCACGAGCGAAAACCCATGCTCAGATATCGGCCGCTTTTCAAAGCTCGTAACATGGACAGTTTATTGACCTCGTTTAACATTACGTGAGGCATTTGCCATTGCACCTTATGTATTTCGACTTCGGGCTCAGTCGTGGCATCTTCCACAAGACAATTGTTATCGTTGCGCGCTCGTATTAAAATCAATTCATGCCGAGCGTTAACAACCACACGTTTGTAATCCTCACAAAAGCTCAGCAACATGTTGAGCGACACGCAAAAGTTGAAGTATCCTTTAGATATGTGCGGTTTTAAGGCCTATCCTGCATTATGCAAAATTAAAGCTTTGTCATACGTTAGCGATAAATATTTTTTAAGAGTAGTGGTTATTCCAACGTTTCTGTTGCGATCAATTTCCACACCGTTGAGTTCGTATCCAATTTCATCAAACATGAACGTCACGCAATTATTTGCAAGTGTTGTCACCAATTTATCATTCTTTTTCTTTATCACCAATTTTCTTTTGACGAAGAGAAGACTTTTGCATGGTAATGTGTATAAATCCTGGTATTGTATGGGTATTCGTATTTCATCGTTGTGTCCAAACGTAGCATTGGCATACGGATTGTACGTATAAGTCTAAATTTTGATGATGCTGTCATCAAAGATTGATTCACTTCCAATGTTTAGGATATTAGCCATCTCAGACACTATGTACGGTAATACCAATATTGGAAGCAATGAGTTTCTTCTTGATAGGTCGAATGCTTTTCACTGTTGACTCTCCGGTAAAAATTGTGTCTCTTGTACGTTTTACTTGTTCATTCAGCACGAGCATCTCACGTTATCGCTGTCGTCTCCGTACGTGCAGTCTTACAGTGATTTCTTCTCCACGAAAATCGAACAATCGACCGTCTTGATCCACAACGCGAATGGTCAGATCCGATATGCTCCGTGCGATGATCGGAAGATAAATGATCTATGCAGGCGTTTCCGATATCTTATATCCTGGCGGCACGCTCGGCGAAAACTTGTGAGTCGTGTGCACGCACTTGTCGTTATTATATGCACCCGCGGTCACATTACACTCTATGCGCAAAATATTTACATTCATGATATTTATTGGTACGTTCGATTCATGCCATTGCCGTTTTAACGTACGATTTGATGAAAATCGCAACAGCGATCCAATATTACAGGATTTGATAAAAGGACCCCGCACAAAACCAATGGGTTTTGGTTCCCGGTCAAATTGGCTGAAATTTTAATATGTTTCACTTTATGACATCCTGATCAAAAGTGTCCACGGGCAAGCAGTCAAAAAATGGACAGTTTTCGAGATATCGTACGGTGAATGCATTAAAAATACGTTAAAGGTTTTTTAAGTATTGAAGTATTATGATTGCAAACAATCCTTCTCAAGAGTGTCTGAACGTGTGTGTGTGTGTGCGTGTGCGTGTGTGCGTGTGTGCGTGCGTGTGCGCGCGCGCGCGTGCGCGTGTTGATATACGCGTCCGTCCTTGCGTGTGCATTTGAATGTGTGTGTATATGTATGTGTATGTGTATTTTTTATTCGAAAAATAGAAAATTTTTTTATTATGTCAATCCACAGGAATGGTAGAACATCCTAATAGTGATTTGTCATTTTGAATGATTTTTATTTTTTACTCCACATCAGCTACATATACGATTTCGCGTATATGTAGCTGATGTGGAGTCTATCTTATATGTCTATGGTTCAAAACGACAAATCACTATTAGGATATTCTATCATCCCTGTGGATTGACATAATAAAAAGATTTTTTTTTTTTTCGATTGAAAAATTCACATACATATACACACACATTTAAATGCACACGCAAGGACGGACGCGTATACCAACACGCGCACGCGCGCGTACACATACACGCACACACACACACACGCACACACGCACACACACACACACGCATACACGCACACACACGTTCAGACACTCTTGAGAAGGATTGTTTGCAATCATAATACTTCAATTTTATGAACGTATTTTTAATGCATTTACCGTACGATATCTCGAAATCTGTCCATTTTTGACTTTGTGCCCGTGAACACTTTTGATCAGGATATCATAAAGTAAAACATATCAAGATTTCGGCCGATTTGACCGGGAACCAAAACCCATTGGTTTTGTGCGGGGTCCTTTATCCGATACGCGCACTTGATCTCGCTCTTCATCATATTGTGATTGGCACGAATCACCAGCGTGTAATCGTTTTCATCTTCTTCATCGCTTTTCGTTTTTTCTTTCTCGCAGCATCGTTGGGACGAACATGTAGGATTGCTCGTTTCAAATATTTTGCAATGTCATACTGTTTGTACGATCCTTCGGGAATGACAATTTCCTTGTCTTTGTCAAAATAAAACTTATTATTCGACGAATTTACGTTGGGTATTGTATAGTATGTTTCAAAATCCGCCATACCGAGTTCGTATTCACCATCGTTCAAATCTACAGGTGGAAAGTAGCTTACTGCGAGGATGCTACTTTTGCCATTCAACGTAAACGTCAGTGACATGTTTGAATAAATACTGAGTCTAAACGTTGCAATGTCTGTCTTTAAATAGATTATTTACCGTCCGTAGAAACTATAGACACAGTTGACCGCAATTGCATTGATAGTAACGTTGATAAGGCGTGCGATTGAATTCGATTTGCGTCTCGTTGTCCCGTAGATATCACATCAATTCCCTCGGTGGTCGAAGATTACCAAAACTGTCGAAATATATAGCACGGTTCCATACACTCTTCGCGTATGCCACCCAATGAGTTCCGAGTTCCTCAGCATTGTCCAAATTCATGATACCGCTTTCATTTCGACGTACTCCTTCCGTCGGTAAAGTGGTTCGCATGAAAATACCTCTGAAATATGCATACGTTCTGCTATAGTTGTTGCAGTTGTACGTTGGTAGTTGTGCCTGTTGGAAATTTTAAGTTTTTTTGAAGTTTTTTTTTCTTTTTCCGCGTCGAAACGCCTTGGCCACGCTAATACGGAGCAAGATAAACTCCGTAATCTTCCATGACGCAATTGTGACGTTTCAATTCTTCCAGCTGACGCTGCGCGGCTTTATTATCGTTCACGGTCTTCACGACTCCTGCTGCCCTACCGACCAACGAACCGACAACGCCCAACAATGGCAAGAGTGGTAGGATACACCCGCGTTTAGCTACTGGAAGTATTCGCTTGCTCCTTTTCCTCTTCTTTTTTAAACCCATGCCGAATTTCGTCTTGGTTTTCATAGCCGCCCAAAAAGTTGTGGCTGCAGCTCTTTCTCTCTCCGAGAGTCGAATCTCTCGCGGTTATGCGTTCTCACGCTTTCGCGGCAAGTATGTTGTCAGTTACGTGTCGTTCAGCGAGTTCGTTGCTCTGCGAATAGGCGATGTCGTGCTCGCGACATGCCGCGTCCAGCGAATTAATGACCCAATCACCTCCAGCCAATTGCTGTTCTAAACGCGTTCCCGGACCGCAAAACTGATATCCGGGGATATGCAATTCGAAAGGAAGCGCATTTATCGCGCGATTTATCAAATCTCTCGATGGCATTCGCGGCAATTCTTTACAAACGGTGCAGGACCGTCAATGTGCATCCGCTGCCACGGTTAATTGTAATGTTTCAGATATCGTTTCAGATACTGTTGAACCACCGAATCAGTTTTTATATGCTCGGGTTATCTGTCCCTCAATTGATTTATGCAATTTGGAAACTCTCGCAGCAAAACGACTTTCGGTATATACTCTAACTCTTTGTTGGTTAAATTAAGAATATCACTGTTATCCGACAGAATAAGAAACATTTTGGCAACTGAACACATTCGCGCTACGCGCTTCTATAAATAGGTCCGCTTTCCATAATTTCTTCTGAATAGTATGTGGAGGGAGAAAAGATGCGGTTCGTGCGACAATCGCAGACGATCAAAATGACAAATTTTGACAACAAGATACGGGTAATGTCTGAGAAAAAAATACGTAAGCATGGAAACATGCTACCGATTTCTATACGCGGCATCATCTGTGGTCCGTCAAACTGCGGCAAGACAAACGTGCTGATAAGTAGAGGTGTGCGAATCAAGCATTTGCATGGTCGAATCAAATCGAATCGAATTTTTATAACATGTTCGAAATCGAATCGAATCGAATCTGAAATTTTCACTTCGAATCCAATCGAATCGAATCTCTTTAATTCGAATACGAATCGAATTTAAATCAAACTTTTCCAGATTAACATTACATTAGGCGATTAATTCGAAATCGAACCATTGTTGATTCGAAATTCTCGAACTATTCGATTTCGAATCTTGCGAATTCGAAAACGAATCGAATCGAATCTACTGTGATTCGATTCGATTCGAATTCGAACTATTCGCACACCTCTACCACGGATGCATTCCTCGTGGAAGGCATGCTTATTCGTACGCTCGCAAAGAGACACACAAGCCGCCGAAATAAACCTCTTGTAAATCCCGCATGCAAGCGTCATGGTAAATCAGCAAGCTAATCAATAGCGACAAACCTGGGTAGCCAATAAGAGTGTAAGCAGTGATGACAGGCGCGTAATGGAGGCAAGCAGGTAATGGCGGCGATGGCAGTGATCGGCAGTGTTGGCAGTGATAGGCCGCGTTGGCAGCACTGGCAGGGAGAAGCACAGGTGTAGCATGCGAGTGTAGGTGCAGCCGAAGGAGCGCATGCGCGGACGAGAGCTCACGAAGATGGATGCCGGAGTCCAGGAAATCTCGGCGAGCCCAACCAAAAAA
>NW_012026812.1:5328456-5328848 GCF_000956235.1 Wasmannia auropunctata
TTAGACTTTACATCTAAACGCCAGTCTCTCCATGACTAATAAATAATAATAATAATAATAATAATATATATTTAAAATATATATGCATACTTATATATTTATAATATATATTATTTATTATTATTATTACGAATTTTATATATATATACATATATACAGGGTGTCCCATAATAATAAAAACCAGCCCACGAGATTTTAGGCGGTTATTATGGGACACCCTGTATATATATATATATGTATATATATATACATATGGGTCATTCCACGTGAAGCGGATCAGTCATCTCTCAGAAATTTTTTTAATTTTGCACAAAGGTAGTACTTTGGGAGATAGAATTTTGTGCCGAAGGATTTTTTTCTTATTGCAAAATTAATCGAGATATAAACAATTA
>NW_012026812.1:5328898-5337301 GCF_000956235.1 Wasmannia auropunctata
GGTTATGTTGACAGATGCCCAAGTTTATTGTATGACGTCTATGAACTATTTATTTCGACTACCACTTACCGCTAAAGCCATTTATAAGAAAACGGCGGAAGCAAAGTTGTACACCTAATAATTTATTCACTCGGTTTTAGTCCTTTAATTTAACTTATTTAACTTAAACTTTATTCATGTGACTGTCGACTTTTGACTTATGTTTGCGCTCGCCTTCGAGTCCCGGCGTGAGATACTGATTCGGATTTTGATCACTGGAGTAGGATGGGCGGATGTAAGTATAAATTGCACAGGAGTCGAGCGTGGCGTAGAACATGTACCTTTATTATTGCAGGCACTGACACGTACACTTTATTGTAACTTAACACTATGAACTACGGCTGTTGGAATATGTGAATATTTCAACGTTAGACAATGAAAGGTTTAGCTAAACGCACCCGTGGTGCCATCCGTCGACGGAATGAGTCATAAGACACTCACGCCGAGCGAGAGTGATTGTGACGAATGGAACGCATGCACAAACACACTTCTTGTCGGTCGTCGGAGCTAAATGCACCGTACGTAGATTCCAAGGCAGATAAATTTGATCAAGCAATACAAGGGAAATTCAGTCGTTGTACTAGTGGTTGGTTATATTATATTATTAATAAAGTTATAAATTACAAGTTTTCTACGATAATAAGTGTCTCGTTTATTTCACGAACTACAAACATAAAATAAACAGGAAAAATTAAAACATGGTAGCAAAGCGTGGTTGGTTTGTGAAAAACATCCGTAATTGGTGAAAATCACAGGAGCCCGATTTGAAGAAAAATACAGTTGAAAATTAAAACAAAAAACAATTGTAATAGCGAAAACGGAAAAGTCGTGTGGGTTGCGTCCGTGCACGAGGTCGATGCATACGGATTTGGTCGATAACACGAGGTGATCAACGTGAGGATTGAGTGAGCACATAGAAATTTAGTGGCTAAGCACATGTTCACGGATCAAAAAACAAAGTTAAAGAATTTAATTTCGGGAGATAAAACACAAACTGAAGAACTTGTGCAAAAACTAAAAAATCAAGACTTCAAGCTAAACAAAGAGGACAGAAATTTTTTGAAAAAAAGTTTCCTGAAAATATTTAAAAAAAAACTGTGATTTTAAAAATTGAAATCGACAAAAATTCGAAAACTAAAAAAGCAGAAGAAATAGGCAAGCAAAAATCGACGACATAAGTATTCCAGTGTTTGATGGAATAAATTTCGCAAGTTGGAAATTCCGACTCACGACCATTTTGGAATATAAAGATTGTCAAGAACCGGCAAGAAGAGAAAGAGCTGCTACTGATAACGAAGACGCTTGGAAGAAAAGTGATCGCAAAGCAAAAACCATTTTAATCAGTGCCATGTCAGATAAGCAATTGGAATACATTAGCGAATGTAAAACGACGTTTGAGATGATGTCAAAGCTAGAAAATATGTATTTAACAAAATCGACATCTCTGTAAATAATAAACCGAAGAAAATTAGAAGAAGTCAAGTTAAAGAACTACAGTAATGTGGAAGAATTTTCTGTTGATTTTGAAAAGGCATGTAACGAGCTGAAATCAGCTGGTGGACAATTAAGAGAAGAAGAAAAAATGAGATATTTAATTAAAGCTCTACCACCAAATTACTGCTACATTGGAGATTTTATTGATCTAGTGCCTGAAGAGCAAAGAACTGTCGAGTATGTCAAGACAAAAATTAAAAAAAAAAACTTGAGCAAAGGTGAGAGTGAAAAGAAAACAAATGTGAGCACCTTTGCTATAAAAACGAAGGGAAGCTGTTTCCTGTGTGGAAAATCTGGACACTATAAAAGCGACTGCTGGCTAGGACAGCAAGGAAAACAAGCCAGAGGAACTCAACATAACCAGGGTAGAGGAGCTCAAGGGCATTACCGAGGCCAACGAGAACCATCACGAGGCAGAGGCAGAGGTACGACACAAAGAAGCTATGGTCGAGGCAGAGGACAAGGTCATCAAGCGGCAGGACCATCCAGCGAACATCACAGGGAGAATTCACAAGAGTCATGGGCAACGCAAGTCGTTAAAGTAAATGTAAATGATGTAATGAAAAATATGAATAGAAACGATAACGAAATTGAGTGGCTGTTAGATAGTGGTTGTACAGACCACATTATCAACAACGAGGATTATTTTTGTTAGTACGTTGAATTAAAAAGTCCTATTGATGTAAAATTACCTGATGGCAAAAATTTGAAAGCAACAAAGTTAGGTACAGTCAAAACTTATTTCAAAAATTACTATAATGAAGTAGAAGTTGATTTGAAAAATGTTTATTTTGTAAAAGGTATAAAAAGGAACTTATTGAGTCTTTCTAAAATAACTGAAAACAATACTATTGTAGCTAGAGAACACAATGCTAAAATTTATAATAAAGATAGAAAATTAACGACTGTTGCCGACAAGAGTAATGGTTTGTACATCATGAAAAGTTTTCTTTATGATAATGAAAAAAATGATATATATGCAAATGCAATGAAACTGACAGATAAAGAAAAATGGCATAGGGCGTTAGGCCATGTAAATTTTCAATATTTAAATAAATTGGTTAATGGTAAATTAGTAGAAGGTTTACCAGATAAATTAGAAAATAATATCATAAAATGCGCAAATTGTATCCAAAGTAAAATGGCTAATGTACCGTTCGACAATAAGAGGACCCAGTCCACTGAAATTTTGGAATTAATTCATACAGATTTGAATGGCCCACATAGTACCATCGGTTATGGTGGCGAAAAATACTTTTTGACTTTCATAGACGACTACAGTAAATGCGCTAAAATTTATTGCATTAAAAGTAAAGCGGAAACCGCAGGTTGCTTCATAGAATTTACAAACTTGGTTGAAAATCAATTTAATAAAAAAATAAAGAAATTGAAATGTGTTAATGGCAAGGAATACCTAAATAGAGAAATTTATAATTTTGTTAAGCACAAAAGAATTGAATTGTTGCCATGTCCTCCTTATGTGCACGAATTGAATGGAGTCGCGGAAAGATATAATAGGTCTGCAATGGACATAGGTAGATGTTTAGCAAGAGAAGCAAAAATAAATCGCAGATATTGGCCTGAAATTATGAAAATGGTCGCCTATTTGAAAAACCGTACAATAGCCAACACACAAGAAAACAAAACTCCGTACGAGATATTTTTCGGCAAAAAACCTAATGTAAAACATTTGAAAATTTATGGAAGTAGAGTTTTTGTCAGAATACCCGAAGTTTCGAGGAAAAATAAATGGGACGATAAAGCAAAATTAGGTATACTGGTAGGTTATAATGATAACAGCTATAGAGTTCTGGTAAATAACAGAATAATTAATGCTAGGCATGTTAGAGTAGTTGAAGAGGGTACTGAATTAATTTGTTTAGAAAAGACTAATGATAATGAAAACAAAACTTCAGATGATGATAACGTTAGAAATTTGAAATTAGAAAATGAGATTAATGAAAATGATAATGAGTCTGACAGTGAATTGAATCGGAATAATGTAGATAGGGAAGATAAGTTAGACAATGATACGGATATCGAGTCAGAACAGAAAACCGAATCAAATGACTTACAAAATAAAAATGAAAATTCAATAGAAAAAAAGGTTTTAAGTAGAAAGAGAAATCCTGTAAACAGATTTGGTAACCCTACAACGCATTATATTTATGTAAACTACGTTAATGCTAGCGTACCCAATACATTTGAGGAGGCGATAAACTCCAGAGAATCTAAAGAATAGAAAAAAGCTATGAGTACAGAAATAGAAAGTTTAAAGAAAAATAAAACATGGATTGTAGTTGATAGACCAAAAGATAGAAAAATTATAGATGTAAAATGGATTTATAAAAGGAAAAACGACAATACGTACAAAGCTAGATTAGTTGTAAGAGGGTTTCAGCAAAAAGAGTATCCTGAAAATGCTTACTCACCCGTAGGAAAAATGCAAACTTTTAAAATTTTGTTAAGCTATTGTTGCGCAAATAATTTGTTTATTGAGCAAATGGATGTTGAGACAGCATTTCTCAATGGTAGTGTAAAATCGGAAGTATATATAAATGAACCTCTAGGCTATGAAACAGGACGAAATAAAGTATGCAAATTGCAAAAGGCTCTCTATGGTCTTAGAGAGAATCCAAGGGCTTGGTACGATTGCTTTAATAAATATGTTGAGAATTTAAATTTTGTTAGGCGCAATTGTGACTACTGTTTATATGTAAACAATACAAGCAAAGATCCAATATATATCTTAGTTTTTGTTGATGATCTTTTGAATTGTTGCAAAGATAAAATTAAAATTAATGAAGTTAAAGCTAGTCTCAAACAGAGATTTTCTATGAAAGATTTAGGTAAAATCGGTAATTACATCGGAATCGATGTAGATTATAGAAAAGATAGAAAAGAAATGACATTGAGTCAAACAAAATATATTGAATTTCTGGCTGTAAAATATAATTTAGAAAATGCCAAATTGTATGATACTCCCATGGAGAGTAATCTAAAACTGGAACAAGCTACTGAAATTGATGAGAGAATAGAGTATAGAAATCTAATTGGTGAATTACTGTATATTAGTACAGGTACAAGACCAGATATTGCTTACAGTGTGAACTATTTAAGTAGATTCCAAAGTTGTTATGACCAGACACATTTCAAATATGCTCTAAGAATTTTGAAATATCTATACAAAACTAAAGACTTAAAATTAACTTACTATGATGAAAGTGTGAAAGATTAAAAGTTGGACTGTATGGTCGATTCGGACTATGCAGGCGACAACATTGATCGAAAATCTACAACTGGATTTATAATAAGATTATGTGGTAATTTGATTTATTGGAAGACACGTAAGCAAAATACAGTATCCAAATGTTCAACTTTCGTAGAATAGACGGCTATGTCGGAAGCAGTGACAGAAGTTATATTTTTGAGAAATTTACTAAACGAGTCATTTGATTTAAAGATAGAGAAATCGATAAAAATTTATGAGGACAACTCAGGCGCGGTAGCTATTGCAAAATTTGGTAACTATACAAAAAATTCAAAGCACATCGAAGTGCAATATCATTATATCAATGAAAATTATGAAAATGGCGTGATTGATATTGTGAAAATTGATTCTGAATGTAATTTGGCCGACATATTAACGAAAAGTTTGAACAAAGCAAAATTTGTTAAAAACAGGAAAGCACTGAAATTAATTTAAATCATTCTAATATTAATTACAGATTAAAAGATTAAGTTTAAAATCTTGAATATATGTTAGTAAGTAAGAAACAAAATAATGTATGCGGAAATTAAAAAATGATTATACGATTAAATGCAAGAAAACGAAATTACTGAATTATGATGTTGAAAATTCAAAGAGGCGTGTTGGAATACGTGAATATTTCAACGTTAGACAATGAAAGGTTTAGCTAAACGCACCCGTGGTGCCATCCATCGACGGAATGAGTCATAAGACACTCACGCTGAGCGAGAGTGATTGTGACGAATGGAACGCATGCACAAACACACTTCTTATCGGTTGTTGGAGCTAAACGCACCGTACGTAGATTCCAAGGCAGATAAATTTGATCAAGCAATACAAAGGAAATTCAGTCGTTGTATTAGTGGTTGGTTATATTATTAATAAAGTTATAAATTACAAGTTTTCTACGATAATAAGTGTCTCGTTTATTTCACGAACTACAAACATAAAATAAACAGGAAAAATTAAAACAACGGCAACACGGCTCTACAAGCGATCACAGAATGAGCCTCGCTAAATGACTATTCTTGCTGCGGTACGAGTGACTCGTCTGAGAATGTGCGACGGACTGTCGGTGCCGCATGGATCGGGCCGCTGCCCGTGCAAAAATTGGAAAAGGGACGAATGAGTCACGAGAGCGCAAGGACCCAATTATAGCGACGACAGGACATGTGGCCAGATCGTGGCGGGCTCGTGCTTTATTCGAAGGAATGCGCGAACGTGATGTCGTGCTGATATTTGTCGGAGCGAACCCATACGCGATGCTTCCCGGCGCCCTCGTCCCCGGACGCCAAGCCGCGTGATTTTGTTGTATTCACAAATCATGAACCACGCGCGTGCGTGGACAACTTATTTATACACCGTTTTTATCATGTGACTGTTGAATTTCGACATCATATTACGGCGAGCTAATGTGTCTGTTGTGCGATACTGAGTCTTCTATCCGGCTATATAACCGGCGTTTGGAGTTTTTTTTTGCATGAGAACTTGGATTGACGGCGGACTGATTCTGACAATGAGTCTCGTAGTGACACGTACAATACACTAAGATGAATTTGATAGGAGTTACGCTGAGGATGGCTAGAACGAGGAGCCAAAACGTTTGTAAGATTGTAATGTATTAGTTATACAAATTATATTGATGATTTAAAAAACCGCTTTTACATATATATCTGCGCACTTCTTACCGCGCCGACTGATCCTAATAGCCCAATTTCCAATACGTTTGCTTAATTTAAGGAGTCCATTGTATTCTAAACTATTTATTATTATTATTATTATAAATTATAAATGTTATTAAAATTATAATTATGAAAAATAAATTTCATCTTTTTAGTATAAAAATAGTTATATCTCGGAAACAACTTATTTTCGGACCTATGTTTATATATTCTTTTTTCTTCTTTTTGGATTTCAAATCATCTCCCGAAGTATTGCAGGTGATTTACTAGACACCTGTATGTCTGTAACTCATTCTTAAAAATTTTAGAACTTATTTTTGTAACTTATTCTTAAAAATTTGAGAAATGTATTAATGTCACATATTTTAATATTTTTCAGCATCCATATTTTGTGATAGACTTGCTGATATCTATTACAAATGGAATAGTTACAGATCCATCGCAAGATATGTTCTCTTATGTGATTCAAACTCTACAGATTATGTGGGAAGAAAATTTGAGCGTTGTTGAGTTATTAACTGATCCTTATTTTCAATGTTTTACAAGGTACAATTTTTATGTAAATAAATATAAAATAACATTTTTAACTTTAATTTATATTAAATATTACATTAATGTCAAGTTTGTTTAGAATAAATATTAATTTTTAATTCTAAAACACAGTACAATAAGGAACAATGAATTGCTGGGTCATGTAGACCAATGAACTTACCGACGTATCTGGCTGGTCAGATACGTGTTTGACAAATTAGACACGTCGGTAGAATCACCAGTCTGTGTGACCTATTGATTTAGTGCTCCGCACTGTACATTGAATGCCAAAATTCTTATAAAATATAGCGCATGTGTCTCACTCATACAACTTTGAGAAGTCATAACTTTGGTTCCAGTCAATAGTTTTTTATAAATTTATTTAAAAATTTTTTTTGAAATTAAAGTTCAGAGTTTTAGAAATGTGACTGAATAGATGATATTGTCAAAAAATAATTCATTGTAAAGTTATTAAGAAAAAAACATTAAACCAAAATAAGAACTTAATAAACATCCATTTTTTAATTAAATAATATCTTCGCAACAAAAAACACAGCACAACTTTTAAAGATTTTACAATATTTTAAAGCTAAAGAGCATACTATTAAGAAAAAATTATGGTTTTGTTATTCATTTTGAAAATTATAATTTTGTAACAAGAAATGTATGATGCATTTTTACGATTAACTCAAGGAGTATAATATTGATATAAGCACTGAAGCTGGTCAACATTGTGATCGACAGTAGAAACTCTAAAGGGACCTATTCACGATCAATCATTGTGCGCAAAATTGTTTGTTGCGCAAAATAAACGATCGTGAATGGGACTGATTGACGGTTTGCAAAATTGTTGCGTAAAATCAAAACCTTTCTGATATTTTTTGTGCGAAACACTTGTTACACAAATTATTTATTTTGTGCGATTGTTCTAAATGGTGACACAGAACTCCACCTTGTAAAGACGTATTCTTGATTTAATGCTAAGACAATTTTTCTTTTACGAAAATTTTGTCCGATGTTTAATTTTCAAATTATAAGAAAAAGTAGGGTAAAAAATCATACTGCTGACATATTAAGCGTTTACTCTCATTGGATTTAATAAACTTTTACAATTAATTTACAATACAATTAATAAATTTTACAATTAATGATGATTTAAGTATTAAAAACATTTTTTTCTGATTATTTCAATTATTAACTTTAAAAATAAAATAAAAAAGTTTAAATAAAATTAATTGATTTTTTTAAATTATTTAAAAAATCACCTAATTCACAAGGGAACACACGAAAGTGTCCCCCTCCGATTTCAATAAGCTTTGGTTATGTTAAACTATAGACAAAAATAAGATACTGCAATTTCTGTATTTGTGCTGAGTCGCACGTTAAGGGGGTGAAACATCCCTTAGA
>NW_012026812.1:5337351-5338523 GCF_000956235.1 Wasmannia auropunctata
ACAAATATTAATGTTACGTAAAATAAATGTTAAAACATAAATGTTAAAAATTTTATAATTGAAAAAAATATAAATGTAATGTAAAATAAATGTAAAAACATAATTGTTAAAATTTTTTAATTCTGAATATTTATTATTTTCTCAAGAAATTTGTAACTGTTATTGAACTTACTTTTTGGATGAATTGCTCTTCTGGCTGCGGCATCGCTGCCGTTTTCCTTGCGTGATGCGACGACGATGATGACCTTGTCGTTCTTTCATAGGATGATGGAAATTCCTCCTTCTGGCGTAACGCGATGGTGGCGACGGCGACAATGTTACCATTTTCGTCTTCCTTGCATAATGCGACGATGGCGGAGACAGCGACGTTAACGTCAATGTTGTCCTTGCGTAATGCGACGAAGGTAACGGTGGTGGCGGCGACGGCGACCTTACCGTCGTGTTCCTTGCGTAATGCGACGAAGGTAACGGTGGTGGTAACGACGACATTGCTGTCGTTTTTTCATAAGGCGGTTGATGCGAAGAAATCGGTGGTAATGGCAATGGCGGCAGCGGCAATGGCGATGTCGTCGTATTAATTTTTTCATTAGACGGTTGGTGCGGAGGTAGCAATGGGAGCGGCGGCGGCGGCGTCGGCGATGACGATGCCGCCGTAATCACTTTCTTATGAGGCGGTTGGTGCAAAGGTAGCGATGGTAACGGCGACGGCGACGACATCGCCGCCGCCGTCGCCGCCGTCCTTACGTGGCACGAAGAAGACAGCGACGACAATGCCGTCGTCGTTGGTGTATTACCCTCACTTTTTGCTGAAACAGATGAAAAGAACATTGAGTATATATATAACACCAATGCGTATACCGTGAAACTTTTATTACGGTATTTATACATTGGTAATAAATCCTTTAGGTATCAGTTTAATATTCAATAATATTGTACACTTACTTTTCCTTGGCCTTGGCATGGCTTGAAGCACGCCAAGCACGTGTATCCGACGAATGAGGAACGAGATCGGCGACCGGCAAGCGACGAGGCTATGCAAATATAGAATGTACTGAGTATCGTATAGGCAAAACGCGCGCCCGCAGTAGTGTAAGATGTAACTTACTTATATCTTATATTACGTAATAACTTCGTATAGCATACAACTGAGTCGACAAGGCACACAGGGGATA
>NW_012026812.1:5338576-5339935 GCF_000956235.1 Wasmannia auropunctata
GCCACAATTTGGAACCGGGAGTTGGAACAGATCCGGTTCCAAGGTTATAAGGTATAGCACCCCTTCGAATCGTTGGTATAATTTTTTTTGGATAGAGGACGACTTCCTCTTTCATTCGCATATAAGTGTTATAGGATTTGGATCGACAGTTTTGCCGTTCTAATTCATTTGGTGTCTTCCAAGATGAAAAAGTTGCTCTCCCGGCGAAACGGTTAGAGATAGAGACTCGGTTCACAGTACCTCATGTGTTTGTCTCGTCGAGTACTATAAGAATGGGTAGGTCCCGAATTTTAATTTAAAAAATTTTTTTTTTAATTTTTTTAAAGTCCGACCCCCTCAAAAATAAGGAAAAAATGAGGATGACAAAAACATTCGAACTATCGATAACATAAAAAAATAATATTTTTTTCACAATTTGAAAAATTTTTTTTTTTTTAGAATTTTGGACAGGCCGCAATTTTTCCTTATAGATCTTGACGAGAAGGAACAAGAAAGGTCCTCTGCACCAACCTCCTATCTCGCACCGTTTAGCCTGTGGACTTGTTTAAAATTTTTAAAAAAACTTTTTATTTTGAATTTTGGATAAGTGGCAATTTTTCCATATAGCACTCGACGAGAGGAACAAAAAAGGTACTCTGCACGAACCTCCTATCTCGCACCGTTTAGCTGTGGACTTTTTGAAAATTTTTAAAAAAACTTTTTATTTTGAATTTTGGATGGGTGGCAATTTTTCCATATAGAACTCGACGAGAGGAACAAGAAAGGTTCTCTGCACCAACCTCCTATCTCGCACCGTTTAGCCCGTGGAATTTTTTAAAATTTTCAAAAAGAATTTTTTATCGAATTTGGGATGGGTGGCAATTTTTCCTTATAGAACTCGACGAGAGGAACACGAAAGGTCCTCTGCTCCAACCTCCTATCTCGCACCGTTTAGCCCGTGGAATTTTTTAAAATTTTCAAAAAGAATTTTTATTTTTGAATTTGGAATGGGTGGCAATTGTTCCTTATAGAACTCGACGAGAGGAACACGAAAGGTCCTCTGCACCAACCTCCTAACTTGCACCGTTTAGCCTGTGGACTTATTGAAAGTTTTTAGAAAAACTTTTTATTTTGAATTTTGGATGGGTGGCAATTTTTCCATATAGAACTCGAAAAGAGGAACAAGAAAGGTTCTCTACACCAATTTCCTATCTCGCACCGTTTGGCCTGTGGACTTTTTTAAAATTTTCAAAAAGAATTTTCATTTTGAATTTTGGATGGGTGGCAATTTTTCCTTATAGAACTCGACGAGAGGAATAAGAAAGGTCCTTTACACCAATTTCCTATCTCGCACCGTTTAGCCCTGTCTCTTATACACAT
>NW_012026812.1:5339985-5342610 GCF_000956235.1 Wasmannia auropunctata
TATAATAAATGAACTCAAAGATCTTGAAACCAATGGCATACTAGTGCATACAACGACCAGAAATCAACAAGTGTACTTTTCTTTGTGTTTGCTTCTTGCTGATAATTTAGGATTTTATTCTAGTACTGGATTTACTAAATCATTTAATGCAAATTTTTATTGCCGTTTTTGCAAAAAACATAAATAAGTAATGAAAAGACAAGTTAGGGAAAATACATTGCTTTTACGTAATATGGAAAATTATGAAGCTGATATTCTCATTAATAATTTATCATTAACAGGCATTAAAGAATTATGTATTTGGAATGAGCTATAAAGTTATCATGTAATTATTAATCTTGTTGCAGACTTAACGCATGATTTACTAGAAGGTGTTTGCCACTATGACTTATGTGCTATTTTAAATGAATTAATTTCAGTGAAAAGATATTTTACTATTCAAAATCTTAATGATCGTATACAAAATTTTGATTACCCGGGAAAAAATGTTTCTTATAAAATTATATAAAATTATATAAAATTATATAAAATTATATTTAGTGATATATAATTTTATATACTATTATATATAATCGTATATAAAATTTCTAAAGTTTCTCACGTTCTATATATAATTATATATAATTCAATAGAAATATTCTTTGTATATATAATTATATATATTCGGGAAAAGTTTTCCATATATAATTATAATCAATTATATATAAGTATATATTACTATATATAATCATATATAAAATTTCTGATTTGTTCACGTTCTATATATAGTTATATATAAAATACGAATTTTGATTTATATATAATTATATATGTTTACGTATGAAAAATTTTTCACTAAGTTTATAAAAAATATCCGTAAATATACTTCAATAATTTTTTGTTTATAGTATTTTTATACAGTATTTGTTATCATACGTATTTTTTTACATACATATAGTATTTTTACGTGAATAACAAAATTATATACGTTTTTGCAATATTGCTACAATATTGCATCAAATATCGAAATAGTTAAATTGAAGTATGAAGCATCATAAAAAGCAGTAGTTTGGTATTATAACTAGGAAATTAAAAAAAAAGAACAAGAATTAGGTAGAATATTTTATTCTCATTTGTTTTGACATTTAATTGTATTATATATTTATACATTTATTATGATAGCATCAATTACAAATAATAAAAAATGATAAAAGAAATATGAATATAGAACTTCGTATACATTTACACGTGCGCAATATTTCCATATAATATATATTAAGTAAATAAATGTAATATAATATATATTAAGTAAATAAATGTAAACGTACATACCATAGACTTAAATATAGCAACAATTTGATAAATTTTATAAACTGTAACCTTAGAATATATTTTTCCTCATAAATGTAGGAATAATACAAACGTAATTCTCAATTTGCAGGACTTTACTAATGCATAAATCTTTCACTTGAAATATTAATGGAAAACTTTCGCTTGTTATTGATACAATATGATTAATTTTTGAATGATTAATCGAGTATGGATCAATTATACAAAACAACGTTTCGTTATGAATAATGAAGAATCTAATAGAACCATAGAAAACAGAATTCTCAGACGTTTTACATCTAATTGTATAGCTCAATGTTTTAATTGATTTATAGAGCTTTGAAGTAAATATTTCATTTTTAATACGAGCTCTCGAATAGACTTTCACATTCTCTACTAATGCACCAATAGTTTGTAGAAGATATAACTCTTCTTCTGAAAAAGTAATGCTTACACATTTCCCTAAAGCCTCTATATTAAGAATGCGTTGAGACGGAGATTTCATCAAGTCGACTCTATTTTGTAGAATTTGTAATTCTTGAGAAATTTGAATATTATTAATTAATTCTTGACCGATATGCTTTGATTCATGAATCATTTTAGCTGTATTTCCTATAAAATTTTCAAATTGAAAAGCGCTATTTTGAGATAACGGCCCCCATCGTCTAGCACTTAAACCCAAGTGAAGCATTTGGTGAATATTGTATGTCAGTTCTCGCTCATCATAAAGTTCTCCAAATTCTTTAACAAATTTTTGCATTAGATATTCTGCTTTCTCCAAATCAGGCTGAATTCGTATCTTGTCTTGTAATAATATGTTCAACGAAATAATAAAAAGAATCCAGTGTTGCATGTACTTGTAAGGTAAATATTTTTCCATGGATAGAACGGAATAAAACAAAGCCCAATAAAGATATTCGTAGCCTTTCCAGAATTTGTATAGAGATAAGCGTCGTGGAAGGCGATGAAAAGAATTTGGAGGCTTTATTTGTAAAAGAAACATGTCAATGTCATGAAGGTGAGCTTCCATTCACCGAATTTTTCTATCCAGAGGATAATCATTTGCTTCACTACTCCCAAAGCAATAGAATGTAAAATTTCAGGAAATACAATTGTACTTATGTCAGCACCAGGCAGCAGAGATATAATCGTTCTACCTTTTAAACCTTTAATAATTTTATGAGATTTCTCAGCTATTTTACCAAAAATTTTCATTCTTTTACTCGTTCTTAAGTACCATTCCTCACGTCGATACTTATATACTCTAACTCGTCGTTTTCCATTTTCTTTTCGAATTTGTCGAGTTTTTACTTCACA
>NW_012026812.1:5342630-5343938 GCF_000956235.1 Wasmannia auropunctata
TTTTCTCCTCACGCGAATAACCTTCTCGAGATCCTCGGGTCTCTGTTCCGCGACTTGTCTCTGATCGCTCTCGCTGTTTCAACTAGTGAACGGCAAATCCGTATCTTCTCTCCGGTCGCGCCGCGGAGCTAGGAGAACCCGCCGTTGCCAAAATCGAGAAGCGCGGAGGCTCCTAGATCAAGCCTACCAAGAGTGGCTAATCTCTTTGGAGAACCAGGAGGACGCGGACCCTGCAAGCCCACCATCGCCGGTCGCTCCTCCGGCTAATTCTCCTTCCCCGCCTCCCGAGGAAGTCCTTCCTCGGCCTCCTTCCGCGTCATCCCAATTGACGTATAGGATATTTCCAGACACCCCTCCTCGGTCACCCTCCCCAACATTCTCTTTTCCATCGCCTTCCTATTCACCGGAACCCTTTCTTCCTGAAGAACCCCGTTCTTCCTTCCCCCGCGTCCTCGATCGTGACCGTCGATCTAGAGCGCGACGAGTCCGAGATACGGGCCGCTTCCCCGGCGAACTCCACGGCAAGCGTGGAGTTTTTGGAGGAGGTTCCACCGGCTCGCCCGCGTTTCTATTATTACACCGGCGAACACGATTCTCTTGAATCTTTGATTGCACAGTTCCCTCAGCAAATTTCCCCGCTGGAACCCGGCACCTACACCATAGGCCCGGATGATTTCAGCGTCGAGGAAATTCGTTCCGCAGTCGCTAGGCTCAGGCCACACGACTCGATCCCATTATTCCTCCATGGCTCCCCCTTCCCTTATATAATTCCTGTCCTCTTCTTTTACGATTTCTTTCCCCTTTCCACCGCCACGTTGAAGGAGCTCTCCGAAGATTAATGGCGACTTTATTAAATGTACATGTGTATATACATACAGACATATTTATCCGCTCATAATGTTTATTATCTTAGTAATTTCCGATATTCACTCCCTCGCTTATCCTCTTATACTCAAATCAATGTAACCGTAATCTCGATTATTGTTTTAATTTCCGAATTACTTATTCCTTGAACTCTCGACGCGCTATGAATCTTAATTATAACATTTAGACATAAACTTAGTTAAGCCAATAATAACTATTTGATTGTAACCTTGTTTAACATTTCGAAATGAAATTAAAAGCCTACCAAATGCATTCAATTAATATGTCATACTCAAATTTGTAGATACTATGAATTATGTTAATCTAGATTCTAATAAACTCAATTGTTAAGTTTAAATGCAACTCTCTTTATTTTAATTAACGACCTCGCACCCGCCTCACAGCTCATTCCGCCCCGAAAATCGCACAGGTCCGATCCCAAGT
>NW_012026812.1:5344049-5344538 GCF_000956235.1 Wasmannia auropunctata
TTGTCGTAAACTGCGCAACATATCTTATATGTTGCGCAGCAGTTTTCGACAAGGCGCGGGAGGCTCTCTGACGATTGACATACCCACGCATGATGGCGTACATGGATAGCACGCCCGAGTCGAGTGCCGTGGCCATCTTGGCAGCGTTGTTATAAACCTGAAAGTGCGTCGTGAGGTTATCGAAATGCGCAGGTGACACGTGTAGCGCGCAGTAGCCGTAATCGGCCAGAAAGCCGACCCGGAAGCGCTCGATCTTTGGCTTCAGTTTGATCGAGTTCCTGCACGGACAAGCGGTCCAACCGGACCAGGATCGCGTCCTCGGTGCCATCGTCGAAGGACGTTGGCTCTATGCACCTGGATGAAGTCGACGTGCGGGTGATCGACGTGTGTCCTGTCCTGAAGCGCCGTCCTTGCGTACTCCCGGGCCGTTTCACGGAGTCCGTGAACGGCCGAATAGAAGCGTGCCATGCGCATGCCGCACAACGCACG
>NW_012026812.1:5344588-5347297 GCF_000956235.1 Wasmannia auropunctata
CCCGAACGAATCATTGAAACCTTGACGGCCGTATGAACAACAACTCACCAAAGTTTCATCGCAATCGGATGAATGGTTTACGAACGCTTACGGGACAAACAAACAAACAAACAAACATTCATTTATATATATATAGATATGGATATATCTTGCGTGAACTTGATAGATCTTCTTGTGTGTCTCACTGCTCAAACTGCTCAAAGGTATGTTATTATTCATATGAATAATATTTAATCTTTTTCATTAATGTTATTTTTTGTTGTTATATTTTTTATCTTTGTATTTTATCTTTGTTGTAAATAGTTTCCTCCTTCATTTTTTCAAAATTTTTTTTATAAATTTACAAACGAAATTATACTACTACTACAAATAACTACAAACAAAATACTAACCTTTTTTTAGTATAAACTTATTTTAGTAAAAATCGGGTGCCAAATTCACGTAGGTAAATTAGCGCATAAACGAATATGGATGGTGTGCGTACAGAGGCGTTTATAATTATTTCTCGAAAATGATACTTCGGAAAATAACTTTATCACACATTTTTTTCTAAGGTATGTTTCACCCCCTTAACGTGCGACTCAGCACGAATGCAAAAATTGTAGTAACTTATTTTTGACTGTAGTTTAACATATCCAAAGCTTATTGAAATCGGAGAGGGACACTTTCGTGTGTTTCCTTGTAAATATAACGTACTGAATTAAATGTAAAAGAAAATACTAAATATGTAATTGTGCGTAACTTTTGCCGATTTAACTCCTCACAGAGTTCCCATAGCGTTGCCGCGTTCTTGTTGAACGCCGTGCCTCCTCGGTATCCTCTGTTTCTTGATTCGATACCGCCTGCTTTAGCTGTGATAGCATTGAGGACCTTGTCTCGGTTCCTGATCCGTTTCCGGCTTCCTTACGCAATCTCTCAGGATTTCCGGATCTATTATTTTCGCGTAATATTTCTTCAATCGGTCCATAATACTCGTTATCATTATGTGCTATTCCTGGAGTACGATCCCCAATCGGGCGTAATTGGTTCACGTGTCGCTTCCATTCGACCATCGTCTAGCTGTATCTTATAATGTAGTTTGCCTGTTCTTTCTATTATTTTTTCAAATTTCCAACGCACGCTTCCGCTATAATTCCTGCAGGCAACTCGCTTCTCTATTGCTAACTCTCTCACCTTCTTTTCTTTATTCGCTTTTACATCCTTAACCTCCTTCTCTGTCGGAAGGATTAAATCTTTCGTAGTCGCATGTGATGCCGCTCTATAGTGCAATAATATTTGTTCAATTTTGGTTTGTATATTATTTCCGTTCGCGTTCGCTCGTTTCAGTGCATTCTTTAATGTTTGTATAAATCTTTCGGCTTGTCCGTTTGTAGCCAGGTTGTACGGAGCCGTCCTTTTAAGTGTAATTCCGTGATTCTTTAAAAAATTCTGAAATTCTTCCGAAATAAATGTTCTTCCATTATCACTAAGATTTTTGGAATTCCATACATTGCAAAAATGCTTTTACATTCTTTAATAATAGTTTTCGCCGTTATATCCTTAACGATTCGTACTTCCGGCCATTTTGAAAACGCGTCTACCATTACAAATAACCATTTCCCTAAAATGGGCCCCGCGAAGTCCGCGTGTACTCGGTGCATAGCAGTTATTGCTGGTTTCCAGATGTGTTGTTCCGTCTTAGATGAATTATTACGTACTCTATTACATGCTGCATAGTTTTCCACCATATTTTGAATATCCCGGTCCATATCGGGCCACCAGCAGTAACCGCGAGATATCGCTTTCATTTTATTAATGCCGAAATGTCCTTTGTTCTAATACTTGCGCTCATAATGCTTTTGGGATTACTACCCGGAATCCCCGCCTTATAATACCATAATGTACATTAAATTCCTCTTGATTTAATTTAAATCGGTCTTCGCTTTGTACCGCGCTTCCTGCCTGCAATGCTTTTAGCAATTTTTTAAGCTGTAAGTCTCGCGTAGTTTCATATTCTATGCGTTTCGCATCTATTGGAAAGTCACGTGAATCTTCTATGTAAAATGCTTCTACAACATTCATTTTTTCATTTGTTTCTTATACCGGTAGTCTCGAAAGGCAATCTGCATTATTGTGTCCTTTGAACTTTCTGTACTTTATAATATAATTAAATTCCTGTAGAAAAATTGCGTAGTGCTGCATACGCATTGCGCTGCAAACGGGTAGGCTCTTATTTGGTGCGAAAATTTGCACTAACGGTCGGTGGTCTGTAAATTTGTTCCCATATAAATATTGATAGAATTTCTTTACCCCATATACTATGCTAAGCGCTTCTTTGTCAATCTGGAAATATCTGCGTTGTGTTTCCGAAAGTGTTTGTGACGCGTATTGAATAACTTTTTTCGTACCGTTCGGGTGTAATTGTGACAAGACGGCCCCTATCCCGTATGGACTTGCATCGGTTACTAACTGTAGCGGTAGTTTGGAATTATAGTATGCTAGTATTTCATCACTCACAAATGCTTCTTTTGCTTTAATAAATGCGCGCTCTTGCTTTTCCGTCCATCTAAACAGAGTATTAGCACTTAAGGTAGTACACTCGCAAATTCAAAATATTGAGAATTTCTTGAAATTGAAACTATATGTTGTACTAGAAGTCGTTGACACGCTTGTGCAATTAGAATGAGATTGACCATCTCAATACTGAGATATAATCAATTAAAAATTGCA
>NW_012026812.1:5347347-5347791 GCF_000956235.1 Wasmannia auropunctata
TGCATGGAGTGATCATCTTTGTTGAAATCTATAGTAAGATGGACAATAAAAATATTGAGAGTCTCATTGAAGTAAGTAATTTATTATAAAATTATTTAATATTACAATAATGAATATTTGTTATAAATTTTTAAATTATATTTAATTAGTAAACTAAAGCTAATATATATTTTGTTTTTTGTTCATTTGAAGGTTAGATATTATTGTTACTTTAACTTTACTTATATATTAATATCATATTACAATGAATATACATATACATTGTGACCGCACTTTTCTCTGGTGTCGAACTACAAGATCGGTCGTGGACCGACACTAATCCGGCTCAATGCAACGATTACATTACAAATTCACATTCGCAAATACACAATAGCCAGAAACGCGAAGTTGAGCGCCAGGCACGAGCGGGCGTGCCACCCTTCGAATTATCACGCGGAATTGAAA
>NW_012026812.1:5347841-5348220 GCF_000956235.1 Wasmannia auropunctata
GGTCCAGTGCAACGGGACTCTGTTCCTTGCATTCGGACAGTCTTCGGGGGAGGTCTTCCTCCTTCGAGACACCTCCTCGTCGAGAGTACTCGACATCGGCTTCGGCCTACCTGGGGGATCCGGAGCGTGCTCCATCTCCATCGGGGCTACCCGGTTCAGGTCCAGTGCAACGGGACTCTGTTCCTTGCATTCGGACAGTCTTCGGGGGAGGTCTTCTTCCTTCGAGACATATCCTCGTCGAGAGTGCTCGACATCGGTCTCGGTCTATCTGGGGGATCCGGAGCGTGCTCCATCTCCACCGGGGCTACCCGATTCAGGTCCGGTACCAAGGGAACCTTGGTTCCTGGTACACGGACAGCCGTCGGAGAAGGTGTCCCCT
>NW_012026812.1:5348270-5349187 GCF_000956235.1 Wasmannia auropunctata
CCCGCGAATCCGGGCGGTTAAGCCAAGGTTCCCCGGTCTCCGAGATCTCGGCGATGAGATCTCGGGGATTACGGTATGTGCAGCCCGAGGCATTGATCCCCGGGACTTGGGCACCTTTAGCAACCGAAGCCTTCGGCGGTTTCGGCTGAGCCCCTCTACCACGTCAAGGTCCCAAGTTGCAAGGCGATGGCGTGAAACGACGTCACCTTGCTACTTGGAGTAGTGCCCAATGAGAGGGAAAAAATATGTTGCTCGGTCACAAGTACATATCGGAATAAAATAATACTAGATAAAAATTGTTTAAATGATGGAACCGATCGAACGGCGCGAGGATTGATCGACCAACTGCAGTCATCCCCGTACGGATCGCCCGCCCTGATCTAGAAGAGCGTCCGTCTCGCGCAACGGTAAGCAACGGATTGTACCTTGTACAATTAGTAACAATGTCATTTTTCATTTCAGGTCTCCCACACACGGAACAAGTCCAGCGATGGTAAGTAGCGATCGTACCTTATACAATTTGTAACAATGTCATTTTTCATTTCAGGTCTCCCACACACACACGCACACACACACGCACACACGCAGAACATGTCCAGCGATGGTAAGTAGCGATCGTACCTTGCGCAATTAGTAACAATGTCATATTTTATTTCAGGTATCCAACACAGAACAAGTCCAGCAATGGCAAGTAGCGATCGTACGTAGTATGATTTGTAACAATGTCATATTCCGTTACAGGTCTCCCAGGCAAAACATCTACAGGATTACATACTGCGGGGGATCGGCCAACGCCCGGGGGTCCAGGGGGCGGAGCCCCCTGGTCAGGGGTCCAGGGGGCGAACGTCCCTGGTCGGGGATCCAAGGGGGCAAAGCCCCTTGGTAGAGGTCCCAAGGGGGCGAAGCCCCCTGGTCAG
>NW_012026812.1:5349237-5349650 GCF_000956235.1 Wasmannia auropunctata
AAAGATAGCTTGGTGTGGAACTGTTGGTGGGAAAAGAGAAATAAAAATGGGAGGACAGGTACAGCAAGGAAATGGAGGAATATTATAATAGATATGGATGGAGTTCGAGAGAAATTAAGAGAATAAAAGAGAATGAGGGTAATATAGAGGAAAGGATAATTGTAAAGGAAAGGGAACTACAAAGAGAATGGGAAGAAGAAAGAATCGGATAGGCGACATATAATAAGAGATACAAGGAGATAAAGACAGAGAGGAAAGGGCCAAGATATTTATGGAAGGTTAATTTAGGGAAGACAAAGAGGGGGGGAGGAGTAAAGGCATTGGCGAAATTGAGATGTGGAAACTTAGAGGAAGACAACAAATATTGATTGAATGAAACAGTTAGGGAGTGTGTATTTTGCGAAAAAGAGAAA
>NW_012026812.1:5354381-5354791 GCF_000956235.1 Wasmannia auropunctata
TTAAATATCTAAATCTAACGGTNACCCATCCAAGCTATAACCGCCACTAACCTTGTTTGACTTTCTGTGAGGAACTGCAGACACTTCGTGATGATCCATGACTACTCAATGTTATTGACTATACATTATCCGTGATAGATCAGATCAATTATTAATAAAATAAAAATATATTTTTATATAAATATTAAAATTTATAAACATAAAATTTTAATATTTATAAAAAAATAGAATAAAATTAAAAATTATATATTAAAATCATATACTGAAATCATTGTCTCAAATGTCAAATTAATGACAAATAAATATTTACAACAATAAATGTTAGAAAAATGTTTACTGAAATAATTTTGTCATATAAATAATTCATGAAAAATCAATACTTAAAAATATTAAATAAAGGTTTAAAAAAC
>NW_012026812.1:5361068-5362426 GCF_000956235.1 Wasmannia auropunctata
ATTAGCAGTTACCACATAGGCTGTAATACACTCAGTGATCCTCCGGCAGTAGATTTTATACGGTAGTAATACTCGCAGGGATACCTGCAGGTTTGTAATAACTGCTGTGTGATCTGCCGACAGTAATTGTTACACCAGCAGTAATACCTCCAGTAATAACCACAAGTGTGTAATATTTGTTATGTGATCCATCAGCAGTAACTACTACACGGGCAATAATATCTCCAGTAATAACTACACACCTGGCAGTCGGTCTTTTTCGTAAGGGCAGTAACGAATGCCGCATGTTACGTTGAACGAAGT
This sequence comes from Wasmannia auropunctata, assembly GCF_000956235.1. NCBI lineage: Eukaryota > Metazoa > Arthropoda > Insecta > Hymenoptera > Formicidae > Wasmannia > Wasmannia auropunctata. The sequence continues at coordinate 5,361,372 of NW_012026812.1, forward strand.
CAATAAACTATCCATGCTGCGAGCTTTGGAAAGTGGACGTTATCTGAATATGAGTTTCCGTTCATGGGATCTGTACGAGTACCCGCTATTGCCTGCCATGACGAAATATTCCTGGGCTGTCAAGACTACGCCTCAGAAAAACCGCGATTTGTCATGCAGACTGGTAAAAAAAATACCATGAAACAAAATAAAACTTTCTTTGATCATTGCAAACTAACCAATGTAAAACTATATTTAAACTCTGAATTTTATCCATATGATGATTTGAACGTAGACTTTGACAAAAATAGAGTCGCCATCTTGTATGATATGTTTACACGTTTCCGTAAATCTTATTATTATCAATTGCACCACAAAAACAGTGAAACGCTATTCAATCTGAATGAGTTTAAAAATGATTATTGACTGTTCGCGACAAAACGACACCATCAAGAGCGATCCCGTGCATGTGCGATTAGAATTTGAAGTGAAAGAGAATGCGCCCGCGGATACTTGCGCGTATTGCGTCATCATACACGATCGCGTGGTTGAATATAGCCCATTGTCCAACGTAGTGTGCAAGATTGTATAAATTGCTGTGCAGACAAAAATAAAAAAGCGAAATGTTTTGCAATAAGACGCAGTCTTAAAAAATCGCTCGTCATGGTCGTACCAACGTTTGTCGATCTGCAAGGATTCATTGTTGGAGGAAGATTTGCCGTGAAGGAAGTGGCTGTATTGAGAAAGGGATATATTCTTACGCATTACATTTTTGAGAACCCCATACCATGGAAATTTTTGACAAATTCCGAAAAATCTTGCGCTTCCTGGTTGATTGCATATCACCATGGATTGAAATGGGAAGACGGGATGGTCCTGTACAACAAATGCGAAACACTTGATTTTAACGGTTATATTTGGTGCGCAAGAAAATGATAATGACGACGAACCTCTCGTATACGTTAAGAGATACGAAAAACGAAAATGGCTGACGAATATGCTCATTGCGAGAGATGACGCAATCATCGAGACCCTGGATGCTGATTATGAAAATATAGAATCTTTGAATAATATGG
>NW_012026812.1:5367371-5368185 GCF_000956235.1 Wasmannia auropunctata
GATCGGATTTGACCACTCGCTAAACGACGGTTCGATGATTCCGGCTGTCAACATCTTGTCGACCTCTTCGCGAATCGCCTCTTGAACCTTCGGCGACACTAAGTAGCATCTCTGCTTGATTGGCGCGTTTCGACCGACGTCTATTCTATGCTCGGTCAGAGGAGTGACACCGGGATCCGCGATCGTCTTCGGCACTCGGGACTCTAAAAATTTCTTTAACCGCTCCTCCTGAGCGGGGGTCAATTCGGAAAGCCCGCAGCAAGCATAATTCTCGTGGGGAGGGGGATCTTCAAAAGCGTAGCGCTCCCAAGGACGGTCGGCGAAATGCCACCCCGCCGATGCAAAATCTAACCCGATACCAAAAGAGCATAGAAAATCCATCCCCACGATACACGGAACAACTAAATCCGGCAGCAAATAAACATTAAGTTCTCGCTGAACGCCCTCTAATGCTAACGATACTCGGACCTTTTCGGATATCTCGGTAACCTGCCCGTTCGCGGTACGTATACGAAACCCCTTCGCGGATCGCGTCGGAAGTCCTATTTGACGCACGATCTCAATTCCCTTATTACCCAGAATGGTTCGGCTTGACCCGGAGTCAACTAAAGCCATTAGCGGATATTCTCCGATGAAAATGCGGAAATATCGCAATGGCGGCAACATCGACACGTGAAAGGCTATCGGTAATCTCTCTAAGTCCGTAGCAACATTACGGGTCTCGACGGGATTCGTGGGAGCCGNTCCTGACCCGCGCGGGCGACTCGCTTAAGCGTTTCCCGAACACGCGGGCACGTCTTCACCGTGACTTCCG
>NW_012026812.1:5369781-5370339 GCF_000956235.1 Wasmannia auropunctata
TGTCGGTGAATACCACATGATGGATAAAATTATACATATATAAGTCAAGCGCACGCAGTCATTAAGGTGTCAACGAAAGTTCTTGTGTGACATTAAATCCGTATCGGGACTTAAGTGATTTTCACATACTGTCCAAGGAATAAATAATTTATCGAACATCCATTAGATTTATTTGCTCGTCTTTGGCATATTGTTTTTTGCGTTATTATTGTATCGAGCGGAATATTTTTTCATTTTATTGTGAAACTTTAGAAAGTTATCACAACAAAATATTAAAATATAAAAACTCTAATCCTTTGTGGACAGATAATAAAATTTTGTGAAGTGATTCCCTTTTATTTTGCGTGGTTGGGTTCAGTTGTATGCAGTACAAATGGACATAGCAAACGAACACGTTGCAAATGGATACCGTCTTTTGGACACACCCAAAAAAAAAATTTTTAATATTAGTGGAATCCGATAAATTTTAAAAGATTTTATTCTTGTATATGGCCTCAAGAGGAATCTTCTGAAATTAAGAGGAAAATATTCTGTGCACAGATCGGAAGAGCACACGTC
>NW_012026812.1:5370359-5371076 GCF_000956235.1 Wasmannia auropunctata
CAGAGCGCGCTCTCCGTCTCTAGATTATTCGTATATCATGGCTCTTGATTATTCGACAAAGTTCCATTATATTTTAAGAAAATATTTTCTAATAATACATATTAAATAAATAAATAACAAATAAGAATAAAATATTAATATACATAATAAGCATGTTATATAATTGTAAATACAATACGTATATGTATTATAATTCGGATAATAATACTCAAATATTTGTTATAACGCAACAATAAAAATTATTAATATAATTATAATATAAATTAATATAACATAGTATACACACATATTATTTATTAACTTAAATAGTTATTATTTTTTGTATATTATAATTAACAAATGTTAAAATTTTTTATAACGCAATAATAAAAATTATTAACAGAAGCGTAATAAATTAATATAATATATATAAAATTTATTAACACAGATATAATACAAATTTGTAGCAGATTGGTAGCTTTTTTTAAATATTTATTAATATTTGTATATTATTATTTTAGAAATTTGTTCGCGCGAGCCTTCGTCCTCGGCGCGAGGCACTGATTTTGATTTAACGAAACGTAGGATGGGCGGATGCGGGTGCTCAATAACTGGAGAAACCGTGAATATTTACACAGATTTATTCCTTTCACTTTACGAAACGATTCACTTAGCGTTAGATAATGCTGCCGAGAGAATGAGCGTTGATACACAGTATGCATGACTCGTCTCGGAGCA
>NW_012026812.1:5371096-5371958 GCF_000956235.1 Wasmannia auropunctata
GAGGCGCCGTGGTACATAGAAGAGGTTCCAAATAATTAGCATCTAATACGCGATTTAAGTTCGGGCCTCCCGGAGATCTCGGTCTCACGCTTAGCAACGCGGCTGTCGGCCCGGCAAAAGGGCGCGAACCCGCGCCTTGTGACGGCGGCGGGACGCTGCTCCGCTGCAGCGGGCTGCAACGTCACAACATACATATGTATACATCCATCGAAGCATGCAAGGCTGCCTAGCGTTCTAGCGCCTCTTGCGTCATAAGTTGTAAAAGTACACTTCCACCACCCCGCAACTGATCGACGATAATGACGACGACGACGATGACGTTTCTTAATCTGAAATTCCTACATTTCGGACTTTGCATTGCAGTATCTCCGTTCGTAGGACATGTAGAAAAAAAATAAAAACACTTTCATTACACAAACCGAACCCAAACTGTCGATTAAGCCTGCTTGGAACTTAATCGGTTCAACCGTTATTAAGATCTCAAAATCTTGGGTGCTCGCAACGCGACGGCTCGCGTTAAGAGACCCGGCTTGACATTTATGACATTTTATTTTTATATACATACATATATTTTATATTATATTTTATATATATTTATAATTTTTTTTTAAACACTTGACACCAAGACACTATCGTGTTTCCTGACTTATATTTTTGTATACACATATACATGTATACATGTGTATATAATTGTATGTATGTGTGTATTAAAATTATAAAATATAGAATAGAATATAAAATACGCAAAATTAGAATAATTTAAATTTTAATTTTATAATATACATGGGTATAATCTATATAAACACACACACACGCGCACGCGCGCCGCACGCACGCGCGCCGCACGCACGCACGCACGCAC
>NW_012026812.1:5371978-5372531 GCF_000956235.1 Wasmannia auropunctata
GTGCGTGCGTGCGTGCGTGCGTGCGTGCGTGCGTGCGTGCGTGCGTGCGTGCGTGCGTGCGTGCGTGCGTGCGTGCGTGCGTGCGTGCGTGCGTGCGTGCGTGCGTGCGTGCGTGCGTGCGTGCGTGCGTGCGTGCGTGCGTGCGTGCGTGCGTGCGTGCGTGCGTGTGTTTGTGTATATACATACATATATTTTTCTACTTACTTTATTACATTGTTATACTGATCAACGTCAATATTTAATACGTACGGTGGTAATTGTACATTCCCGGAGCACACATCCCGGGAAAACACATTGATGGCGACGGTGCAGAATACGTCGGTTGGTAGTAGGAAGGTGCTGGAGGTGCAGAAGCCGGATGTGCGAGCGGTACAAATGGAGATACAAACGCAGGATGAACTGGCTGTGTATATTGTTGCTGTGGCTGCATAAATTGTGGTCCGTTTTGCCTCCTTCTCTCTCTTTGAATTGCCTTTCGCACAGCCTGGTTTATTTTCTAGAACAAAAATTTTATTTTCTATCTATAACCATAAATTATTAAACATTAACATGA
>NW_012026812.1:5372581-5373048 GCF_000956235.1 Wasmannia auropunctata
TGGGCGCCAGGCCCGCGTGAGCGAACCAAATTTATATAAGATACGAGTTATCTCCGATTCTCGACGCACAACTCTATAGATCGAGGCAACTTAGATTTGCGCGAAAGTCCGGACGGGCGAACAACGACGGCGCGGAAGGCCGGCTAACCAGCTCCGACAAAGGTAGAGGGGCGGTTCGTTAAGGCGAGGCTTAGGAGAGCGACAGGAAAAGAAAATAATTGCTCCGGTATTTAATAGTAGTGAAGGTAACATGTATTTTCGGTGGTCTCGCAGGCGAGAGAATACAGTGGCGAGTACCTCGCGTGGTACTCGCGGGACGCGCGGGACGAAGCGCGTATTACGGCGCCGATCCTTGGCGGACTAACGCCACGCCAGGATGCCTGTGCGAGTTATAGGCGATCGCGGGTGAGATAAATGACACGGGTGCGTGTCGGATAGCAGATCGGGAGGACGAGAATCGAACGAGA
>NW_012026812.1:5374588-5375469 GCF_000956235.1 Wasmannia auropunctata
ATCATCGCTTTGTTTATTAAAGAGAATTTACACTTTCTGATTAATTTTTTTTCGATTAAATCACAATTAGCTGTCTATAATCTTCATGAAAGTCACTCGACGTGTGAAATAAACGTATATCGCGACGTACATTAATTCGAATTGAATTAATATCGCATTTATGACGACCACGTCTGTCTGCCGCGAGGGATTTATGGCAACCTGTTGTACAGGACACGGGGATTCGGGTCGGATTCGCTTTAGTCGCGATTATGTATCCGGTTGGCCTCGAAGTGAGAGACAGGGAGAGAGAGGGGGGAGAGGTGAAGGAGGATAGGAAGCCCGATCGTAACGGGAATAGCGTCAAAGCTCGATCATTCGTGGAGGCCGTTCCGCATTCTGCTAATTCCGGGAATTGCAGTCGCGAGATATCGAACATGCGCGCATCCCGCTTGCACACCGCGAGGAACAGCATCCGTGGCATGGACAGAATCGACGTATCACATAGTGGTCTCTCTCTCTCTCTCTCTCTCTCTCTCTCTCTCTCATCTCTCTTGCTTTCACGCTTTTCGTTTTGCACTACGCTCGCCGTCATCGTCGTCGTCTCTGCGGATTGCCGCACGCGATGGTGGCCACTTTACTGCCAGAGCAATTACTTTCTTCCGTAGGTTTTATCGATAATTCCCGGACGAAGCAACGATTTCGCGGATGGCGAGACGATCACGACCGAATTACTAACGTAAAAGGAGGAAGGGGATAGTTCTCTTTTTTAATCCTTCGCGTTCGCGTGTGGTGCAACGATATAGCGTGAGATTATTTTAGTTCCGCTTGAGATCATTATGATTATTCGTATAATACAGTCTCCAAATAGCGAGGTATAATTCTAATTTCTATATAATTTC
>NW_012026812.1:5375519-5376181 GCF_000956235.1 Wasmannia auropunctata
TTGCGTGCGTTAAAAGTTGTAAAAGTGGTTATATTTAAGTATAGGACAATAATTTTTTATTTGTAAGATTTGCGTGCGTTGCTAAAGTAATTTGCGGAATAGGTTTAAGATTTTTTGTATTAAATTTAATGTATAAGTTTAACTATGTATTAAATAGCTGTACTATTAACTTTGCTAAGATTATTATTTAGTATATAAGTTTAATTGTACATTATCGTTAAACCAAAAGCAATTTGCGGAATAGGTTTAAGATTTATTGTATTAAATTTAATGTATAAGTTTAATTATGTATTAAATAGTAGCTGTACTATTAATTTTACTAAAAGTATTAGTTAGTATATAAGTTTAATTGTATTGTATATTATCGTTAAACCAACATTTGGTTTTTATGTAACATTTTGATTATATTGGTTACTTTTGAATTCTTTTTATCATTGTTTTCTTTTTTCCCTCTAGCAGCGCCAAGTGTTTTAACACATAAAAAATTATTTTATTAAAATTAAATTTTTAATTTTGTACTGTTACCTCTTTAATTCTTTGTGATAATACTTTGATTGAGTAAGGTAACGCAATTTTGTTATGTAATAATATTTTGAAGAATAAAACAATTACTACCACTTGAATAGTACTACCAATCGAAAGAGTCCTGAATGGTTCAAAAA
>NW_012026812.1:5376201-5376934 GCF_000956235.1 Wasmannia auropunctata
TCATATTCCATTTCAGGTATCCCACACAGGCGATTCCAGAGGACGGACGTCGATCGCCCGCGCTCAACAGGCAGTCTCGCGCAACGGTAAGTAACGATTGTACGTAGTAGAATAGTTTGCAACAATGTCATATTTCATTTCAGGTATCCGAGGCATAACGTCGACAGGATTACACACTGCGGGGGATTGGCCAACGGGCCAGGGGTCCAGGGGGCGAAGCCCCCTGGTCGGGGGGCTTCGGGGGGCGGCGAAGCCCCCCACCCCGCAACGAGAAAAAACTTGACAGTAAAAAAAACCATGCAGAAATAAAGACGAGGTATATATTGGTATTCAACGGCAGGGAGCTTTCCCCTGTGAATGTAGAAAACATGATAGAGATTACGTCGAGAAGACGACATTGGTCTGTAAATGTAGCAAACAACGTGACGTGACTCGTTCTTAGACCTTGTAGACACGAGTGGTCACTGTCACTGAACAAGAGTGATCCATCTTGTGACAAGGAGCCCCTTCACCACGGCAAGGTGACGAGTCTCGACGGGGAATATGTACAAATTAACAAGTATATACAAATTAACAACTATATACAAATAAACAAATATATACAAATGAACAACTATATACAAATTGACAAGTATATTCAAATTGACAAGTATATACAAAACATGAATAAATATGTACAAATCAAGTATCAACAAGGAAACAAACAATCAAAATATGTACAAAACAACATATG
>NW_012026812.1:5376984-5377643 GCF_000956235.1 Wasmannia auropunctata
TTCGAAAATGAAAATAAGAGAAACAATCTCCAATGATCATGGCCTTAACACATGTTGTCAAGATCATGATCTTGAACAACACTGAAAAGATTTCAGCCATTGTTCGGACACCTTGGATAATGCTAATGTCAATGGTTCTGTAACTTTCAAGCTTCATAACTCAAGATTTGCTTAATTAAAATATATTTTATCTATGTGTTTTAGAAAGCTCTCCAAATAAGCTACAAGAATACGTAATGAAAAATAGGGGGTTCCATTTAAAAAATTTAAAGTGACCTTGTCCTGACCTTGACGACGCCACTCAGGGTCAAACCAATATTATCATCTTATGTCCCCTTTGAAACCAAACAACTTTTGTCTGAAAAATTTTTCTCTCCCGGGCTTGATTTTCGAGATATTCGACTGGATGGATTAAAATGGTCCACCCTGTATATATCCATGATACATCCATAAATAATAAATCATAAAATTTATATTATGTTATAAAGCTAGCTGTATTCGTTAAAATTTAGTAGCTATACGCTATTAGTCACGTGACTTCTACAAGATCAACGCTTGATTATAAATATTTTATTTAATATGCAATAATAATGCTAGAGAGAGAGAGAGAGAGAGAGAGAGAGAGAGAGAGAGAGAGAGAGAGAGAGAGAGGGGAGAGA
>NW_012026812.1:5377663-5380745 GCF_000956235.1 Wasmannia auropunctata
TAATATACATTATATTCAGTAAGTATTAAGTTTATATCCTTTAATTATTCTCAAATTTAATGCATCTGACAGTTATTAAAATTTATTTAAACAAATTTATTCAAAATTAATATTATTAAAGATATTTTAACTTCAACATGAATAATTTATACTTTATATATATATATATATATATATTTGTTTATGTATATATTATGTATATATTATCGAGAGAAAAAGAGAGAGAGAAAAAACTCCCTCTTGAAAAATGATTACTCTGTCCGAAGCGTTCGTAATTAGATGATTGTTTAAAAATTACGGAAAATTGTCAACTTATTCAAATTTAACCGAATTTAATTACAAATATTTTTCGATATTTGCACAGATAATTAGACTTTAATGTTGCATTATAAGCTAATTGTACAAATTTATGTTTGCAGTTGAAGAATGATGTTTATATATCCTTTAATTATTCTTAAATTTAATGCATCTGACAGTTATTAAAATTTATTTAAACAAATTTATTTAAAATTAATATTATTTAAGATATTTTAATTTCAACATGAATAATTTATACTTTATAATAAACTTAACTATAATATTAGTCTTAAAATGCACTTATTCTTTGATTTAGTTTAATAGATTTTTTAAAAACATGTATAAAGTTTTCAGACAACGCTTATTTAAATTTTTTTTTAACTGTAGTTCTTGTAGTCCTCTTTTTAGTTCCTCTTCAAGAATTTATCAGAAAAATATAAAATTGGTATTTTTTATCATACTTTATCTTAAAAGTTCTCCGTACTTTTGTAATTTTCATCAATTACAGATAAAAGCGTTCGCATGTTTCGTTTCTTAAAGTGTCGTTACAATTGCTTTCTTGATAAGACATACAGTAAGGATGTCTCGTACTTCATAAAGTACTTTTTTTCTTAACGGCTCAATATTTGAATAGTTTATTTAAAATTTTTATTTAAAGTTCTTTAATATTAAATTTTCTTAATTCTTCAGTTGCATTACGCAATTATAAATCATTCAACATAATACAGGCCGATTTCTCAAAACCGACGAAGTCGACGACCGTTGTCGCAAAAATCTGACGTTGCCCAATAACGTTTCGATACGTCACCGGCTCTTATCCGACGACCCGAGTGAAAGCGCAAACAATACATGAAAATATCAATATCGCATGCAAGTAAATAAATGTCATTAATATCAACAATGTAAGCATGACGGAGCCGTACGACCGTTTAAACGTTCATCTATATCCCAATGGTCTACATTGTATCAAAAGTTTGATACTCTTTTTTTTTCCGAAACGGCTGCGGTGAAAAAATCGAGATTTACGTGATTAATTAGCGACTAAACAGGAGATAATTTCTACGCAAGTCCCAATCGATTGTGCTGAAGAGGCTGATTATTGACTTCTCCGCGACGCTATAATAATTGGTTCTTTCGCTGCGTTAACTTGAGCGGCTGTCATTACATTTGAGACTTTTGACGGTTGTATGTATTGAGGTTGATATATAATTACAGTCAATTATAGAAAAAAGTAAAAGTGCAATTAAATAACGCGCGCGAAACGCGCGTCTGTAGTGCTAGTAAGTGAAAAATAAAATTACTTATCCTGTGACAGAGTAACCAAAATTAAAAATTGCTTACTCTGCAGCGGGGTAAGTGAAAAATAAAATTCCTTACCCCGTGACAAAATAACCAAAATTAAAAATTGTTTACCCCGCGATGGGGTATATGAAAAATGAAATTCCTTACCCCGCGACGGGATAACCAAAATTAAAGACAATTTTTTTAAATAAAAAATTTTAATTCTTACAAAAAATAGTAATAATAATAAATCTTGCGGATTTATACATTTTGTCCATTTATTTTTGATAAAAAAAATTGTACATACATTTTCCTTTTTTTATCATATTCACTGTTTTAAAAATTATAATAATTTTCTAAATTGCTGTGTATTTAAATTGAAATTTCTACATTTAGAAATGTAAGAATATTATGAAGTATTTGACCTAAGGCAATTATTTATATTATTCTTCCTTTTCTAAATGTAGAAATTTTATTTTAAATTCTTCTAAATTTAATTGAAAATTAATTTTCAAGACCGCCAGTATGTTAAAAAAGGATAAATGTATGTACAAGTTTTTTTTATGAGAAGTAAATAATGTACAAAGTGTATAAATTCGCGTGATTTATTATTATTACTTTTTTTTGTAAGAATTAAAAATTTTTAATTTGACAAAAAATTATTCGTCGAGACGCGAATCGGCACACAGCGATCTCGCGATTACTAAATAGGTACGGTACCGCCGAAATCGAAAGAGCTTTCTGAAAGTAGGAGTTCAAAACTATTACTGATATTAATTCACTTGCCATTTATTAAACTAAAATAACTAAATTTTATATAAAATCGCTTGTAAATGATAAAATTAAAAAGGTCAAATATTTTTATTATTCTAATTATTCTCATTTATTTCTTATTATTTATTGTACAATATATTGAACACGCGTGTATTTGTTATGCATAATAAATCATATGCACGCGCGCACGACAGCATATAAAATTTATATTGAAAAAATTCCTTTTTACTATTATCCATGTCGCTGCCAGAAATCGCTCGAAATCCTCTTTCTGAATTTCGGAAATGCAGCGAGACAAAAAACGGATTGAGAGAGAGGGAAGTGTGTCCATGAGATAAATAAACTTGCCGCTCGAGCTCCGTGATTGTTAACTGATGAGACAAGGGCGACCGAGACCGATGTTCGTCCTTGTCTAAAACTAACCTACTCGCATTTCTGCACATAGCACGGAACATAACCGCTAATCGTGGACGTAGCACGAATCACCACCAAAAATTTATGGACATTGGCTACGTAGTTCAATGTTCACGTTTTGTGGACATAGAGGCGCTGAAACCAGCTCAATCGCTGATCGCAGCTAAATCGCGGGCATGTCCTCTCTCAGTTTTCCCGTCTCAGTCCCCTTCTCAGTCCCCTGTTTTTTTACAATTACAAAATTTGTTTGTGTGACAATTTTTAATAATATCAGTCGTCGGTAGTAGATACACTATATATATATATATATATATAT
>NW_012026812.1:5380765-5382529 GCF_000956235.1 Wasmannia auropunctata
GAGAGAGAGAGAGAGAGAGAAGGTAGATAAAAAAAAAAGAAATGAGAGAGAAGTTCAGATGGCGGTGTTCAATCAGGTTATTCCGCGCATGCGCCCCCCGTTTTAACCGCACTACATCAAAAGCGCCGACAGAGAGTCGCGCTGTTGTTATATGTGTTCAGTGGGCAGTCAGAGCGGTGCGCGTTTCTCGTCGCAATTCTGAGTGCGACGTGCGTGATCGCGTGGGAGAGTCGGCCGGTGGTTTCGCGCGGGCAACGGCCGTTATTCACTGGCAGATGCTCTGAACAAGTGTGACAAGCTTTTCCCTCGATCGAGTCTAGCAACGATGATGACGACGGTGAACGCGGATTTGCGCCGCGAGCGCGAGAGATGCAGCTTCGATCCCAGGGAGCTGACGAGTTTCTGGGACGGCAACACGGAGAAGACGTTGCATCGGCATGAGTTGGGTTCGTCGTCTCGCTGATTAATTAATTCACACGCGCCGTGTGCTCGTCCTGTCCTAACGTATCACATGGCGTGGCGTTCTTTTCTTGCTGCTCCTTTTTGCCCCGCGAGGAGCTGCAGGGAAGGAAATGTCAACGCCCAATCGCTCGGCTATTAATCGCCTCTATCAGCTATTACTCACTCCTTCGTGATAAAAGCTCGAGATCTTCCATGTCCCACGTCCCGCCGCAAGATCTGTCTCCTATCTCATGAAAGTTAGATTACATTGTGTCTCGTGTTAATTTGTTGCACGTACCCTGATGTATACTTATTATTTTTTCCCTACAATAGAGATAAGAAAGATAAACACATACTTAATTGGCTAAAGAAATAGCTGTCGGTTTACTTCGAGAAAATATGTCTAGAAAAAATAGGAGGAAAACAAATTTTATGTCTCAAAGGATCAAGAAGCAATTCTTTTAAAAGCGGATGACTGTTGCTTGTTATTATGATTGGAAAGGGGGCTTTCAGCTTTCTATACTATAGTATTCCTGGAAATGTATTGAATTAGTAGGTAAAAGTGTGAAAGGCGCGAAAGTTATTCGTACACTTTACCGAGCATATTCATTCGGTTTCTTGCAATCAATTCTGCGAATAAATTATTCTTTTTCAATATACTTTTTTTAGTGCATAATGATATCTTTAATAATATTTATAACAATACTTGTAATATATTTTTTGTGATTATTTTATGAAGAATTATTTCCTTTGACACAACATATATCATATTATAAAATATAAATGTTTGCATTTCAAACATTTTGTATGTGTATTGCATAATCAACGGTGATTTTTTTAAGCATTAGAAAAACATTAAGTTACTTATAATAATATTAGTAAAAATTCCTTTAATTTCCGTCTTATTCTTTTGACAGTTATATACTTTGTTTTGCATATTTTTTAATTATAATTTTACAACTTTTACGTTTGCAAATGCAATAAATATATAAGTAGAAAATTTCTTGTAAAAAGAATGTTTTATTATTCCGCTTTGTCATTGGCAAGAGCTATTTTTCTCGTCATTCTATATCTTCCGGCAATTATCTTGTTCTTCATAATTTCACTCGAGCTTGTTTTATTATGGTCTTACGCATAAATATATACAGGGTGTCTCATAATAGGTGTATCACCGTTCATGGGTAGGTAGAACGGACTAAACTGAATCGAAAAGTCCTCTACCATTTTGCAAAATACGCAATTGTTAACAAGATATTAATTTTTGAAGATCGGCAAATAAACTTAATATCTCGTTAAAGATCGGAAGAGCACACGTCTGAACTC